>NC_088244.1:13788238-14005738 GCF_036934945.1 Oncorhynchus masou masou | reverse complement strand
GTGTGATTTGGATGTGTGGAGGTGTCGGGGTGTGTTTGGATGTGTGGAGATGGCGGGGTGTGTTTGGATGTGTGGAGGTGTCGGGGTGTGTTTGGATGTGTGGAGATGGCGGGGTGTGTTTGGATGTGTGGAGGTGTTAGGGTGTGTTTGGATGTGTGGAGATGGCGGGGTGTGTTTGGATGTGTGGGGGTGTTAGGGTGTGTTTGGATGTGTGGAGGTGTCGGGGTGTGTTTGGATGTGTGGAGATGGCGGGGTGTGTTTGGATGTGTGGAGGTGTCGGGGTGTGTTTGGATGTGTGGAGATGGCGGGGTGTGTTTGGATGTGTGGGGGTGTTAGGGTGTGTTTGGATGTGTGGGGGTGTTTGGGTGTGTTGGGGTGTGTTTGGATGTATGGGGGTGTCTGGGTGTGTTTGGATGTATGGGGGTGTCTGGGTGTGTTTGGATGTATGGGGGTGTCTGGGTGTGTTTGGATGTATGGGGGTGTCTGGGTGTGTTTGGATGTGTGGAGGTGTCGGGGTGTGATTTGGATGTGTGGAGGTGTCGGGGTGTGATTTGGATGTGTGGAGGTGTCGGGGTGTGTTTGGATGTGTGGAGATGGCGGGGTGTGTTTGGATGTGTGGAGGTGTCGGGGTGTGTTTGGATGTGTGGAGATGGCGGGGTGTGTTTGGATGTGTGGAGGTGTCGGGGTGTGATTTGGGGGGCCACAGGGTAACTTCTCAGAAACTCCACTAATTGGGACCTCTGGGTGTTGCCCGAGGCTGTTCTCTGGCTAATATCATTAGCTAATCTGCTGTGTGTTGTCCCCCTTGCCCTCTCAGTACCACCAGCAGACACCCACCCTCGGCCGCCTCCCCAAGCCCACAGAAGAGTGCTGAGTCCGGGTTTGTGCTGCTGGAAGGGCCCCACATCTGGGCTCCACTGACAAGGAAGATTAATACCTCAGCCTCACACACACACATTTCTGAAACACTCACACACACACACACACACACACACACAGACCTTCATCTCTGGTATAAACACAAACACACTACTTCACCACTACAACTACTTTTCAATACATACTGTACACACATGCACACACATACCAGCCTCCCTCAAATAAGAAACAGAGGGAGCCCAAACCCACACCATCCACCCTCCCTCATCCTCCTCGTTTCATCCTTCCATTTCTCCATCCTCTGGACCACTCTACCCTCACTCCCTTCCTCCATCCATCCCTCCTTCCATCCCTCCCACACTTTAAATACAATCTCCAGGCCACAGGAAAACATCTTTCTGCTGATGCGAGAACTCCTTCCTCCTCCATCTCTTCCTCCCATTCCCCTCACACACCTTTGGTTATGGAGAGGGTGCAGGGCTGAATTTGAGCCCTGAGCGTTAATGCCTTCCCTGCATTTGAGGGTCTGGTTGAACAGCATCCTGTAGGGAGCACCCATTCCTCCATGTTTTACTGCACTCCTATAGCATGGTAAACCTCCGCCCACAAGATCAAAGAGGAACAGTTATCAGTTCATCATGAAGATACACTTGTTTTAAACAAAGTGACAAATTTAGGACTATTGGAGTGAATGGTGAAAAACAGGAAATGGTGAACATGTTAACTATTAGATTGATTTAGCCTTGAATAAGAGGAACCTGTGAGGAAAACAGGAGTACAATGTGCCCAGATGTGTTCTGCCCTCTCCCCTCCTCTCCACTCCCCTCCTCTCCCCTCCCGTCCCCTCCCCTCCTCTCCCCTCCTCTCCCCTCCTCTCCTCTCCTCTCGTCTCCTCTCCTCTCCTCTCCTCTCCCTCCCCTCCCCTCCCCCTCCCCTCCTCCCTTTCCCTCCCCTCCCCTCCCCTCCTCTCCTCTCCCCTCCTCTCCCCTCCCCCCCGTCCCGTCCCCCCCTCCCCCCCCCTCCCCTCCTCTCCTCCTCCTCCCCTCCCTCTCCCCTCCCTCCCTCCCTCCCCCTCCCTCCCCTCCCTCCCCTCCCCTCCTCTCCTCCTCCCTCTCCTCTCCCTCCCTCCCCTCCCCTCGCCCTCCCCTCTCCCTCCCCCCTCCCCTCCTCTCCTCTCCCTCCTCTCCTCTCCCTCCCCTCCCCTCCCCTCCCCTCCTCTCACCTCCCGTCCCCCCTCTCCCCTCCCTCCCCTCCCGTCCCGTCCCCTCCCCTCCTCCCCCTCCCCTCCCCTCCCCTCCTCTCCTCTCCTCCCCTCCCTCCCCTCCCCTCCCCCTCCTCTCCCCTCCCCTCCCGTCACCTCCCCTCCCCTCCCCTCCCCTCCCCTCCTCCCTCCTCCCCCCCTCCCCTCCTCCCCTCCCCCCCCTCCCCTCCCCCTCCCCCTCCCCTCCCCTCCCTCCCCTCCCCTCCCCTCCTCCCTCCCCTCCCCTCCCTCCTCTCCTCCTCCCCTCCCCCCTCCCCTCCTCCCCTCCCCTCCCCTCCTCCCTCCTCCCTCCCCCCTCCCCTCCCCCTCCTCCCCCTCCCCTCCCCTCCCCTCCTCCTCTCCCCTCCCCTCCCCTCCCTCCCTCTCCCCTCCCCTCCCCCCTCCCTCCTCTCCTCCCTCCCCCCCTCCCCCCTCTCCCTCCCCTCCCCCCCGTCCCCTCCCCTCCCCTCCCCTCCCCCCCTCTCCCCTCCCCGTCCGTCCCTCCCCTCCCCTCCCCCCTCCCCTCCTCCCCTCCTCCCCTCCCCCTCCCCTCCCGTCCCCCCCCTCCCCTCCCCGTCCCGTCCCTCCCCTCCCCTCCCCTCCCGTCCCCTCCCCTCCCCTCCCCTCCCTCCTCCCCTCCCCCTCCCTCCCCCCCCGTCCCGTCCCCTCCCCTCCCCCCCCCCTCCCCCCCCTCCCCCTCCCCCCCTCCCCTCCCCCCCCTCCCCTCCCCTCCCGTCCCGTCCCGTCCCCTCCCCTCCCCCTCCTCTCCTCTCCCCTCCTCTCACCTCCTCTCCTCTCCCTCCCTCTCCCTCTCCCCTCCCCTCCCCTCCCCTCCCTCCCCTCCCCTCCCCTCCCTCCCTCCCGTCCCGTCCCCTCCCCCTCCCCTCCCCCCCCGTCCTCCTCCCCTCCTCTCCTCTCCTCTCCTCTCCCTCTCCTCTCCTCTCCCCTCCCCTCCCCTCCCCTCCCTGTCCACAGTGGAAACTCCCTGGCATTCCCCGGAGGAGGTGGAGACAGGAGACTGTGTGGTTTGGCCCACAGGAGAGAATGAGAAGGGTGAGGGGTGTTGACATAACCTCATTACACTACAGTCACCTGGGCCTGACTCACACACCACACCTGTCACTGAGGGCTCTGCTGTATGTCAAGCAAGCAGAGCGCCCACTGTGCGCACCAGACAAGACAGAAAAGAGGGGACAGAATGAATGAGAGTGTAACCCCAGAGATAGAATCAGATTAAAGGGTGATCACTTAGGCAGTGACTACTGGCAGATTCCCCCATACCTAAAGAGTTCGTGTCAGCACATTAGCTGCCTGTAGTGTGTGAGAGAATGTGGTGCGATAGAGAAAGAGGGAGAGAGGGGGAGAGAGGGAGAGACAGGGAAAGAAGGAGAGGGGGAGCAGGAGTGAGAGAGATAGAGGAAAGAAGGAGAGGGAGAGCAGGAGAGAGAGAGAGAAGATAGAAGGAGAGGGAGAGCAGGAGAGAGATAGAGGATAGGAGAGGGAGAGCAGGAGAAAGAGAGAGAGGATAGAGGATAGGAGAGGGGGATTAGGAGAGAGAGAGATAGAGATAGAGGATAGAAGGAGAGGGAGAGCAGGAGAAAGAGAGATAGAGGATAGAGGATAGGAGAGGGAGATTAGGAGAGAGAGAGATAGAGATAGAGGATAGAAGGAGAGGGAGAGCAGGAGAGAGAGAGATAGAGGATAGAAGGAGAGGGAGAGCAGGAGAGAGAGAGATAGAGGATAGAGGATAGAAGGAGAGGGAGAGCAGGGGAGATAGAGGATAGAAGGAGAGGGAGAGCAGGAGAGAGATAGAGGATAGAAGGAGAGGGAGAGCAGGAGAGAGATAGAGGATAGAAGGAGAGGGAGAGCAGGAGAGAGATAGAGGATAGAGGATAGAAGGAGAGGGAGAGCAGGAGAGAGAGAGATAGAGGATAGAGGATAGAAGGAGAGGGAGAGCAGGAGAGATAGAGGATAGAAGGAGAGGGAGAGCAGGAGAGAGATAGAGGATAGAAGGAGAGGGAGAGCAGGAGAGAGATAGAGGATAGAGGATAGAAGGAGAGGGAGAGCAGGAGAGAGAGAGATAGAGGATAGAGGATAGAAGGAGAGGGAGATTAGGAGAGAGAGATAGAGGATAGAAGGAGAGGGAGAGCAGGAGAGAGAGAGATAGAGGATAGAAGGAGAGGGAGAGCAGGAGAGAGATGGAGGATAGAGGATAGAAGGAGAGGGAGAGCAGGAGAGAGAGAGATAGAGGATAGAGGATAGAAGGAGAGGGAGAGGGAGATTAGGAGAGAGAGAGAGGATAGAAGGAGAGGGAGAGCAGGAGAGAGAGAGATAGAGGATAGAAGGAGAGGGAGAGCAGGAGAGAGATGGAGGATAGAGGATAGAAGGAGAGGGAGAGCAGGAGAGAGAGAGATAGAGGATAGAGGATAGAAGGAGAGGGAGATTAGGAGAGAGAGATAGAGGATAGAAGGAGAGGGAGAGCAGGAGAGAGAGAGATAGAGGATAGAAGGAGAAGGAGAGCAGGAGAAAGATGGAGGATGGAGGATAGAAGGAGAGGGAGAGCAGGAGAGAGATAGCGTATAGAGGATAGAAGGAGAGGGAGAGCAGGAGAGAGAGAGATAGAGGATAGAAGGAGAGGGAGAGCAGGAGAGAGAGAGATAGAGGATAGAAGGAGAGGGAGAGCAGGAGAGAGATGGAGGATAGAGGATAGAAGGAGAGGGAGAGCAGGAGAGAGAGAGATAGAGGATAGAGGATAGAAGGAGAGGGAGATTAGGAGAGAGAGATAGAGGATAGAAGGAGAGGGAGAGCAGGAGAGAGAGAGATAGAGGATAGAAGGAGAAGGAGAGCAGGAGAAAGATGGAGGATAGAGGATAGAAGGAGAGGGAGAGCAGGAGAGAGATAGCGTATAGAGGATAGAAGGAGAGGGAGAGCAGGAGAGAGAGAGATAGAGGATAGAAGGAGAGGGAGAGCAGGAGAGAGAGAGATAGAGGATAGAAGGAGAGGGAGAGCAGGAGAGAGAGAGATAGAGGATAGAGGATAGAGGGAGAGGGAGATTAGGAGAGAGAGATAGAGGATAGAAGGAGAGGGAGATTAGGAGAGAGAGAGATAGAGGATAGAAGGAGAGGGAGAGCAGCAGAGAGAGAGATAGAGGATAGAAGGAGAGGGAGAGCAGGAGAGAGATAGAGGATAGAGGATAGAAGGAGAGGGAGAGCAGGAGAGAGATAGAGGATAGAGCATAGAAATAGAGGGAGAGCAGGAGAGAGAGATAAAGGATAGAAGGAGAGGGAGAGCAGGAGAGAGAGAGAGAGAGGATAGACAACAAGGAAGGAAGAAGATAAAAAAAGAAGATAAAAAGAACAGGAAAGACAGCCCACTGGGCACAGACGTCAAATCAACGTCTAATCCACATTGGTTTAATGTCATTTCATTGAAATGACATGGAAACAATGTTGATTCAACCAGTGTGATCATGGTGTTACATTCCTCAGCAAGGGAACCAAAATGTCGCTCAAACAGAAGAGGGAACTAACAAAGAATCACTGACCAACAACCAAATCACACACACACACACACACACACACACACACACACACACACACACACACACACAGAGAGAGAGCGGTGCCAGCCATCTCAGTAATCACATAAATGCCAGTCCAGTGCTGATGCAGTGGGATTATGAACATAATGCATTGGACTCATTAATTCCATGTGTTGGGACATTAAGGAAGCGTGGAGCTCCACTCACACTAAGCTTAACACCAAGCAGCAAGGGTAGCAAAATGCCACACATCTCACAGTGTCTGACAGTCAAGGGCCTAGCTAGTCCTTCACCTCAAAGTTAATACATATTGAGATGCTCTGACAGTTGTCAAATAAACTTCAATAAATTGGTGTATTAATTTGAAATATTATTGACATGTTTGTATTAATTGATGTGGTGCTTTGGGTAGAATTACTAAATACCATGATTCTTCACCAATGTTTGCATGAAATGCCATTCACATTGGCTAGAATAGTGGTCATACAATGACAGAAATTTGATGAGAATATTTTAAATATATATTTAAATGTATTTGTGAGTCACAGATTTATAATGGATAAGAAAGAGGAGAGGAGAATAAATCATATTTGATTAATGTAGAATGAACAACTATTGCTTTTATATACATATTGAATGTCTTATTTTGATCTGTGTAGAATAAAAGCAGAAAGGAACATGTATAATGTAAGTAATACTATTTTAACAAAATAATAGCAATACTTGTACAATAATTTCTCCCTATGACTCATATGAGAATAAAAATCAACATTTGTGAGCACTAAAAAATGTATATCTGTTGTAACTGGTATATAACATGATAAAACGTTTAATTTCATTTGGTGTGTTATATTGTAGGTGTAATCTGCCCTCTTCTCCCTATCGGCAAGGAATCCTGTGTCCTTATAAATAATTCATTTTTTAATCTGATTTCCCAGTGCGATTCTCACTGTATTAGTCACATATTCAATAACGCCACTCTGTGAATAATCTGTGCTGCGTATGTTCCTTCCCGGGTCCCCCTGTGTTCCCAAGAAAACCTGCTGTCAGAATTCTGCCCAGCGTTCCGGAGCATTCAGGATAGAGAGGAGGGTAGAGAGGAGGGTGGAGAGGAGGGTAGAGAGGAGGGTGGAGAGGAGGGTAGAGAGGAGGGTAGAGAGGAGGGTGGATAGGAGGGTAGAGAGGAGGGTAGAGAGGAGGGTAGAGAGGAGGGTGGAGAGGAGGGTAGAGAGGAGGGTGGAGAGGAGGGTAGAGAGGAGGGTGGAGAGGAGGGTAGAGAGGAGGGTAGAGAGGAGGGTAGAGAGGAGGGTAGAGAGGAGGGTGGAGAGGAGGGTAGAGAGGAGGGTGGAGAGGAGGGCGGAGAGGAGGGCGGAGAGGGGGCGGAGAGGAGGGCGGAGAGGAGGGCGGAGAGGAGGGCGGAGAGGAGGGTGGAGAGAAGGGTGGAGAGGAGGGCGGAGAGGAGGGTGGAGAGGAGGGTGGAGAGGAGGGTAGAGAGGAACAGTCAGAGCCATCATCACTCAACCTGTGTAGTAGATGACAGGGAACAGATGCATACATACAATATCCACTACACATACATGTTTAGGATTACCTGCCTCCTCTCTAATCCCTACCTCTCTTTTGTTCTGGCTTTCTTTTACATAATCACATTTATTTTGGTATTTTGTGGGTTTATGTTTTTCGTGTGTCTAAAAATGTTGTATTTTGTCCTTGTTTGAAAATTATAATGTGTGAATTTCAATTGATGTAAATATTTGTATGATTGTTGTAATGAATACAGTAAATAACTAAACCTGTATGGGAAAAACAATACCTAATCTGTCTCTGTCTCGTAGGTAGGGGACAGAACACGGAATAGTGAATGCAGAATATGCTGTTGGTGATTCTCCACCTAGCCAGATTCTTACATTATTTTGATTTCTTCTTCATGAAATATGAAAATATCAACAACAGTTCAAAAATAAATATAGGCCTCCCCATTTTTTAAATGATGTGATCTTGTATCATTTAAATTCCAAAGAGATAAAAGGAGCTGGGTTTGGGTCTCCTGATACATCCTGCCCCAAAACACAACATGGCAAATAAAAGAAGAACTCCATTTTTCTTTGGAGTAAAATCATGTAAAATTTCTCACAAATATTCAAGGATTATATTTCCTCAAACCAGAAAACAAGCCCACAACCACTACTTATAGGAGGTTCACCCTAAGTGTTTTAATAAGTGGCTGTATGGAACTCTCTGTGTTGTTATCCCAGCCTCAGGCCTCATCTCTCAGTCTAACTGTCTGCATGAAGACGATCAGAAAACATGCAACAATACAACCCCAGCACATTACAGACAACCCAGAGGAAGGCTCATTTTTGCTGTGTTTGCTTTGCTATTTTCTTACAAAAATATCCATATACTGTACCGTTAGACAGGAAACAGGTTGACTTAGGACGTAAATTGGTAGAAGGTACCACTGACACTAGAATTAGAAGAGACAATCTGTCCCCTCAAAAAATGTTACTAGACAGGAAACGATACAGGACTGCACCATCAACAGGTCACCCCACAGGATGGCAACGCAACACATGAACATAATGACACAACATGGATAAGTCTATGTGACTAGCATGCTATGATATGAGTAGGAGAGAATTCAGTCGCACAACTTTCTCCTAAAGCCTAGTTAATTGAACAATAGGCTGTAACATCAGCTTCATAATGAAACCAACACTATGGACAGTGAGCTGTAGTAGGCCTGGAAGCAGGATGGACTTTTTAAACTCTGCTTTTATAAGCCAGGGAAACCGAGAAGGCACTCTTCAATTCTCCTAGTGCTTTATTAGATGAAGTGTGTTATTGGGAGTGAGAGAGAGAGAGAGAGAGAGAGAGAGAGAGAGAGAGAGAGAGAGAGAGAGAGAGAGACAGAATCAGAAAATTTGAATAACACGATTTCTCTCCAAATTTTGAACAATTTTGAAAGAAACTGTGTTCATTTCATTGCTCTGTTGACAAATGGGCAAAATATTTCCTCAAACTCTTTTACACAAATTATGGGTACATTTTATAATCACTAAATACATTCACAGTAAGACAGTAAGATTACAATATTCATTGTTTTATCTGAAGTGAAAACAGACAACCTGAACCTTCACATCTGTCTGTGTTGGGGAAAACGACATGACCTCCGTGTTTAAGAGTCAAAACGTCTGTCTCAACTGTCAACTGTTAACCATGTCATCATTTGTCCCTAATAAACTAAGCATAACCGGTGAACACTGAACACCGGACTACACACACACACACACGGATAATGATAGTGTTTGGGATGAGAGCAGTGTTTGGGATGAGAGCAGTGCTTGGGATGAGAGCAGTGTTTCAGAGCAGTGTTTGGGATGAGAGGGCAGAGTGTGCAACTCCATGCTACAGCACACAGCAAGTAGTTAGACCATCTAAAATCACACACACACACAAGCAAACACACAAGCACACACAAGGAGAAAGCCCTGGTAGGTAAGACACGCTACACAGACCTCTAGCACCTCCTAGTGTCAGTAAATGGTGACCAGGTTGCTCTGGTAAAAGATAAATTGTTCTCAATTACATATCTCAGTAAAAATAAAGCTTCTTTCTTTAAATAAAATACTTTAAACATATATTAAGTCTTATGTTTGTATTGATCCTTAATGAGAATTACATTTTCTTTAACCTTGTTAGAGAGGGGCTCTGTTTACTGAAAGAGACCATTTTATAACTACACAAACCGTTGTCCTAGCATGAAGTCAAAAAACACTGATCTAAGGTCAATTTCTCACCTACCCTCTAGCAGCTATGATTATGATTCAGGTGGTCTAATCTGGTCCAAGACCTGTACATATGGGCAACATCGACCCGTAGGTTGACTCTAACCACTGTGTCTCCATGCCATCACTAGCCCTCTAAATAGTTCTGATTAAAAACGGGAGAAATGAGTGCTAACGCTTTTCTGCAATCTTGCACGTCCTAATTTGGTACTGGGGGAGTTAACACACCTGCCAGCCCACTGCTGACAAGGCTGATTCCTCAACTGTTGTTGTTTGTGCTGTCGGATGAAGGGAAGGTGAAGACGGGGAGAGAGGAAGAGAGAGAGGGATAAAGGGATAGGGGGGTCCAGGTTACGAGAGACAACACACACACCCAGAGAGAGGGATGAAGGGATAGCGGGGGTCCAGGTTAGGAGAGACAACACACACACCCAGAGAGAGGGATAAAGGGATAGGGGGGGGTCCAGGTTAGGAGAGACAACACACACACCCAGAGAGAGAGAGATCCCTGGTTGCTGCCAATAACAGGCAGTCCCAACATGTGAAAACGTTGACTGCTGCATGATTGATGGTAGTTATTTATGTATTTTCAAACCATCCTCCTCTCCCCCTCTTCCTCATCCTCCTCTTCTTCCACTCCCCCTCCCCCTCCCCTCCCTTCATTGCTTCCCCCTCTCAGAAGAAGTGAACATGATTAATAATGTGTAATGTTGCGCTAGCGCCGTCCTGTCTATTATTCCTTCCTCTGACATGTAGAAATACATGAACAGACAACACACTGGAACAGGCTGCACAGAGCTGCATAGAGCTACATAGGGCATTACAGAACTCCATAGGGCTTCATAGCGCCTCAAAGGGCTTGACAGAGCCTCACATGACTCGACAGGGTTACACAGAGCTGAACAGAGCTGAACAGAACATACTAAATGCGCCAGAGGAGATGGCTGCCCTTTTACAGGCTCTTAACCAATTGTGCTATTTTGTGTGTTTTTTCACTTTGTTTATAACTTGTTTTGAACGTAATGTTTCTGCCACCATCTCTTATGACCGAAAAGAGGTTCTGGATATCAGAACAGCGATCACTCACCTCAAACTGGACAAGGACTTTTTCCTCTATTAACCAGTCAGACGCGAAGGATTTATTCCAGATACCGGACCAGACACAAATCCCTGTCATTCACATGAAGAAAAGACGCCAAAACAGGGGACGCAGGTCCGGGTGTCTTGTTAGAATTTGTCGGCGAGTGTGTAACCCGCCTCCACCATCCGTCCTATTGTCCAATGTGCAATCACTGGAGAATAAACTGGATGAGTTACGTTTAAGACGATCCTACCAACGGGACATTATAAAACGGTAATATGTTATGTTCCACCGAGTCGTGGCTGAACGACAACATGGATAATGTACAGTTGGCTGGATTTTCTGTGCATCGGCAAGAGAACAGCTGCCAACGGTAAGACAAGGGGTGGTTGTCTGTGTCTATTTGTCAATAACAGCCCGTGTGTGAAATCAAATAATAAGGAAGTCTCAAGGTTTTGCTCACCTGAGGTAAAGTATCTCATGATAAACTGTAGACCACACAACTTACCACGAGAGTTTTTATCTATATTATTCATAGCTGTCTATTTACCAACACCAACCCATGAAGGCACTAAGACGGAACTCGACCAGCTGTATAAAGCCGTAAGCAAAGAAGGAAACGCTCATCCAGAGGCGGCGCTCCTAGTGGCCGGGGACTTTAATGCAGGTAAACTTAAATCAGTTTTACCTCATTTCTACCAGAATGTCACATGTGCAACCAGAGGGAAAAAAACTCTAGACCATCTTTATTCAATTCACAGAGACACGTACAAAGCTCTCCCTTGCCCTCCATTTGGCAAATCTGACCATAATTCTATCCTCCTGATTCCTGG
This sequence comes from Oncorhynchus masou masou, assembly GCF_036934945.1. Lineage (NCBI taxonomy): Eukaryota > Metazoa > Chordata > Actinopteri > Salmoniformes > Salmonidae > Oncorhynchus > Oncorhynchus masou. The sequence goes on along the minus strand of NC_088244.1, from coordinate 13,994,376 downwards.
TTACAAGCAAAAACTAAAGCAGGAAGTACCAGTGACGAGCTCAATACGGAAGTGGTCAGATGAAAGCTACAGGACTGTTTCCTAGCACAATATGTTCTGGGACTCATCCGATGGCATTGAGGAGGAGACCACATCAGTCACTGGCTTCAATCAATAAGTGCATCGATGACATTGTCCCCACAGTGACCGTACGTACATTTATTTATTTATTTTTATTTTACCTTTATTTAACCAGGCAAGTCAGTTAAGAACAAATTCTTATTTTCAATGACGGCCTGGGAACAGTGGGTTAACTGCCTGTTCCTTGTCAGCTCGGGGGTTTGAAATTGCAACCTTCCGATTACTAGTCCAACGCTCTAACCACTAGGCTACCCTGCCGCCCCGTACATAGGCAACATTCACACTGAGCTAAAGGATAGAGCTGCCACTTCCAGGGAGCGGGACTCTAACCCGGAGCACCAACTGTTCCGAACAAATGTGCGATCACGCTCGCCTTTAAACAGGTCAACATTCACAAGGTCACAGTGCAGATTACCATGACGTGTACTCCGACTATGGGCTGACCAACTGGTAAGTGTCTTAACTGACATTTTCAAACTGTCCCTGGCCTAGTCTGTAATACCTAAATGGTTCGAGCAGGTCACTATAGTCCCTGTGCACAAAAATACCAAGGTAGCCTGCCTAAATGATTACCGACCAACAGCATTCACATCTGCAGCCATGAAGTGCTTTAAAGGTTGGTCATAGCTCACATTAACACCAGTATCCAAGAAACCCTAAACCCACTCCAATTCACATACCGCCCCAACAGATCTACAGATGACTCAATCTCTATTTCACTCCACACTGCCATTTCCCACCTGGACAAAAGGAACACCTACATGTGAATGCTGTTCATTGACTACAGCTCTGCATTCAACACCATAGTGCACTCAAAGGGGCTTTACCTGCTAAGTAAAGCCCCGCCTTATCTCAGCTCACTGGTCACCATAGCAATGCCCACCCGTAGCACGCACTCCAGCAGGTATATTTCACTGGTCATCCCCTAAAGCCAACACTTCCTTTGGCCACCTTTCCTTCCAGATCTCTGCTGCCAATGACTGGAACGAATTGCAAAAATCACTGAAGCTGGAGTCTTATATCTCCCTCACTAACTTCAAGCATCAGCTGCCAGAGCAGCTTACCGATCACTGTACCTGTACACAGCCAATCTGTAAATAGCACACCCAACTACCTCATCCCCATATTGTTATTTCTCTTCTTGCTTTTGCACCCCAGTATCTCTATTCTCTACTTGCGCATCATCATCTGCACATCTATCACTCCAGTGTTAATGCTAAATTGTAATTACTTTGCCTACATGGCCTATTTATTACCTTACCTCACTACTCTTCTAAATTTGCACACACTGTACATAGATTTTTCTATTGTGTTATTGACTGTACGTTTGTTTATGTGTAACTCTGTGTTGTTGTTTGTGTTGCACTGCTTTTCTTTATCTTGGTCAGGTCACAGTTGTAAATGAGAACTTGTTCTCAACTGGCCTACCTGGTTAAATAAAGGTGTTCTCAACTGGCCTACCTGGTTAAGTAAAGGTGTTCTCAACTGGCCTACTTGGTTAAATAAAGGTGTTCTCAACTGGCCTACCTGGTTAAGTAAAGGTGTTCTCAACTGGCCTACCTGGTTAAGTAAAGGTGTTCTCAACTGGCCTACCTGGTTAAGTAAAGGTGTTCTCAACTGGCCTACCTGGTTAAATAAAGGTGTTCTCAACTGGCCTACCTGGTTAAGTAAAGGTAAAATAAAGTAAAGAAAATTAAATTATATAGCTCATTCATCACTAAGCTAAGGACCCAGGGACTAAACACCTCCCTCTGCAACTGGATCCTGGACTTCCTGACGGGCCGCCGTCAGAGATCTGGCACTGTGGTGCCAGAACAACAACCTCTCTCTCAATGTGATCAAGACTAAAGAGATGATTGTGGACTACAGGAAACGGAGGGCCGAGCACACCCCCATTCTCATCAACGGGGCTGTAGTGGAGCAGGTTGAGAGCTTCAAGTTCCTTGGTGTCCACATCACCAAAAATCAAACATCGCTCAAACACACCAAGACAGTTGTGAAGAGGGCACGACAATGCCTATTCCCCTCAGAAGACTGAAAAAATGTGGCATGGGTCCTCAGATCTTCAAAAGGTGCTACAGCTCCACCATCGAGAGCATCCTGACTGGTTCCATCACTGCCTAGTATGGCAACTGCTAGGCCTCCGACTGCAATGCGCTACAGAGGGTAGTGCGTAAGGCCCAGTACATCACTGGGACCAAGCTTCCTGACATCCAGGACCTCAATACCAGGCGGTGTCAGAGGAAGGCCCTAAAAATGACCAAAGACTCCAGCCACCCTAGTCATAGACTGTTCTCTCTGCTACCGCATGGCAAGTGGTACCAGAGCGCCAGTCTAGGCCCAAAAGGCTTCTTAAAAGCATCTACCACCAAGCCATCAGACTGCTGAACAGCTAATCAAATGGCTACCCAGACTATTTGCATTGACTGCCCCTTTTTTCACGCTGCTGCGACTCACTGTTTATTATCTATGCATATTCGCTTTAATAACTCTACCTACATGTACATATTACCTCTATTACCTCAACTAACCTGTACCCCCTGTATATAGCCTCGTTATTGTTGTTGTATTGTTGCCCTTTTGTTTTTTACATTAGTTTATTAGGTAAATATTTTTGCTTAAATCTTATTTTTCTTAAAACTGCATTGTTAGTTAAGGGCTTGTAAGTAATGTGACAAATAAAAAATGATTTGATTTTGATTTAAACTCTGGATTTACCAGAACGCATACATTCCAATCATTATTAAAAGATTACCTCTCCTTCTGTTCAAGTACATATATTTCTTCACACTGATCATACTGATCTAATCATGGTTCACTTACTTAATATGTTCCACATGATTGATTTTCACGTGGAGTTTTTTTACTGTGAACATATAATGTCACATGTGAAAGTGAAAATCCAATTGCCAGTTTCACATGTAAGAAAACTCCACATTTACTACAATGTTTGTAAACAAAGTCAATCTAAACAAACAAAGTATAACCTAAAAACATGGTTAAAACTAGAATCGTTATTTCATGGGCGGTCAGTGCATCTTCAGCAGTCTATGGATTTGAGAATGGCTGCATTTCTCCGTCCCTCAGCGTTTTAACGAAACAATGGCGGGGAGTAGACTTTATTCATGTTTCAATTAAGAGTTGCCACTTTAAACACCTTTAACAAACTAATCGTGTTATTACTGTATATGGTGCAATCCTGTAGTGAGTGAGTTACATTTGTTTCATTAATATTTATCAAGACTTCTGAAGTCAAGAACAACATTCCTAGTATAGCAAACAAGAATAATTATATTGAAAGCAAAACATAAACCCAAAAGTATTGATAGCAAAACATAAACCCAAAAGTATTGATAGCAAAACATAAACCCAAAAGTATTGATAGCAAAACAAAATAGTGCAAATAAAATAAATAACAATGCGAGAGCAAATACATTTTAAATGGAGGCCCCCCCAAAGAATGTTGTAAAACATTTGTTATGATAACGCAATGAAATAAAACACCTCCCTCTTTCCCTATCTTCAGGTTTGTTATGTTACCTTGGCCTTTATTTTCACTCCCTTCTTTCCAGAAGAGTTTTGGCACATTCCTTCCAGCAGCTTACCACCCTGCATCCCACTGCTGGTTTGAAGCTAATCAGGGTCTATCTCTGGATGGGAGACCACATGTGGTAGAAGATAATCAGGGTCTATCTCTGGATGGGAGACCACACGTAGCTGGAAGTGGTAGAAAATAATCAGGGTCTATCTCTGGATGGGAGACCACATGTAGCTGGAAGTGGTAGAAAATGATCAGGGTCTATCTCTGGATGGGAGACCACATGTAGCTGGAAGTGGTAGAAAATGATCAGGGTCTATCTCTGGATGGGAGACCACATGTAGCTAGAAGTGGTAGAAAATGATCAGGGTTTATCTCTGGATGGGAGACCACATGTAGCTGGAAGTGGTAGAAAATGATCAGGGTCTATCTCTGGATGGGAGACCACATGTAGCTAGAAGTGGTAGAAAATGATCAGGGTTTATCTCTGGATGGGAGACCACATGTAGCTGGAAGTGGTAGAAAATGATCAGGGTTTATCTCTGGATGGGAGACCACATGTAGCTGGAAGTGGTAGAAAATGATCAGGGTCTATCTCTGGATGGGAGACCACATGTAGCTAGAAGTGGTAGAAAATGATCAGGGTTTATCTCTGGATGGGAGACCACATGTAGCTGGAAGTGGTAGAAAATGATCAGGGTCTATCTCTGGATGGGAGACCACATGTAGCTGGAAGTGGTAGAAAATATACATGTAAGAAAGGCGAAAAAGGAGAGAAAATATACATGTGAAGCTTCACGTGTCCAAAAACCACGTGTCTGACTCACATTTGTTCACGATTTGTTCATGTTTTTTTTGTGTGGGTGGGTGTGTGTCCCCTTACAAATAAACACATGTGAAGTCGTATTTTTACATGTGAAATAGCTGTTTTTAAATGTTGAGCAAACATTTCCTGTAAAATAATATTTTCACATGTATTACATTCAGAGTTCCCCATGTAAACTCCACCTTCTTTACATGTCTTTACATGTTCATGCAGTTTTACATGTAAAAAAAATGGATTATGTAGTGTCTCATGTGAAAATATCTAATTTTTAGGTTCACATGTTGTGAAAAATATGAACTTCCAATTCCACATGTTCCACATGTGAAAGTGACAGTTCACATGTGGAGGTTTCTTACATATAAGTTAGATTTTTTTCACAAGATAGAGTAGAAGAAACAGAGAGAGGGGGATCTTGGAGGAGAAGAAACCAAGAGAGGGAGATATTGGAGAAGAATATACTGAGAGAGGGAGATCTTGGAGAAGAAGAAACAGAGAGAGGGAGATCTTGGAGGAGAAGAAACAGCGAGAGGGAGATCTTGGAGGAGAAGAAACCAAGAGAGGGAGATATTGGAGAAGAATATACTGAGAGAGGGAGATCTTGGAGGAGAAGAAACCAAGAGAGGGAGATATTGGAGAAGAAGATACTGAGAGAGGGAGATCTTGGAGAAGAAGAAACAGAGAGAGGGAGATCTTGGAGGAGAAGAAACCAAGAGAGGGAGATATTGGAGAAGAAGATACTGAGAGAGGGAGATATTAGAGAAGAAGATACTGAGAGAGGGAGATCTTGGAGGAGAAGAAACAGCGAGAGGGAGATCTTGGAGGAGAAGAAACCAAGAGAGGGAGATATTGGAGAAGAAGATACTGAGAGAGGGAGATCTTGGAGTAGAAGAAACAGAGAGAGGGAGATCTTGGAGGAGAAGAAACAGAGAGGGGGGATCTTGGAGGAGCAGAAACAGAGAAAGGGATCTTGAAGGAGAAGAAAGAGAGAGAGAGACAGACAGACAGACAGACAGACAGACAGACAGACAGAGGTGTGGTGGGGAGGAGCGGTGTTGAGGGGGCAGGACAGGGCCTTTAGAATAGAGATCATTACATTTACATTATTTATGTATGGCCAAACCACAGAGGACACTCAGGGAGGGAGGGAGGTAAGAGAGAGACCGAGACAGACAGAGAGAGAGAAAGAGAGCGAGAGAGACAGAAACAGAAACAGAGAGAGAGAGAGAGACAGAGACAGAGACAGAGACAGAGACAGAGACAGAGACAGAGAGAGAGACAGAGACAGAGACAGAGACAGAGACAGAGACAGAGAGAGAGAGAGAGAGAGACAGTGACAGAGACAGAGACAGAGAGAGAGACAGAGACAGAGAGAGAGAGAGACAGAGACAGAGACAGAGACAGAGACAGAGACAGAGACAGAGACAGAGACAGAGAGAGAGAGAGAGACAGAGACAGAGACAGAGACAGAGACAGAGAGAGAGAGAGAGACAGAGACAGAGACAGAGACAGAGACAGAGACAGAGACAGAGAGAGAGAGAGAGACAGAGACAGAGACAGAGACAGAGACAGAGAGAGTGAAAGTGTGCAGATGCTCTTCCTTTTGACCAAAATACTTGGTTATAACACTCCTATAACACTTTCATCTAAACTCCTTAACTGTGAATCAAAGGAAATAAGCAATCAGGAGCCAGAAAGGGAAGGTGAGCAGTTTGGTGAAATTGAGAACAGAATTAGGGAGTGTGTTGCGTGTTTCATTAAATGGTCAATATATCTTGTGTTTTCTGGATCATTTAAGCCCCATTACAGAGCACTGGCATCGCTTTAATGTCTAAAGTGCCTTTCAGAGGCAGAGCACCTCAGGCACACACACACACACACACACACACACACAGTCCTACACACACCGCAGATGGAGCCAGGGCCAGGAACAGAGAAGCCAGGCCGTGTGTCACAGAGACGTCCAGCCCAGGCCGTGTCACAGAGACGTCCAGCCCAGGCCGTGTCACAGAGACGTCCAGCCCAGGCTGTGTGTCACAGAGACGTCCAGCCCAGGCCGTGTCACAGAGACGTCCAGCCCAGGCCGTGTCACAGAGACGTCCAGCCCAGGCCGTGTCACAGAGACGTCCAGCCCAGGCCGTGTCACAGAGACGTCCAGCCCAGGCCGTGTCACAGAGACGTATGCAGCACCAAAAGCTACGTTTCTACATCACATTCTATTTCAGCTTCCCATGCTCTTTTTTCCCTTTAGCCTCCCCCCCCCGCTCCCCCATCTCCCCCTCTCTCTTTCTCTCCCTCACTGTAATAGATGGTAGCAGCCTTGCGGTGACTGGGGCCCTGTCTTGGCTGCTGCACCCATTTGACTTGCCATCTTGGCCGGTGAGTGAACCCTGAGACTGTAACAAGAGCCAAGGTCAAACTGTGCGTGAGTGAGTCCATGTGTGTGTGTGCACGTGTGTGTGTGTGTGTGGTTACTGACTTAGGGGTGTCGGTGATGGTGTGAACACAGAGCAATTACACAGGGGCCAGGTTACACAGCAGGGGGTATAATTGTATAGGAAGAGAGGGGTTGAACGGTGGTTAGCACATCAGAGAAACGGTGTGTGTGTGTGTGTGTGTGTGTGTGTGTGTGTGTGTGTGTGTGTGTGTGTGTGTGTGTGTGTGTGTGTGTGTGTGTGTGTGTGTGTGTGTGTGTGTGTGTGTGTGTGTGTGTGTGTGTGTGTGTGTGTGTGTGTGTGTGTGTGTGTGTGTGTGTGTGTGTGTGTGTGTGTGTGTGTGTGTGTGTGTGTGTGTGTGTGTGTGGGTCAGGAATGTAAGATTGTCTGCTGAGCCATCTGTAGGTCCTGAGAGGTACAGTTGGAGAGGAAGAGAGGGGGGGAGGTACAAGAGGAGCTAGCGGTGGAGAGGAGGAGAAGGGAGAAGAGGAGGTAAAGGTGGAGAAAGGTAGGGGAGGAGGTAGAGGTGGAGAGAGGGAGGGGAGGGGAGGAGGTAGAGGTGGAGAGAGGGAGGGAGGGAGGGGAGAAGGTAGAGGTGAAGAGAGGGAGGGGAGGAGAGGAGGTAGAGGTGGAGAGAGGGAGGGAAGGGAGGAGGTAGAGGTGAAGAGAGGGAGGGGAGGAGAGGAGGTAGAGGTTGAGAGAGGGGGAGGGGAGGAGGTAGAGGTGGAGAGAGGGAGGGAGGGAGGGGGAGGAGGTAGAGGTGGAGAGAGGGAGGGAGGGGAGGAGGTAGAGGTGGAGGGGGGAGGGAGGGAGGGAGGGAGGGAGGGAGGGAGGGAGGGAGGGAGGGAGGGGGAGGGAGGGAGGGAGGGAGGGAGGGAGGGAGGGAGGGAGGGAGGGAGGGAGGGAGGGAGGGAGGGAGGGAGGGAGGGAGGGAGGGAGGGAGGGAGGGAGGGAGGGAGGGAGGGAGGGAGGGGAGGGAGGGGGGGAGGGAGGGAGGAGGTAGAGGTGAAGAGAGGGAGGGGAGGAGAGGAGGTAGAGGTGGAGAGAGAGAGGGGGGGAGGAGGTAGAGGTGGAGAGAGGGAGGGAGGGGAGGAGGTAGAGGTGGAGAGAGAGAGGGAGGGAACGAGGTAGAGGTGAAGAGAGGGAGGTGAGGGGAGGAGGTAGAAGAGAAGGAGGGGAGGAGGGAGGGGAGGAGGTTGGGGTAGAGGTGAAGAGAGGGAGGGGGGAGGAGGTAGAGGTGGAGAGAGGGAGGGAGGGGAGGAGATAGAGGTGGAGAGAGGGAGGGAGGGGAAGAGGTAGAGTGGAGAGAGGGAGGGAGGGGAGGAGGTAGAGGTGGAGAGAAGGGGGGAGGGGAGGAGGTAGAGGTGAAGAGAGGGAAGGGCGGAGGTAGAGGTGGAGAGAGGGAGGGAGGGGAGGAGGTAGAATTGGAGAGAGGGAGGAGAGGAGGTAGAGGTGAAGAGAGGGAGGGGAGGAGAGGAGGTAGAGGTGGAGAGAGAGAGGGAGGGGCGGAGGTAGAGGTGGAGAGAGAGCGGGAGGGGCGGAGGTAGAGGTGGAGAGAGGGAGGAAGGGGAGGAGGTAGAGGTGGAGAGAGAGAGGGAGGGAACGAGGTAGAGGTGAATAGAGGGAGGGAGAGGAGGAGGTAGAAGAGAAGGAGGGGAGGAAGGAGGGGAGGAGGTTGAGGTAGAGGTGAAGAGAGGGAGGGAACGAGGTAGAGGTGATGAGAGGGAGGGAGGGGAGGAGGTAGAGGTGAAGGAGGGTTGGAGGAAGTGGAGGAGGTTGAGGTAGAGGTGTAGAGAGGGAGGAAGGGGTGGAGGTAGAGGTGGAGAGAGGGAGGGGAGGAGGTAAAGATGAAGAGAGGGAGGGGGAGGTAGAGGTGGAGAGAGGGAGGGGAGGGGAGGAGGTAGAGGTGGATAGAGGGAGGGGAGGAGGTACAGGTGGAGAGAGGGAGGGGAGGGGAGGAGGTAAAGGTGGAGAGAGGGGGGGGGGAGGTAAAGGTGGAGAGAGGGAGGGGAGGGGAGGAGGTAAAGATGGAGAGAGGGAGGGGAGGAGGTAAAGGTGGAGAGAGGGAGGGGAGGGGAGGAGGTAAAGATGGAGAGAGGGAGGGGAGGAAGTAGAGGTGGAGAGAGGAAGGGGAGGGGGAGGTAGAGGTGGAGAGAGGGAGGAGAGGGGAGGAGGTACAGGTGGAGAGAGGGAGGGGAGGGGAGGAGGTAAAGGTGGAGAGAGGGAGGGGAGGGGAGGAGGTAAAGGTGGAGAGAGTGAGGGGAAGGGAGGAGGTAAAGGTGGAGAGAGGGAGGGGAGGGGAGGAGGTAAAGGTGGAGAGAGGGAGGAGAGGGGAGGAGGTACTGGTGGAGAGAGGGCGGGGAGGGGAGGAGGTAAAGGTGGAGAGAGGGAGGGGAGGGGAGGAGGTAAAGGTGGAGAGAGGGAGGGGAGGGGAGGAGGTAAAGGTGGAGAGAGTGAGGGGAAGAGGTAAAGGTGGAGAGAGGGTGTTGTTCTGAGTCATTGATACATTCCAAATAGAGTGTACTTCCTGTCCTGAGCTCTGTGGTTGTGGTGCTTAATTCTTCAGAAACCAGATACACCCCTACATCCTCTAGAGAGACAGACAGAGAGAGAGAGAGAGAGAGAGAGAGAGAGAGAGAGAGAGAGAGGGAGGGTGAGAGGGAGAAGGGGGATGAAGAGAAAGTTAGCAGGAGAAAGAGAGAGAGATTGAGAGAAAAAGAAAGGAGGATGTGAGGGATAGAGAAATAGAGAGGGGGTGAAAAGGGACAGAGGAAAACAGGATGATATACCAGCTCAGAGATATCGTTCAGTATCAGATATCTCCGATGGGTTGAAAGAGCTCATTTCTCAGTCTGAGTTTGTTGTTTGTTTTTCATTCGCTTTTTCATCACGATGACATGCAGTTAAATGAACAGCTGAGAGGCACAGCTTAGTTTAGAAGACGATCAAATGATCCTTCACCAAATACACTCAATATGCATACCATGCCAGCTCTGCCACAGGAAAACCCTTCGTCCTCCTCATGTAGTCAATAGAGAAGGGGAGCTATTTCGACATTGCGCAGCGACGAAAAACCCCAAACTGAAATCATCCATCACAATGCAATAAAAAGGCCTGGAGCGCTGAGAGTGGGAAAGGAGAGCAAGATGTTTGCAGCCCCACTGGGCTTCTTCCTATGAAGTAGGGAATGTGGAAATGTTAACAAATGTTCTTTTTATTAGACGAATTGGTTCATTAAATAACATTATAAAAACAGAAAATGCACCATTAATTTCTCCCCTAACAGCCGTTAGTACATGGTTGTCTCCGTCCCTGCCCTCGTCTGCATTTAGCCCCATGGGGCGACAATTCCAAACACATTCCATCCCATTATGCAAATCAGACAATCGGGAGGGACAGAACCATGAATACATGTTCGGGGCTGGTTGAGTCAATGAAAACAAATGACTCACTAATCATCTGTCGTTCACAGAGGGAGGACTGGGCTTTAGTCAGGCAAGTATAGCTCCCACTGTGTGTGTGTGTGTGTGTGTGTGTGTGTGTGTGTGTGTGTGTGTGTGTGTGTGTGTGTGTGTGTGTGTGTGTGTGTGTGTGTGTGTGTGTGTGTGTGTGTGTGTGTGTGTGTGTGTGTGTGTGTGTGTGTGTGTGTGTGTGTGTGTGTGTGTGTGTGTGTGTGTGTGTGTGTGTGTGTGTGTGTGTGTGTGTGTGCGTGTGCGTTCAGGTTTCTGTCTCCCCCTTACAGAAAGAAAACCATTAGATGAGTTAAGTGATAAAGTGATGGGATCTATCAGAGGCTATCAGTCTAAGAGATAGGACTGGACAGAACCTAGATCTAGCATGTGCTAGAACAGCAACATGAGTGATAGGACTGGACAGAACATAGATCTACACTGTGCTAGAACAGCAACACGAGAGATAGGACTGGACAGAACATAGATCTACCCTATGCTAGAACAGCAACATGAGAGATAGGACAGAACATAGATCTACACTGTGCTAGAACAGCAACAGGAGAGATAGGACAGAACATAGATCTACACTGTGCAAGAACAGTTACACGAGTGATACGACTGGACAGAAAATAGATCTACACTGTGCTGGAACAGAGAAATGAGAAATAGGACAGAACACAGATCTGTGATAACAGCAACGAGTACCTGTGATACCAAAGACAGAGTTGACAGTGTAGATCTGCCCTCTGCTAGAACAGCATCTGACAACTCAACAGATGCCCACAACCCAAATATACACAATCAAGTCAATTCCAAAGCCGATTCCTGCACTTTCACATTACGAACATACAAAACACACGCACACACGCACACACACACACACACACACACACACACACACACACACACACACACACACACACACACACACACACACACACACACACACACACACACACACACACACAAACACACTCAGCCGTAAGCCCATCCCTGAGCTGACCTCTTGCCCTTCTCCCTCACACACTATCCATCTACAACAATGGTACAACATGCACGCACACACGCACACATGCACACGCAAACACACACACACACACACACACACACACACACACACACACACACACACACACACACACACACACACACACACACACACAAACACACTTTATCACACCCTCTCCATCTCCGACAATGCCAGCCAGCATGACTAATGAAAAGTAAAGGTTCACCTATTCATCACCGTAGAGCTGAGGGAGGGGCTAATTATGACATTCTCCTGTTGTTTATTTGTCCTGAAAGATATGGCATCACAGGAACAGCACCGGGAGGAGGGGACAACAAATAGAGAAACAACCCTAGCAACTTCCGTGTGTGTGTGTGTGTGTGTGTGTGTGTGTGTGTGTGTGTGTGTGTGTGTGTGTGTGTGTGTGTGTGTGTGTGTGTGTGTGTGTATATATAAGTGTGTGTGATTGTGTTCTCTGCTCATGATTAATCCAGTGCAGAGTGAGGGGATTTTGACCCTAAACAGAAAAGTGGTGTTGAGGCTGAGAGAGAGGGTGGCTGATTTATTTTGGGACCTCCTCCTCCACATTAATTATCTCAGAGCAGGTGCAGGCCCCAATATCTCTTCTACAGCTGCAGCCCAGCCCTGCCCCCGCCCCACCCCACCCCGCCCTGCCCATATTGTACAAATACACAAACAAATCCTGTCTCGAAGACTCTCATAAACAAATACACACATGCACACACACACCCTGCCCCAGAGTGTCTGGGTGGCACACAGAATACCAGCAGTGACAACAGTGAAAGATTACACTTCCCGATTTAGCCCTATGACACATAACATAAACACACACACACACACACACACACACACACACACAGACACACATGGGCAAGCACAGACACACACACACAGAGAGAATAAGAGTTTGACACTGTAATGCTTTCGTCCTAAAAGACTCAACTTACAACATCAACTAGTCCCCAACCTTGTCCTTTTTCTTTTGATCACCGTCTTCCTCTTCCTTCCTTCTTCTCTCTCCCCTGCTCCCTCTCTCTCCTGCTCCCTCTCTCCCCTGTTCCCTCTCTCCCCTGCTCCCTCTCTCCCCTGTTCCCTCTCTCCCCTGTTCCCTCTCTCCCCTGCTCCCTCTCTCCCCTGTTCACTCTCTTCCCTGCTCCCTCGCTCCCTCTCTCCACTGCTCCCTCTCTCCCCTGCTCCCTCTCTCCCCTGCTCCCACTCTCCCCTGCTCCCTCTCTCCCCTGTTCCCTCTCTCCCCTGCTCCCTCTCTTCCCTGCTCCCTCGCTCCCTCTCTCCACTGCTCCCTCTCTCCCCTGCTCCCTCTCTCCCCTGCTCCCTCTCTCCCCTGCTCCCTCTCTCCCCTGCTCCCACTCTCCCCTGTTCCCTCTCTCCCCTGCTCCCTCTCTCCCCTGCTCCCTTTTCTCCTCTGCTCCCTCTCATCCCTGCTCCCTCTCTCCCCTGTTCCCTCTCTCCCCTGCTCCCTCTCTCCTCCAGTCCCTCTCTCCCCTGCTCCCTCTCTCCCCTGCTCCCACTCTCCCCTGTTCCCTCTCTCCTCTAGTCCCTCTCTCCCCTGCTCCCTCTCTCCCCTGCTCCCTCTCTCCCCTGCTCTCTCTCTTCCCTGTTCCCTTTCTTCCCTGCTCCCTCTCCTCCCTGCTCCCTCTCTCCCCTGCTCCCTCTCTTCCCTGCTCCCTCTCTCCCCTGCTCCCTCTCTTCCCTGCTCCCTCTCTCCCCTGCTCCCTCTCTTCCCTGCTCCCTCTCTCCCCTGTTCCCTCTCCAATGCTCCCTCGCCTCCCTGCTCCCTCTCTCCACTGTTTCCTCTCTCCCCTGCTCCCTCTCTCCCCTGTTCCCTCTGTCCCCTCTCTCCCCTGCTCCCTCTCTCCCCGGCTCCCTCTCTCCCCTGCTCTCTCTCTTCCCTGTTCCCTTTCTTCCCTGCTCCCTCTCCTCCCTGCTCCCTCTCTCCCCTGCTCCCTCTCTTCCCTGCTCCCTCTCTCCCCTGCTCCCTCTCTTCCCTGCTCCCTCTCTCCCCTGCTCCCTCTCTTCCCTGCTCCCTCTCTCCCCTGTTCCCTCTCCAATGCTCCCTCGCCTCCCTGCTCCCTCTCTCCCCTGTTCCCTCTCTCCCCTGTTCCCTCTCTCCTCTAGTCCCTCTCTCCCCTGCTCCCTCTCTCCCCTGTTCCCTCTCTCCTCTAGTCCCTCTCTCCCCTGCTCCCTCTCTCCTCTAGTCCCTCTCTCCCCTGCTCCCTCTCTCCTCTAGTCCCTCTCTCCCCTGCTCTCTCTCTTCCCTGTTCCCTTTCTTCCCTGCTCCCTCTCCTCCCTGCTCCCTCTCTCCCCTGCTCCCTCTCTTCCCTGCTCCCTCTCTCCCCTGTTCCCTCTGTCCCCTCTCTCCCCTGTTCCCTCTCTCCCCTGTTCCCTCTCTCCTCTAGTCCCTCTCTCCCCTGCTCCCTCTCTCCCCTGTTCCCTCTCTCCTCTAGTCCCTCTCTCCCCTGCTCCCTCTCTCCCCTGTTCCCTCTCTCCTCTAGTCCCTCTCTCCCCTGTTCCCTCTCTCCCCTGTTCCCTCTCTCCTCTAGTCCCTCTCTCCCCTACTCCCTCTCTCCCCTGTTCCCTCTGTCCCCTCTCTCCCCTGTTCCCTTTCTCCCCTGTTCCCTCTCTCCCCTGTTCCCTCTCTCCTCTAGTCCCTCTCTCCCCTACTCCCTCTCTCCCCTGTTCCCTCTGTCCCCTCTCTCCCCTGTTCCCTCTCTCCCCTGTTCCCTCTCTCCTCTAGTCCCTCTCTCCCCTGTTCCCTCTCTCCCCTGTTCCCTCTCTCCTCTAGTCCCTCTCTCCCCTGTTCCCTCTCTCCCCTGTTCCCTCTCTCCTCTAGTCCCTCTCTCCCCTACTCCCTCTCTCCCCTGTTCCCTCTGTCCCCTCTCTCCCCTGTTCCCTCTCTCCCCTGTTCCCTCTCTCCTCTAGTCCCTCTCTCCCCTGCTCCCTCTCTCCCCTGTTCCCTCTCTCCTCTAGTCCCTCTCTCCCCTGCTCCCTCTCTCCCCTGTTCCCTCTGTCCCCTCTCTCCCCTGTTCCCTCTCTTCCCTGCTCCCTCTCTTCACTGCTCTCTCTTCCCTGCTCCCTCTCTTCCCTGCTCCCTCTCTCCCCTGTTCCCTCTGTCCCCTCTCTCCCCTGTTCCCTCTCTCCCCTGTTCCCTCGCTCCCCTGTTCCCTCTCTACTCTAGTCCCTCTCTCCCCTGCTCCCTCTCTCCCCTGTTCCCTCTGTCCCTTCTCTCCCCTGTTCCCTCTCTTCCCTGCTCCCTCTCTTCACTGCTCTCTCTTCCCTGCTCCCTCTCTTCCCTGCTCCCTCTCTTCCCTGCTCCCTCTCTTCCCTACTCCCTTCCCTTCTCCCTCTTCCCTGCTCCCTCTCTTCCCTACTCCCTCTATTCCCTGCTCTCTCTTCCCTGCTCTCTCTCTTCCCTGCTCTCTCTTCCCTGCTCTCTCTCTTCACTGCTCTCTCTTCCCTGCTCTCTCTTCCCTGCTCTCTCTTCCCTGCTCTCTCTCTTCCCTCCTCTCTCTTCCCTGCTCTCTCTCTCTTCCCTGCTCTCTCTTCCTTGCTCTCTCTCTTCCCTGCTCTCTCTTCCCTGCTCTCTCTCTTCCCTGCTCTCTCTCTTCCCTGCTCCCTCTCTTCCCTGCTCCCTCTCTTCCCTGCTCCCTCTCTTCCCTGCTCCCTCTCTTCTCTGCTCCTTCCTTGTGTTCATTTGTGATGTCATGTTTGTTTCTCCAAAGTATTTATCAAAGGGATCTGTACACACAAGAGGATAGAGAGAGAGAGAGAGAGACAGAGACAGAGAGAGGGAGAGAGAGAGAGAGACAGAGAGAGACAGAGAGAGGGAGAGGAAGAGAGTGAGAGAGTGAGAGAGGTGTGGTGTGGAGGAGGAGTGTGGACTGGGCAGGACAAGGCCTTTAGAGATCATTTTAGAGATCATTACCTTTACATTATTCCCAACACATCAGAGCACAACATCAGTCCCCCAGCCATCCCCATGTCACCTGCGTGGCCAGACAGCCAGACAGGTTTCAATGACAGGTAAATCATGTCACCTGTGTGGCAAGACAGCCAGACTGGTTGCAATGACAGGTAAATCATGTCACCTGTGTGACCAGACAAACAGACAGGTTACAATGACAGGTAAATCATGTCACCTGTGTGGCCAGACAGACAGACAGGTTACAATGACAGGTAAATCATGTCACCTGTGTGGCCAGACAGACAGACAGACAGACAGGTTACAATGACAGGTAAATCATGTCACCTGTGTGGCCAGACAGACAGACAAGTTACAATAACAGGTAAATCATGTCACCTGTGTGGCCAGACAGACAGACAGTTTACAATAACAGGTAAATCATGTCACCTGTGTGGCCAGACAGACAGGCAGGTTACAATGACAGGTAAATCATGTCACATGTGTGGCCAGACAGACAGATCGGGTTATGACAGGTAAATCATGTCACCTGTGTGGCCAGACAGACAGACCGGGTTATGACAGGTAAATCATGTCACCTGTGTGGCCAGACAGACAGACCGGGTTATGGCAGGTAAATCATGTCACCTGTGTGGCCAGACAGACAGACCGGGTTATGACAGGTAAATATGATCCAGCAGCAGAACCCATCCAAAGACATGAGACAGGGGACATAACTGTCTGTGTGGCATGATGACGTCGGCACAGTGATGGGAGATTGTGTGTGTGTGTGTGTGTGTGTGTGTGTGTGTGTGTGTGTGTGTGTGTGTGTGTGTGTGTGTGTGTGTGTGTGTGTGTGTGTGTGTGTGTGTGTGTGTGTGTGTGTGTGTGTGTGTGTGTGTGTGTATATATATATAAGTGTGTGTGATTGTGTTCTCTGCTCATGATTAATCCAGTGCAGAGTGAGGGGTGCTCTCAAATCAAATCAAATCAAATCAAATTTATACAGCCCTTCGTACATCAGCTGATATCTCAAAGTGCTGTACAGAAACCCAGCCTAAAACCCCAAACAGCAAGCAATGCAGGTGTAGAAGCACGGTGGCTAGGAAAAACTCCCTAGAAAAGCCAAAACCTAGGAAGAAACCTAGAGAGGAACCAGGCTATGTGGGGTGGCCAGTCCTCTTCTGGCTGTGCCGGGTAGAGATTATAACATTCATTCTCATTCCTGCCCTTTCTACCCCACATCTTCCTCCCTCCCCTTCTCCTTTTCTCCTCTCCTCCCCTCCCCTTCCCCTCCCCTCCTCTCCTCTTGTTCTACTATCCTCCCCTCCTCTCCTCTTGTTCTCCTATCCTCTCCTCTTGTTCTCCTGTCCTCCTCTCCTCTCCTCTTGTTCTCCTATCCTCCTCTCCTTTCCTCTTGTTCTCCTATCCTCCTCTCCTCTTGTTCTCCTATCCTCCCCTCCCCTCCTCTTGTTCTCCTATCCTCCCCTCCCCTCATCTCCTCTTGCTACCCTCCCCTCCCCTCCTCCCCTCTTGTTCTCTTATCCTCCCCTCCCCTCATCTCCTCTTGCTCCCCTCCCCTCTTGTTCTCCTATCCTCCCCTCCCCTCCTCTCCTCTTGTTCTCCTATCCTCCCCTCCTCTCCTCTTGTTCTCTTATCCTCCCCTCCCCTCCTCTTGTTCTCTTATCCTCTCCTCTTGTTCTCCTATCCTCCTCTCCTCTCCTCTTGTTCTCCTATCCTCCTCTCCTTTCCTCTTGTTCTCCTATCCTCCTCTCCTCTTGTTCTCCTATCCTCCCCTCCCCTCCTCTCCTCTTGTTCTCCTATCCTCCTCTCCTCTCCTCTTGTTCTCCTATCCTCCCCTCCCCTCCTCTCCTCTTGTTCTCCTATCCTCCCCTCCTCTCCTCTTGTTCTCCTATCCTCTCCTCTTGTTCTCCTATCCTCCTATCCTCTCCTCTTGTTCTCCTATCCTCCTCTGCTCTCCTCTTGTTCTCCTGTCCTCCTCTCCTCTCCTCTTGTTCTCCTATCCTCCTATCCTCTCCTCTTGTTCTCCTATCCTCCTCTCCTCTTGTTCTCCAATCCTCCTCTCCCCTCCTCTCCTCTTGTTCTCCTATCCTACTCTCCCCTCCTCTCCTCTTGTTCTCTTATCCTCCTCTCCTCTCCTCTTGTTCTCTTATCCTCTCCTCTTGTTCTCCTATCCTCCTATCCTCTCCTCTTGTTCTCCTATCCTCCTCTCCTCTCCTCTTGTTCTCCTATCCTCCCCTCCCCTCCTCTCCTCTTGTTCTCCTATCCTCCCCTCCTCTCCTCTTGTTCTCCTATCCTCTCCTCTTGTTCTCCTATCCTCCTCTCCTCTCCTCTTGTTCTCCTATCCTCCTCTCCTGTCTTCTTGTTCTCCTATCCTCACCTCCTCTCCCAATGCCTATTTCTCCCCTAAACTCTTTTTCTCACCTCTTCTCCTCTACACCTCACTCCTCTCCACCTCACTCCTCTCCACCTCTACTCCTCTCCACCTCACTCCTCTCCACCTCACTCCACTCCACCTCTCCACCTCTTCTCCTCTCCACCTCTTCTCCTCTCCACCTCTTCTACTCTCCACCTCACTCATCTCCACCTCTTCTCCTCTCCACCTCACTCCTCTCCACCTCTTCTCCTCTCCACCTCACTCCTCTCCACCTCTTCTACTCTCCACCTCACTCCTCTCCACCTCTTCTCCTCTCTACCTCTTCTCCTCTCCACCTCACTCCTCTCCACCTCTTCTCCTCAACACCTTTCTCCTCTCCACCTCTTCTCCTCAACACCTCTTCTCCTCAACACCTCTTCTCCACTCCACCTCTTCTCCTCAACACCTCTTCTCCTCTCCACCTCTTCTCCTCTCCACCTCTTCTCCTCAACACCTCACTCCTCTCCACCTCACTCCTTTCCACCTCTTCTCCTCTCCACCTCTTCTCCTCAACACCTCTTCTCCTCTCCACCTCACTCCTCTCCACCTCTTCTCCTCAACACCTCTTCTCCTCTCCACCTCACTCCTCTCCACCTCTTCTCCTCAACACCTTTTCTACTCTCCACCTCACTCCTCTCCACCTCACTCCTCCAACTCTTCTCCTCTCCACCTCTTCTCCTCTCCACCTCTTCTCCTCTCCACCTCTTCTCCTCTCTACCTCTTCTCCTCTCCACCTCACTCCTCTCCACCTCTTCTCCTCAACACCTTTCTCCTCTCCACCTCTTCTCCTCAACACCTCTTCTCCTCAACACCTCTTCTCCACTCCACCTCTTCTCCTCAACACCTCTTCTCCTCTCCACCTCTTCTCCTCTCCACCTCTTCTCCTCAACACCTCACTCCTCTCCACCTCACTCCTTTCCACCTCTTCTCCTCTCCACCTCTTCTCCTCAACACCTCTTCTCCTCTCCACCTCACTCCTCTCCACCTCTTCTCCTCAACACCTCTTCTCCTCTCCACCTCACTCCTCTCCACCTCTTCTCCTCAACACCTTTTCTACTCTCCACCTCACTCCTCTCCACCTCACTCCTCCAACTCTTCTCCTCTCCACCTCTTCTCCTCTCCACCTCTTCTCCTCTCCACCTCTTCTCCTCTCTACCTCTTCTCCTCTCCACCTCACTCCTCTCCACCTCTTCTCCTCTCCACCTCACCCCTCTCCACCTCTTCTCCTCTCCACCTCACTCCTCTCTACCTCACTCCTCTCCACCTCTTCTCCTCAACACCTTTCTCCTTTCCACCTCTTCTCCTCAACACCTCTTCTCCTCTCCACCCACACTCCTCTCCACCTCTTCTCAACACCTCTTCTCCTCTCCACCTCACTCCTCTCCACCTCTTCTCCTCAACACCTTTTCTACTCTCCACCTCACTCCTCTCCACCTCTTCTCCTCTCCACATCTTCTCCTCTCCACCTCTTCTCCTCAACACCTCACTCCTCTCCACCTCACTCCTCTCCACCTCTTCTCCTCTCCACCTCTTCTCCTCAACACCTCACTCCTCTCCACCGCATCTCCTCTCCATCTCTTCTCCTCAACACCTCTTCTCCTCTCCACCTCACTCCTCTCCACCTCTTCTCCTCAACACCTCTTCTCCTCTCCACCTCACTCCTCTCCATCTCTTCTACTCTCCACCTCTTCCCCTCTCCACCTCTTCTCCTCTCCACCTCACTCCTCTCCACTTCTTCTCCTCTCCACCTCACTCCTCTCTACCTCACTCCTCTCCACCCCTTCTCCTCAACACCTTTCTCCTCTCCACCTCTTCTCCTCAACACCTCTTCTCCTCTCCATCTCTTCTCCTCAACACCTCTTCTCCTCTCCACCTCACTCCTCTCCACCTCTTCTCCTCAACACCTCTTCTCCTCTCCACCTCACTCCTCTCCACCTCTTCTACTCTCCACCTCTTCCCCTCTCCACCTCTTCTCCTCTCCACCTCACTCCTCTCCACTTCTTCTCCTCTCCACCTCACTCCTCTCTACCTCACTCCTCTCCACCCCTTCTCCTCAACACCTTTCTCCTCTCCACCTCTTCTCCTCAACACCTCTTCTCCTCTCCACCTCTTCTCCTCAACACCTCACTCCTCTCCACCTCTTCTCCTCAACACCTCTTCTCCTCTCCACCTCACTCCTCTCCACCTCTTCTACTCTCCACCTCTTCCCCTCTCCACCTCTTCTCCTCTCCACCTCACTCCTCTCCACTTCTTCTCCTCTCCACCTCACTCCTCTCTACCTCACTCCTCTCCACCTCTTCTCCTCAACACCTTTCTCCTCTCCACCTCTTCTCCTCAACACCTCTTCTCCTCTCCACCTCTTCTCCTCAACACCTCTTCTCCTCTCCACCTCTTCTCCTCTCCACCTCACTCCACTCCACCTCTTCTCCTCAACACCTTTTCTACTCTCCACCTCTTCTCCTCTCCACCTCACTCCTCTCCACCTCTTCTCCTCTCCACCTCTTCTCCTCAACACCTCACTCCTCTCCACCTCACTCCTTTCCACCTCTTCTCCTCTCCACCTCTTCTCCTCAACACCTCACTCCTCTCCACCGCTTCTCATCTCCATCTCTTCTCCTCAACACCTCTTCTCCTCTCCACCTCACTCCTCTCCACCTCTTCTCCTCAACACCTCTTCTCCTCTCCACCTCACTCCTCTCCACCTCTTCTCCTCAACACCTTTTCTACTCTCCACCTCACTCCTCTCCACCTCACTCCTCCACCTCTTCTCCTCTCCACCTCTTCTCCTCTCCACCTCTTCTCCTCTCTACCTCTTCTCCTCTCCACCACACTCCTCTCCACCTCTTCTCCTCAACACCTCTTCTCCTCTCCACCTCACTCCTCTCCACCTCTTCTCCTCAACACCTTTTCAACTCTCCACCTCACTCCTCTCCACCTCACTCCTCCAACTCTTCTCCTCTCCACCTCTTCTCCTCTCCACCTCTTCTCCTCTCCACCTCTTCTCCTCTCTACCTCTTCTCCTCTCCACCTCACTCCTCTCCACCTCTTCTCCTCTCCACCTCACCCCTCTCCACCTCTTCTCCTCTCCACCTCACTCCTCTCTACCTCACTCCTCTCCACCTCTTCTCCTCAACACCTTTCTCCTTTCCAACTCTTCTCCTCAACACCTCTTCTCCTCTCCACCTCACTCCTCTCCACCTCTTCTCAACACCTCTTCTCCTCTCTACCTCTTCTCCTCTCCACCTCACTCCTCTCCACCTCTTCTCCTCTCCACCTCTTCTCCTCTCCACCTCTTCTCCTCTCCCCCTCACTCCTCTCTGCATCACTCCTCTCCACCTCTTCTCCTCAACACCTTTCTCCTCTCCACCTCTTCTCCTCAACACCTCTTCTCCTCTCCACCTCACTCCTCTCCACCTCTTCTCCTCAACACCTATTCTCCTCTCCACCTCACTCCTCTCCACCTCTTCTCCTCAACACCTTTTCTACTCTCCACCTCTTCTCCTCTCCACCTCACTCCTCTCCACCTCTTCTCCTCTCCACCTCTTCTCCTCTCCACCTCTTCTCCTCAACACCTCACTCCTCTCCACCTCACTCTTCTCCACCCCTTCTCCTATCCACCTCTTCTCCTCAACACCTCACTCCTCTCCACCGCATCTCCTCTCCATCTCTTCTCCTCAACACCTCTTCTCCTCTCCACCTCACTCCTCTCCACCTCTTCTCCTCTCCACCTCTTCCCTCTCCACCTCTTCTCCTCTCCACCTCACTCCTCTCCACTTCTTCTCCTCTCCACATCACTCCTCTCTACCTCACTCCTCTCCACCTCTTCTCCTCAACACCTTTCTCCTCTCCACCTCTTCTCCTCAACACCTCTTCTCCTCTCCACCTCACTCCTCTCCACCTCTTCTCCTCAACACCTCTTCTCCTCTCCACCTCTTCTCCTCAACACCTCACTCCTCTCCACCTCACTCCTTTCCAACTCTTCTCCTCTCCACCTCTTCTCCTCAACACCTCACTCCTCTCCACCGCTTCTCCTCTCCATCTCTTCTCCTCAACACCTCTTCTCCTCTCCACCTCACTCCTCTCCACCTCTTCTCCTCAACACCTCTTCTCCTCTCCACCTCACTCCTCTCCACCTCTTCTCCTCAACACCTTTTCTACTCTCCACCTCACTCCTCTCCACCTCACTCCTCCACCTCTTCTACTCTCCACCTCTTCTCCTCTCCACCTCTTCTCCTCTCTACCTCTTCTCCTCTCCACCTCACTCCTCTCCACCTCTTCTCCTCTCCACCTCTTCTCCTCTCCACCTCTTCTCCTCTCCCCCTCACTCCTCTCTGCATCACTCCTCTCCACCTCTTCTCCTCAACACCTTTCTCCTCTCCACCTCTTCTCCTCAACACCTCTTCTCCTCTCCACCTCACTCCTCTCCACCTCTTCTCCTCAACACCTATTCTCCTCTCCACCTCACTCCTCTCCACCTCTTCTCCTCAACACCTTTTCTACTCTCCACCTCTTCTCCTCTCCACCTCACTCCTCTCCACCTCTTCTCCTCTCCACCTCTTCTCCTCTCCACCTCTTCTCCTCAACACCTCACTCCTCTCCACCTCACTCCTCTCCACCCCTTCTCCTATCCACCTCTTCTCCTCAACACCTCACTCCTCTTCACCGCATCTCCTCTCCATCTCTTCTCCTCAACACCTCTTCTCCTCTCCACCTCACTCCTCTCCACCTCTTCTCCTCAACACCTCTTCTCCTCTCCACCTCACTCCTCTCCACCTCTTCTCCTCTCCACCTCTTCCCCTCTCCACCTCTTCTCCTCTCCACCTCACTCCTCTCCACTTCTTCTCCTCTCCACATCACTCCTCTCTACCTCACTCCTCTCCACCTCTTCTCCTCAACACCTTTCTCCTCTCCACCTCTTCTCCTCAACACCTCTTCTCCTCTCCACCTCACTCCTCTCCACCTCTTCTCCTCAACACCTCTTCTCCTCTCCACCTCTTCTCCTCTCCACCTCACTCCACTCCACCTCTTCTCCTCAACACCTTTTCTACTCTCCACCTCTTCTCCTCTCCACCTCACTCCTCTCCACCTCTTCTCCTCTCCACCTCTTCTCCTCAACACCTCACTCCTCTCCACCTCACTCCTTTCCACCTCTTCTCCTCTCCACCTCTTCTCCTCAACACCTCACTCCTCTCCACCGCTTCTCCTCTCCATCTCTTCTCCTCAACACCTCTTCTCCTCTCCACCTCACTCCTCTCCACCTCTTCTCCTCAACACCTCTTCTCCTCTTCACCTCACTCCTCTCCACCTCTTCTCCTCTCCACCTCTTCCCCGCTCCACCTCTTCTCCTCTCCACCTCACTCCTCTCCACTTCTTCTCCTCTCCACCTCACTCCTCTCTACCTCACTCCTCTCCACCTCTTCTCCTCAACACCTTTCTCCTCTCCACCTCTTCTCCTCAACACCTTTTCTACTCTCCACCTCACTCCTCTCCACCTCACTCCTCCACCTCTTCTCCTCTCCACCTCTTCTCCTCTCCACCTCTTCTCCTCTCTACCTCTTCTCCTCTCCACCTCACTCCTCTCCACCTCTTCTCCTCTCCACCTCTTCTCCTCTCCACCTCACCCCTCTCCACCTCTTCTCCTCTCCACCTCACTCCTCTCTGCATCACTCCTCTCCGCCTCTTCTCCTCAACACCTTTCTCCTCTCCACCTCTTCTCCTCAACACCTCACTCCTCTCCACCGCATCTCCTCTCCATCTCTTCTCCTCAACACCTCTTCTCCTCTCCACCTCACTCCTCTCCACCTCTTCTCCTCAACACCTCTTCTCCTCTCCACCTCTTCTCCTCTCCAACTCACTCCTCTCCACCTCTTCTCCTCTCCACCTCTTCTCCTCTCCACCTCTTCTCCTCTCCACCTCACTCCTCTCCACCTCTTCTCCTCTCCACCTCTTCTCCTCAACACCTCACTCCTCTCCACCTCTTCTCCTCTCCATCTCTTCTCCTCTCCACCTCTTCTCCTCTCCACCTCTTCTCCTCTCCACCTCACTCCTCAACACCTCTTCTCCTCTCCACCTCTTCTCCTCTCCACCTCACTCCTCTCCACCTCTTCTCCTCAACACCTCTTCTACTCTCCACCTCTTCTCTTCTCCACCTCACTCCTCTCCACCTCTTCTCCTCTCCACCTCTTCTCCTCAACACCTCACTCCTCTCCACCTCACTCCTCTCAACCTCTTCTCCTCTCCACCTCTTCTCCTCAACACCTCACTCCTCTCCACCGCATCTCCTCTCCATCTCTTCTCCTCAACACCTCTTCTCCTCTCCACCTCACTCCTCCCCACCTCTTCTCCTCTCGACCTCTTCTCCTCTCCACCTCACTCCTCTCCACCTCTTCTCCTCTCCACCTCTTCTCATCAACACCTAACTCCTCTCCACCTCTTCTCCTCTCCATCTCTTCTACCCTCCACCTCTTCTCCTCTCCACCTCTTCTCCTCTCCACCTCTTCTCCTCTCCACCTCACTCCTCTCCACCTCTTCTCCTCTCCTCTCCACCTCTTCTCCTCTCTACCTCTTCTCCTCTCCACCTCACTCCTCTCCACCTCTTCTCCTCTCCACCTCACCCCTCTCCACCTCTTCTCCTCTCCACCTCACTCCTCTCTACCTCACTCCTCTCCACCTCTTCTCCTCAACACCTTTCTCCTTTCCACCTCTTCTCCTCAACACCTCTTCTCCTCTCCACCTCACTCCTCTCCACCTCTTCTCAACACCTCTTCTCCTCTCCACCTCACTCCTCTCCACCTCTTCTCCTCAACACCTTTTCTACTCTCCACCTCACTCCTCTCCACCTCTTCTCCTCTCCACATCTTCTCCTCTCCACCTCTTCTCCTCAACACCTCACTCCTCTCCACCTCACTCCTCTCCACCTCTTCTCCTCTCCACCTCTTCTCCTCAACACCTCACTCCTCTCCACCGCATCTCCTCTCCATCTCTTCTCCTCAACACCTCTTCTCCTCTCCACCTCACTCCTCTCCACCTCTTCTCCTCAACACCTCTTCTCCTCTCCACCTCACTCCTCTCCACCTCTTCTACTCTCCACCTCTTCCCCTCTCCACCTCTTCTCCTCTCCACCTCACTCCTCTCCACTTCTTCTCCTCTCCACCTCACTCCTCTCTACCTCACTTCTCTCCACCTCTTCTCCTCAACACCTCTTCTCCTCTCCACCTCTTCTCCTCAACACCTCTTCTCCTCTCCACCTCACTCCTCTCCACCTCTTCTCCTCAACACCTCTTCTCCTCTCCACCTCTTCTCCTCTCCACCTCACTCCACTCCACCTCTTCTCCTCAACACCTTTTCTACTCTCCACCTCTTCTCCTCTCCACCTCACTCCTCTCCACCTCTTCTCCTCTCCACCTCTTCTCCTCTCCACCTCTTCTCCTCAACACCTCACTCCTCTCCACCTCACTCCTTTCCAACTCTTCTCCTCTCCACCTCTTCTCCTCAACACCTCACTCCTCTCCACCGCTTCTCCTCTCCATCTCTTCTCCTCAACACCTCTTCTCCTCTCCACCTCACTCCTCTCCACCTCTTCTCCTCAACACCTCTTCTCCTCTCCACCTCACTCCTCTCCACCTCTTCTCCTCAACACCTTTTCTACTCTCCACCTCACTCCTCTCCACCTCACTCCTCCACCTCTTCTACTCTCCACCTCTTCTCCTCTCCACCTCTTCTCCTCTCTACCTCTTCTCCTCTCCACCTCACTCCTCTCCACCTCTTCTCCTCTCCACCTCTTCTCCTCTCCACCTCTTCTCCTCTCCCCCTCACTCCTCTCTGCATCACTCCTCTCCACCTCTTCTCCTCAACACCTTTCTCCTCTCCACCTCTTCTCCTCAACACCTCTTCTCCTCTCCACCTCACTCCTCTCCACCTCTTCTCCTCAACACCTATTCTCCTCTCCACCTCACTCCTCTCCACCTCTTCTCCTCAACACCTTTTCTACTCTCCACCTCTTCTCCTCTCCACCTCACTCCTCTCCACCTCTTCTCCTCTCCACCTCTTCTCCTCTCCACCTCTTCTCCTCAACACCTCACTCCTCTCCACCTCACTCTTCTCCACCCCTTCTCCTATCCACCTCTTCTCCTCAACACCTCACTCCTCTCCACCGCATCTCCTCTCCATCTCTTCTCCTCAACACCTCTTCTCCTCTCCACCTCACTCCTCTCCACCTCTTCTCCTCTCCACCTCTTCCCCTCTCCACCTCTTCTCCTCTCCACCTCACTCCTCTCCACTTCTTCTCCTCTCCACATCACTCCTCTCTACCTCACTCCTCTCCACCTCTTCTCCTCAACACCTTTCTCCTCTCCACCTCTTCTCCTCAACACCTCTTCTCCTCTCCACCTCACTCCTCTCCACCTCTTCTCCTCAACACCTCTTCTCCTCTCCACCTCTTCTCCTCAACACCTCACTCCTCTCCACCTCACTCCTTTCCAACTCTTCTCCTCTCCACCTCTTCTCCTCAACACCTCACTCCTCTCCACCGCTTCTCCTCTCCATCTCTTCTCCTCAACACCTCTTCTCCTCTCCACCTCACTCCTCTCCACCTCTTCTCCTCAACACCTCTTCTCCTCTCCACCTCACTCCTCTCCACCTCTTCTCCTCAACACCTTTTCTACTCTCCACCTCACTCCTCTCCACCTCACTCCTCCACCTCTTCTACTCTCCACCTCTTCTCCTCTCCACCTCTTCTCCTCTCTACCTCTTCTCCTCTCCACCTCACTCCTCTCCACCTCTTCTCCTCTCCACCTCTTCTCCTCTCCACCTCTTCTCCTCTCCCCCTCACTCCTCTCTGCATCACTCCTCTCCACCTCTTCTCCTCAACACCTTTCTCCTCTCCACCTCTTCTCCTCAACACCTCTTCTCCTCTCCACCTCACTCCTCTCCACCTCTTCTCCTCAACACCTATTCTCCTCTCCACCTCACTCCTCTCCACCTCTTCTCCTCAACACCTTTTCTACTCTCCACCTCTTCTCCTCTCCACCTCACTCCTCTCCACCTCTTCTCCTCTCCACCTCTTCTCCTCTCCACCTCTTCTCCTCAACACCTCACTCCTCTCCACCTCACTCTTCTCCACCCCTTCTCCTATCCACCTCTTCTCCTCAACACCTCACTCCTCTCCACCGCATCTCCTCTCCATCTCTTCTCCTCAACACCTCTTCTCCTCTCCACCTCACTCCTCTCCACCTCTTCTCCTCTCCACCTCTTCCCCTCTCCACCTCTTCTCCTCTCCACCTCACTCCTCTCCACTTCTTCTCCTCTCCACATCACTCCTCTCTACCTCACTCCTCTCCACCTCTTCTCCTCAACACCTTTCTCCTCTCCACCTCTTCTCCTCAACACCTCTTCTCCTCTCCACCTCACTCCTCTCCACCTCTTCTCCTCAACACCTCTTCTCCTCTCCACCTCTTCTCCTCTCCACCTCACTCCACTCCACCTCTTCTCCTCAACACCTTTTCTACTCTCCACCTCTTCTCCTCTCCACCTCACTCCTCTCCACCTCTTCTCCTCTCCACCTCTTCTCCTCAACACCTCACTCCTCTCCACCTCACTCCTTTCCACCTCTTCTCCTCTCCACCTCTTCTCCTCAACACCTCACTCCTCTCCACCGCTTCTCCTCTCCATCTCTTCTCCTCAACACCTCTTCTCCTCTCCACCTCACTCCTCTCCACCTCTTCTCCTCAACACCTCTTCTCCTCTCCACCTCACTCCTCTCCACCTCTTCTCCTCTCCACCTCTTCCCCGCTCCACCTCTTCTCCTCTCCACCTCACTCCTCTCCACTTCTTCTCCTCTCCACCTCACTCCTCTCTACCTCACTCCTCTCCACCTCTTCTCCTCAACACCTTTCTCCTCTCCACCTCTTCTCCTCAACACCTTTTCTACTCTCCACCTCACTCCTCTCCACCTCACTCCTCCACCTCTTCTCCTCTCCACCTCTTCTCCTCTCCACCTCTTCTCCTCTCTACCTCTTCTCCTCTCCACCTCACTCCTCTCCACCTCTTCTCCTCTCCACCTCTTCTCCTCTCCACCTCACCCCTCTCCACCTCTTCTCCTCTCCACCTCACTCCTCTCTGCATCACTCCTCTCCACCTCTTCTCCTCAACACCTTTCTCCTCTCCACCTCTTCTCCTCAACACCTCACTCCTCTCCACCGCATCTCCTCTCCATCTCTTCTCCTCAACACCTCTTCTCCTCTCCACCTCACTCCTCTCCACCTCTTCTCCTCAACACCTCTTCTCCTCTCCACCTCTTCTCCTCTCCAACTCACTCCTCTCCACCTCTTCTCCTCTCCACGTCTTCTCCTCTCCACCTCTTCTCCTCTCCACCTCACTCCTCTCCACCTCTTCTCCTCTCCACCTCTTCTCCTCAACACCTCACTCCTCTCCACCTCTTCTCCTCTCCATCTCTTCTCCTCTCCACCTCTTCTCCTCTCCACCTCTTCTCCTCTCCACCTCACTCCTCAACACCTCTTCTCCTCTCCACCTCTTCTCCTCTCCACCTCACTCCTCTCCACCTCTTCTCCTCAACACCTCTTCTACTCTCCACCTCTTCTCTTCTCCACCTCACTCCTCTCCACCTCTTCTCCTCTCCACCTCTTCTCCTCAACACCTCACTCCTCTCCACCTCACTCCTCTCAACCTCTTCTCCTCTCCACCTCTTCTCCTCAACACCTCACTCCTCTCCACCGCATCTCCTCTCCATCTCTTCTCCTCAACACCTCTTCTCCACTCCACCTCACTCCTCTCCACCTCTTCTCCTCAACACCTCTTCTCCTCTACCTCTTCTTCTCTCCACCTCACTCCTCCCCACCTCTTCTCCTCTCGACCTCTTCTCCTCTCCACCTCACTCCTCTCCACCTCTTCTCCTCTCCACCTCTTCTCATCAACACCTAACTCCTCTCCACCTCTTCTCCTCTCCATCTCTTCTACCCTCCACCTCTTCTCCTCTCCACCTCTTCTCCTCTCCACCTCTTCTCCTCTCCACCTCACTCCTCTCCACCTCTTCTCCTCTACACCTCTTCTCCTCTCCACCTCACTCTTCTCCACCTCTTCTCCTCTCCACCTCACTCCTCTCCACCTCTTCTCCTCTCCACCTCTTCTCCTCTCCACCTCACTCCTCTCCACCTCTTATCCTCTCCACCTCACTCTTCTCCACCTCTTCTCCTCTCCACCTCACTCCTCTCCACCTCTTCTCCTCTCCACCTCACTCCTCTCCACCTCTTCTCATCTCCACCTCTTCTCCTCTGCACCTCTTATCCTCTCCACCTCACTCCTCTCCACCTCTTCTCCTCTCCACCTCTTCTCCTCTCCACCTCTTCTCCTCTCCACCTCACTCCTCTCCACCTCTTCTCCTCTACACCTCTTCTCCTCTCCACCTCTTCTCCTCAACACCTCTTCTCCTCTCCACCTCTTCTCCTCTCCATCTGACTCCTCTCAACCTCTCCACCTCTTCTTCTCTCCACCTCTTCTCATCTCCACCTCTTCTCCTCTCCACCTCACACTTCTCCACCTCTTCTCCTCTCCATCTGACTCCTCTCAACCTCTCCACCTCTTCTTCTCTCCACCTCTTCTTCTCTCCACCTCTTCTCCTCTCCACCTCACTCCTCTGCACCTCTTATCCTCTCCACCTCACTCCTCTCCACCTCTTCTCCTCTCCACCTCTTCTCCTCTACACCTCTTCTCCTCTCCACCTCACACTTCTCCACCTCTTCTCCTCTCCACCTCTTCTCCTCTCCATCTCTTCTCCTCAACACCCATTCTCCTCTCCACCTCACTCCTCTCCACCTCTTCTCATCTCCACATCTTCTCCTCTCCACCTCTTCTCCTCAACACCTCACTCCTCTCCACCTCTTCTCCTCAACACCTCACTCCTCTCCACCTCTTCTCCTCTCCAACTCTTCTCCTAAACACCTCTTCTCCTCTCCACCTCACTCCTCTCCACCTCAATCCTCAACACCTCACTCCTCTCCACCTCTTCTCAACACCTCACTCCTCTCCACCTCTTCTCCTCTCCAACTCTTCTCCTAAACACCTCTTCTCCTCTCCACCTCACTCCTCTCCACCTCAATCCTCAACACCTCTTCTCCTCTCCACCTCTTCTCCTCAACACCTCACTCCTCTCCACCTCTTCTCCTCTCCATCTCTTCTCCTCTCCACCTCTTCTCCTCTCCACCTCACTCTTCAACACCTCTTCTCCTCAACACCTCTTCTCCTCAACACCTCTTCTCCTCTCCACCTCACTCCTCTCCACCTCTTCTCCTCAACACCTCTTCTACTCTCCACCTCTTCTCTTCTCCACCTCACTCCTCTCCACCTCTTCTCCTCTCCACCTCTTCTCCTCAACACCTCACTCCTCTCCACCTCACTCCTCTCCACCTCTTCTCCTCTCCACCTCTTCTCCTCAACACCTCACTCCTCTCCACCTCACTCCTCTCCACCTCTTCTCCTCAACACCTCACTCCTCTCCACCTCACTCCTCTCCACCTCTTCTCCTCAACACCTCTTCTCCTCTCCACCTCTTCTCCTCTCCACCTCACTCCTCTCCACCTCTTCTCCTCTCCACCTCTTCTCCTCTCCACCTCTTCTCCTCTCCACCTCACTCTTCTCCACCTCTTCTCCTCTCCACCTCTTCTCCTAAACACCTCACTCCTCTCCACCTCTTCTCCTCTCCATCTCTTCTCCTCTCCACCTCTTCTCCTCTCCACATCTTCTCCTCTCCACCTCACTCCTCTCCACCTCTTCTCCTCTACACCTCTTCTCCTCTCCACCTCACTCTTCTCCACCTCTTCTCCTCTCCACCTCACTCCTCTCCACCTCTTCTCCTCTCCACCTCTTCTCCTCTCCACCTCTTCTCCTCTCCACCTCACTCCTCTCCACCTCTTCTCCTCTGCACCTCTTATCCTCTCCACCTCACTCTTCTCCACCTCTTCTCCTCTCCACCTCACTCCTCTCCACCTCTTCTCCTCTCCACCTCACTCCTCTCCACCTCTTCTCCTCTGCAACTCGTATCCTCTCCACCTCACTCTTCTCCACCTCTTCTCCTCTCCACCTCACTCCTCTCCACCTCTTCTCCTCTCCACCTCTTCTCCTCTCCACCTCTTCTCCTCTACACCTCACTCCTCTCCACCTCACACTTCTCCACCTCTTCTCCTCTCCACCTCACTCCTCTCCACCTCACTCCTCTCCACCTCTTCTCCTCTCCACCTCTTCTCCTCTCCATCTCACTCCTCTCCACCTCTCCACCTCTTCTTCTCTCCACCTCTTCTCCTCTCCACCTCTTCTCATCTCCACCTCTTCTCCTCTCCACCTCACTCCTCTCCACCTCTTCTCCTCTCTACCTCACTCCTCTCCACCTCTTCTCCTCAACACCTCACTCCTCTCCACCTCTTCTCCTCTCCACCTCTTCTCCTCAACACCTCACTCCTCTCCACCTCTTCTCCTCAACACCTCACTCCTCTCCACCTCTTCTCTTCTCCAACTCTTCTCCTAAACACCTCTTCTCCTCTCCACCTCACTCCTCTCCATCTCACTCCTCAACACCTCTTCTCCTCTCCGCCTCACTCCTCTCCACCTCACTCTTCAACACCTCTTCTCCTCAACACCTCTTCTCCTCAACACCTCAACACCTCTTCTCCTCTCCACCTCTTCTCCTCTCCTATTCTCTCCTTTGCTGTAATTTTTCCTCTCCTCTCTCCATTCCTCTCCACCTCGCTCATTTCCTCCACTCCTCTCTCCTCTCCCTTCCTCACCTTGCTCGTCTCCTCCTCACTCCTCTCCTCCTCGCTCATCACCTCCTCTCCTCTCCTCTCTCCTTTCCACTCCTCGCTCGTCTCCTCCTCGCCTCTCCTCCTCGCTTGTCACCTCCTCTCCACTTCTCGCTCGTCTCCTCCTTGCCTCTCCTCCTCACTCGTCTCCTCCTTGCCTCTCCTCCTCACTCGTCTCCTCCTCTCCTCTCTCCTCCAATACTCTCTCTTCCTCTCCTTTCTCTCTAATATTCTTCTCTCTTTCTCTCCTCCTCTGAACATTGTCTCTTCATCGTAGTGTCATTCCTCCATTATAGATGGCTGTGGGGCCTGGTTAGCATGCATCAGAGGCTGGGGAGCAAGGCCCATCACCGCTGCTCTGTCTCTCTCATTTATTACCCAGTTTGTTTGCACTCTTATCCGTGGCCTTGCCCCGCCAGACCATCCATCAAACACACACACACAAACACAAACACCTGGCTGCTGACTGCCTGTACGCACCATGAAGACACACTCAATGAGAAGATATAACTCTCTGACTTGTACACCCAGACAATCCTCCTTTCTACTCTCACTCACCTCTCTGCCTCGTACACCCAGACACTCCCCCTTTCCACTCTCACTCACCTCTCTGCCTCGTACACCCAAACACTCCCCCTTTCCACTGTCACTCACCTCTCTGCCTCGTACACCCAAACACTCCCCCTTTCCACTGTCACTCACCTCTCTGCATCGTACACCCAGACACTCCCCCTTTCCACTCTCACTCACCTCTCTGCCTCGTACACCCAAACACTCCCCCTTTCCACTGTCACTCACCTCTCTGCCTCGTACACCCAGACACTCTTCCTTTCCACTGTCACTCACTTCTCTGCCTCGTACACCCAGACACTCTTCCTTTCCACTGTCACTCACCTCTCTGCCTCGTACACCCCTCCTTTTCACTCTCACTCACCTCTCTGCCTCGTACACCCAGACACTCTTCCTTTCCACTGTCACTCACCTCTCTGCCTCGTACACCCCTCCTTTTCACTGTCACTCAACTCTCTGCCTCGTACACCCAGACACTCATCTATTTCACTCTCACTCACCTCTGTACCTCACACACTTTCAACCCTCTTATTTATGTCATACCCTTTGGAAAATGCCTCCTGTTAACGTACTGGCTTCGTCCCTCTTGATATTCTCTCATGTTCTATTGCTGCTCCTCCAACACCTACTGTAGCCTTTTAACCTCCCGAGAGTCAGAGTGTGACAGAGAGTGTCATTATTGATCTAATCTCCATCCGTCAATACGCATCAATATGTTCTATCTAATAGATGAACCAGTTGCTACCTTCACAAACGCCTGTCCATTGACCCTGTGGTCCCATAAGTCTGTGATAGAAGCTGTCTTGAAGAGCAGAGAATGGGATGGAAAAACTTTTTTAATGATCGTTTATTAACAATGCATTGCAATCTATGCTATGGGAAGACTATATCAATGCTCCAAATTCATGCACAGGTTTGGCTGCTTTGCGGCTATCTCAAACAAAATCAAATGATCTATCCCATACCACTTTAATTATTAAATATATTTGAGACACTCAAAATATTCTGGAGGTAACATGTGTTACGTTGTTACGCCCGTCGTCGGAATGAGACCAAAGCGCAGAGTGGAACGTGTGCATCTTCCTTTTTAAATTAACACCAAAAAAACAACAACAGATGACTGAACGTAAAGCTCTGAAGGGCCATACAGCTACTGTGCAAAAACAACATCCCACAAACTAGGGTGGAAAACAGGCTGCCTAACTATGATTCCCAATCAGAGACAATGATAGACAGCTACCTCTGATTAGGAACCATACCTGGCCAACAAAGAAATAGAAACCTAGAATGCCCAGCCAAATCACACCCTGACCAAACCAAATAGAGAAACAAACAGGCCCCTAAGGTCAGGGTGTGACATACGTGTGGTTAACCATCCATCTTCCTACCAGCTCTCACAGTCTCACGGCAGAATTAGACGATCATTCATATTACTCAAACGTCGGAATTTGAAGTTATTCCAAACGTCAAATTTAGAACTGTTTAAGGTTACGTTTAGGCAATAACTCTGAATGGTAAGGTAAGGGTGAGGTTAGACATTAACTCTGAATAGTAAGGTAAGGGTGAGGTTAGACATTAACTCTGAATGGTAAGGTAAGGGTGAGGTTAGACATTAACTCTGAATGGTAAGGTAAGGGTGAGGTTAGGCAATAACTCTGAATGGTAAGGTAAGGGTGAGGTTAGACATTAACTCTGAATGGTAAGGTAAGGGTGAGGTTAGACATTAACTCTGAATGGTAAGGTAAGGGTGAGGTTAGGCAATAACTCTGAATGGTAAGGTAAGGGTGAGGTTAGACATTAACTCTGAATAGTAAGGTAAGGGTGAGGTTAGACATTAACTCTGAATGGTAAGGTAAGGGTGAGGTTAGACATTAACTCTGAATGGTAAGGTAAGGGTGAGGTTAGACATTAACTCTGAATGGTAAGTTAAGGGTGAGGTTAGACATTAACTCTGAATGGTAAGGTAAGGGTGAGGTTAGACATTAACTCTGAATGGTAAGGTAAGGGTGAGGTTAGACATTAACTCTGAATAGTAAGGTAAGGGTGAGGTTAGACATTAACTCTGAATAGTAAGGTAAGGGTGAGGTTAGACATTAACTCTGAATGGTAAGGTAAGGGTGAGGTTAGACATTAACTCTGAATGGTAAGGTAAGGGTTAAGTCTAGACATTAACTCTGAATGGTAAGGTAAGGGTGAGGTTAGACATTAACTCTGAATGGTAAGGTAAGGGTGAGGTTAGACATTAACTCTGAATGGTAAGGTAAGGGTTAAGTCTAGACATTAACTCTGAATGGTAAGGTAAGGGTGAGGTTAGACATTAACTCTGAATGGTAAGGTAAGGGTGAGGTTAGACATTAACTCTGAATGGTAAGGTAAGGGTGAGGTTAGTTAGACATTAACTCTGAATTGTAAGGTAAGGGTGAGGTTAGACATTAACTCTGAATGGTAAGGTAAGGGTGAGGTTAGACATTAACTCTGAATGGTAAGGTAAGGGTGAGGTTAGACATTAACTCTGAATGGTAAGGTAAGGGTGAGGTTAGACATTAACTCTGAATGGGTAAGGTGAGGTTAGACATTAACTCTGAATGGTAAGGTAGGTGAGGTTAGACATTAACTCTGAATGGTAAGGTAAGGGTGAGGTTAGACATTAACTCTGAATGGTAAGGTAAGGGT
This sequence comes from Oncorhynchus masou masou, assembly GCF_036934945.1. NCBI lineage: Eukaryota > Metazoa > Chordata > Actinopteri > Salmoniformes > Salmonidae > Oncorhynchus > Oncorhynchus masou. Next base: position 13,959,571 of record NC_088244.1, on the reverse strand, counting down.
GAGGTTAGACATTAACTCTGAATGGTAAGGTAAGGGTGAGGTTAGACATTAACTCTGAATGGTAAGGTAAGGGTGAGGTTAGACATTAACTCTGAATGGTAAGGTAAGGGTGAGGTTAGACATTAACTCTGAATGGTAAGGTAAGGGTGAGGTTAGACATTAACTCTGAATGGTAAGGTAAGGGTGAGGTTAGACATTAACTCTGAATGGTAAGGTAAGGGTGAGGTTAGACATTAACTCTGAATGGTAAGGTAAGGGTGAGGTTAGACATTAACTCTGAATGGTAAGGTAAGGGTTAAGGTTAGACATTAACTCTGAATGGTAAGGTAAGGGTGAGGTTAGACATTAACTCTGAATGGTAAGGTAAGGGTGAGGTTAGACATTAACTCTGAATGGTAAGGTAAGGGTGAGGTTAGACATTAACTCTGAATGTAAGGTAAGGGTGAGGTTAGACATTAACTCTGAATGGTAAGGTAAGGGTGAGGTTAGACATTAACTCTGAATGGTAAGGTAAGGGTGAGGTTAGACATTAACTCTGAATGGTAAGGTAAGGGTGAGGTTAGACATTAACTCTGAATGGTAAGGTAAGGGTGAGGTTAGACATTAACTCTGAATGTAAGGTAAGGGTGAGGTTAGACATTAACTCTGAATGGTAAGGTAAGGGTGAGGTTAGACATTAACTCTGAATGGTAAGGTAAGGGTGAGGTTAGACATTAACTCTGAATGGTAAGGTAAGGGTGAGGTTAGACATTAACTCTGAATGGTAAGGTAAGGGTGAGGTTAGACATTAACTCTGAATGGTAAGGTAAGGGTGAGGTTAGACATTAACTCTGAATGGTAAGGTAAGGGTGAGGTTAGACATTAACTCTGAATGGTAAGGTAAGGGTGAGGTTAGACATTAACTCTGAATGGTAAGGTAAGGGTGAGGTTAGACATTAACTCTGAATGGTAAGGTAAGGGTGAGGTTAGACATTAACTCTGAATGGTAAGGTAAGGGTGAGGTTAGACATTAACTCTGAATGGTAAGGTAAGGGTGAGGTTAGACATTAACTCTGAATGGTAAGGTAAGGGTGAGGTTAGACATTAACTCTGAATGGGTAAGGGTGAGGTTAACATTAACTCTGAATGGTAAGGTAGGTGAGGTTAGACATTAACTCTGAATGGTAAGGTAAGGGTGAGGTTAGACATTAACTCTGAATGGTAAGGTAAGGGTGAGGTTAGACATTAACTCTGAATGGTAAGGTAAGGGTGAGGTTAGACATTAACTCTGAATGGTAAGGTAAGGGTAAGGTAACTCTGAATGGTAAGTTAAGGGTGAGGTTAGACATTAACTCTGAATAGTAAGGTAAGGGTGAGGTTAGACATTAACTCTGAATGGTAAGGTAAGGGTGAGGTTAGACATTAACTCTGAATGGTAAGGTAAGGGTGAGGTTAGACATTAACTCTGAATGGTAAGGTAAGGGTGAGGTTAGACATTAACTCTGAATGGTAAGGTAAGGGTGAGGTTAGACATTAACTCTGAATGGTAAGGTAAGGGTGAGGTTAGACATTAACTCTGAATGGTAAGGTAAGGGTGAGGTTAGACATTAACTCTGGTAAGGTAAGGGTGAGGTTAATTAACTCTGAATAGTAAGGTAAGGGTGAGGTTAGACATTAACTCTGAATGGTAAGGTAAGGGTGAGGTTAGACATTAACTCTGAATGGTAAGGTAAGGGTTAAGGTTTGGGATAGGCTTTAAACAAATATAACTTTTTATTGCTGGATTTGAATTTTCAACCTTTGGAATCAGAGGCAGATGCTTACACTCATCTGCCATCCTGTCCACAATGCCCAAGCTAAACCCAAAACCTACTTGAAGGTAACAGAGCTCACTGTTGCCCCTCGTGGCCAATGTCCAGGTCTTTTTCTGACGTCCCCAGACTTGGAAGGACGTCGAATACTGACTTGTATCATGGGTGACCTGGTTGCCATATTCACCTCTTTCAGCAACCCAGACAGCACTGTGCCAGACACATGGATTTTTCACGTTGTCTCAAGGTCGAAGGCATTGACCAAAAAGCATCACCTTCCTGTAAAATGTTCCTGTACTAAAACCCTCTTGCCTTCTGATATGGAGCATGCAGCAGGAAGCAATACTGTTAATAGTGTTTAAAGATGGTTTAGAGAGACAGCTTAGAAGTACGTCTGGTGGACGAGTGGAGGAAGGGAAATAGCAAGAAAACTTACAATGTAAACAGGTATAGTATGAAGAGAAGCATCTTTTCTTAATCATGAATGGAGGTTTTATTCATTTTTCCTCAGGTGTAAACTTTGCCCCAGGGCAAACGCTTAGTAAATAAATCCCAAGGGGCTTAGAGGATAGACAGACAGAATAGTATAGAGGGGGAAAAGAGTGGGAGAGATGGGAAAGAGAGGGGAGGAGAGGGGGAAGAGAGAGGAGAAGGGGGGAGAAGGGTGGGGAAAGAGTGGGAGAGATGGGAAAAAGAGGGGAAGAGAGGGGGAAGAGAGGGGAGGAGAGGGGGGAGAGGGGGAAGAGAGGGGAGGAGGGGGGAGGAGAGGGGAGAAGGGGGAGGAGGGGGAGAAGAGAGTGTAGGAGGGGGGGGGGAGAGGAGGAGAGGGAGAAGAGAAGGGAGGAGAGGGGGAAGAGAGAGGAGAAGGGGGAGAAGGGTGGGAAAAGAGTGGGAGAGATGGGAAAAAGAGGGGAAGAGAGGGGGAAGAGAGGGGAGGAGGGGGGGGAGAGGGGGAAGAGAGGGGAGGAGGGGGAGAGAGGGGAGAAGGGGGAGGAGGGGGAGAAGAGAGTGTGGGGAGGGGGAGGAGAGGGGAGGAGAGGGAGAAGAGAGGGGAGGAGAGGGGAGGAGGGGGGAGGAGAGAGGGAAGAGAGTGGGGGAGATGGGAAAGAGAGGGCGAGAGGGGAGGAGGGGGGAGGAGAGGGGAGGAGAGGGGGAAGAGAAGGGAGAATGGGGGAGGAGAGGGGGAAGAGAGTGGAAGAGATGGGAAAGAGAGGGGTAATAGAGGAGGAGAGAGGGGTAATAGAGGAGGAGAGAGGGGTAATAGAGGGGAAGAGGGGGGTAATAGAGGAGGAGAGAGGGGTGATAGAGGAGAAGAGGGGGGTAATAGAGAAGGAGAGAGGGGTAATAGAGGAGGAGAGAGGGGTAATAGAGGGGGAGAGAGGGGTAATAGAGGAGGAGAGAGAGGAGGAGAGAGGGGTAATAGAGGAGGAGAGAGGGGTAATAGAGGAGGAGAGAGGGGTGATAGAGGAGGAGAGAGGGGTAATAGAGGAGGAGAGAGGGGTAATAGAGGAGGAGAGAGGGGTAATAGAGGAGGAGAGAGGGGTAATAGAGGAGGAGAGAGGGGTAATAGAGAAGGAGAGAGGAGATATAGATGAGGAGAAAGGGGTAATAGAGGAGGAGAGAGGAGGAGAGAGGGGTAATAGAGGAGGAGAGAGGGGTGATAGAGGAGAAGAGGGGGTAATAGAGAAGGAGAGAGGGGTAATAGAGGAGGAGAGAGGGGAGGAGAGAGGGGTAATAGAGGAGGAGAGAGGGGTAATAGAGGAGGAGAGAGGGGTAATAGAGGAGGAAAGAAGGGTAATAGAGGAGGAGAGAGGGGTAATAGAGGAGGAGAGAGGGGTAATAGAGGAGGAGAAAGGGGTAATAGAGGAGGAGAGAGGGGTAATAGAGGAGGAAAGAAGGGTAATAGAGGAGGAGAGAGGGGTAATAGAGGAGGAGAGAGGGGTAATAGAGAAGGAGAGAGGAGATATAGATGAGGAGAAAGGGGTAATAGAGGAGGAGAGAGGGGGAGAGAGGGGTAATAGAGGAGGAGAGAGGGGTGATAGAGGAGAAGAGGGGGTAATAGAGAAGGAGAGAGGGGTAATAGAGGAGGAGAGAGGGGTAATAGAGGAGGAGAGATGGGTAATAGAGGAGGAGAGAGGGGTAATAGAGGAGGAGAGAGGGGTAATAGAGGAGGAGAGAGGGGTAATAGAGGAGGAGAGAGGGGTAATAGAGGAGGAGAGATGGGTAATAGAGGAGGAGAGAGGGGGAAATGTTCTAAACTTATTTTATAAACTTTTTTCATCAACATTTTATCAACATGTAGAGTGCGTTCAGAAAGTACTCAGGCACTTTGACATTTTCCACATTTTGTAACATTACAGCATTATTTTTAAAAATGTAATCATTTTTCCCCCCTTCAATCTGAACACAATACCCCATAACGACAAAGCAAAAACAGGTTTTTAGAAAATTTGACAATATTATTAAAGATTAAAAAAACTGAAATATCACATTTACATAAGTTTTCAGACCCTTTACCCTTTATTGATGAGGGAAAAAAATAATTGCATCCATTTTAGAATAAGGCTGTAACGTTACAAAATGTTGGAAAAGGGAAGGAGTCTGAACATTTCCGAATGCCCTGTAAATGCACACATATTATTCACACAAACACTGTACAAACAAAGTGTCCACATACACACACATCCAGAGCCACACAGCCACTGGGAGGCCAAGGGAGGCTTGAACTTGGACAGACATGGCATGTTTGGGGGCCAGCTGCCAGAGAATGAAGGATCTTCCTCCAGATTCACTTGTTATTGTGCTGTCCGGGTGACAAGTATACCTATAGAGTGAGTATTTATTTCCAGAATGTTTTGTTCCGTTTTCCTGCAATGATGAATGTTTCTTTTATAAATCCATCGCTGGGGCTTTTAAACCATAAACAATATTTCTCCGGCCCCAGATTCCTTGTGCAGCAGTCTTGGGGAACCTTGAGTCTTCCCACCTCTGATTTAATGGCTCGTAATTCCTGAAAGACCATCCTTCTTCCATATCCGCCGCTCCGATGCTCCAGCCTTCCGTTAGGTTACAGCAGCGTTCCGGCAGCCCTTCCCCCCCTGCTCTGCGCTGCCTCCCAGACTCTGCTCCCCTCCAGGCCTCCGGTGAGACGGAGACTGTAGCCAGACGGGGACGACAGTGGAAACACCTCAGCCAGAATGTTCAGCCAGGTCCCCCCTGTCACTGTCACTGGCACCCCTGCTCTGGGTAGTTACCCATAGACACAGATCTAAGATCAGATTACCTATGCCTTTATCTTAACAAGGGCCAAGTGTCCTTGGGGCAATGTCATGCTACTCCAGAAAAGATCCCCCTGTAATTGTCTGGATTAGAAACCAGGCTGCTTCTGCTTTAGCCAACCTCTCTTCTACTGTATCTATTTGTCTGGTTGAAATGCAGCGGGTTCAATGTTCAGTCATCAATACCAGAGGGACCCGTCTGCAGTCTATTAAAAGGCTCCAAAAGGCTCAGAAAGGATTCATTTCGGCTGTGTGGGGTTCTGACTAGAAAAGTGCTGTAAAGTAGTTTGCAGAGGAGGGAGGGAGGCAGGGAATAACATACATGCTCCAGCTCATTTTAAATAGCCAGTAAATACACAACACTGGCAGTTAACAAAGTAAAACAACAAAAGAGAGCAACAAGAAAACAATCACTCGGCCGGTATCTCTAATTGTATCCTCCCCATGCTTCATGTTTAATCCCTGGTTCCTCGCCTGGCCTTCATTAACTATGGATGAATTCATTATCCTGCATAGTCAACCCAGGCAGATAAAACACATCCTATTCCTCAATACATTCTCTCTCTCTTTCCTCTCTCTATCCTCTCTCACGTACCTCCCTCTCTCCTCTTTCCTCTTTCCTCTCTCCTCTCTCTTACCTCTCCTCTCTCTTCCCCTCTCCTCTCCATTTCCTCTCTCCTCTCTCTCTCTTACCTCTCCTCTCTCTTACCTCTCCTCTCTCTTCCCCTCTCCTCTCTCTTCCCCTCTCCTCTCTTTCCTCTCTCTCCTTTCTATCTTACCTCCCTTACTCCTCTCTTTCCTCTCTCCTCTCTCTTACCTCTCTCTCTCTCCTCTCTCCCTCCCTCTCACTTACCTCCCTCTCTCCTCTTTCCTCTCTCCTCTCTCTTACCTCCCTCTCTCCTCTCTCTTTCCACTCTCTCTCCTCTCTCTTACCTCTACTCTCTCTTCCCCTCTCTTTCCTCTCTCTCCTCTTCATCTTACCTCCCTCTCTCCTCTCTCTTTCCTCTCTCCTCTCTCTTACCTCTCTCTCCTCTCTCCCTCCCTCTCACTTACCTCCCTCTCTCCTCTTTCCTCTCTCCTCTCTCCTCTCTCTTAACTCCCTCTCCTCTCTCTTTCCTCTCTCTCCTCTCTCTTCCCCTCTCTTTCCTCTCTCTCCTCTTTATCTTACCTCCCTTTCTCCTCTCTCTTTCCTCTCTCCTCTCTCTTACCTCTCTCTCTCTCCTCTCTCCTTTCTCTTCTATTATGTCCTGTTTTCCCTTAATTGTATTGTTTGTTCGTCGTGTCGATAGCAGGATTCATTTCACTATAGATCAGGCTTATTGAGCGTCTCATCAATGTTATTTCATTTCTGTACGGTGCTAATTATAGGAGAACAGGGCAGAGCAAATTACACTGTTACATGCCTCGCTTGCTTTCCAATAAAAGTGGGAGAAAACAACATTAATTCCCTTTTAGTTGCCCTGTTTGGTGAAGTCAATTCAGCCTGTTATATGTGTGTCTATCTATCTGTGTCGCCACGCTGGGCGATCTGGGAGAGGAGGGCTAAAAGTGATGGCTAGACCTGGAGTGTCGTCTCTACTTCTAAATTACATGCATTATTCTAACCCTTTCCCCTCTGCCAAATGCCATCTCTCTCTTTTTATCTCTCTCCCTCTCTATCTCTTTTTTTGTCTGTCCCTCGCTCCATCACCACCCCCCCCCCACCACCCCTCACCCCCCTCCTCTCTCTTTTCTTGGCTCTCTCTTCATTTGGGAGGAGGGGGAGGGTGAAGTTCATAAACAATTAACCGTCCCAGTAAGTGATACACTTGAGCACTAACAGACCTGAAAAGGCATGTGGTATAAATAAATGAATAAATTAATAAATGATGTTCGTTAACTGAAGGAAGGTTAGACATGACTGTGTAGAAACACCCCACTGGAGCTGACGCCAGAGCAGTCCTTTTACAGTGACAGAATCTAGAACAGGAAACGGTCTATGAGCTATCAATCCATATTAAGTATGATAATGCATTGATATCGCCTAAAGCAAGTACTGGTGATTCTATAATCTGTTGTAAACTTTTTACTGCGTGTTTCTGTGTGTTTTGGGTTATTTTTAAAGCATTCATAATTACACTTTCCAGTAAGATAGACATTCAAATAAAGGAAAGACACACACAGCTCCAACAATTTACAAGGCCAGCCTTGTGTCCTGCGCTAGCCTAACACAGTTAGCCCCTAACCCTCCTATCTCCCCTCATCCCTCCCTCCCTCCCCTCCCTCCCCTCCCTCCCTCCCCTCCCTCCCTCCCTCCCCCTCCCTCCCTCCTCCCTCCCTTCCCTCCCCTCCCTCCCTCCCCTCCCTCCCTCCCTCCCTCCCCCTCCTTTCCTGGTACAGTCCTCTAATGAACTGAAAGGTCAGAGCACTAGTAAAACTATTAGCAGAAATGAATCTCTCAGATGTGTTAATGCACTTTTAATTCCTGTTAGCAAATTTCATCCCCCAGCAGTTTGCTGGCTGCTAATGAGAAATAAAACGTTGTGCTCTGAGGGAGGGGAGGGGGGCTGCAGGGTCGACGGCCCGACTGTTCTACAACTCACCACACACACACAATGCACCACACGCACATATTACACAGACACACACAGTTCCAGTATGTGCAAACACACACACCGTGGGCACGCTGGGTGTTATTCACGGGCCGGGGCCTGTTCTCATCCCTGTGATTCTGCAGGGTTAATTAAAGAGCACATCTCCATCTGTTCTCACTCAGGCTCAACTCTATCACACACACACACACACACACACACACACACACACACACACACACACACACACACACACACACACACACACACACACACACACACACACACACACACACCCTTTCCATCAAACACACACCCTCTCCATCATACACATACTATACCACTTTCCTCTCAATCTCCCCCCACCCCGTCCGTCTCTCGCTCTCTCTCTCTGAAGGTTGAGATGATCCGACTGATGGGGTGAGGGTGTGACCCCGATGTCTTGGAGCCACCAGAGAGACACACGAAGGAAGTCACTTATTAAACTAAACAGTCATTCATAGAATCTGTCATCGAGATGTGGAACATGTTTTTACGAGACCTACCTCTTCATTCAAACAGTCCAGTTGACTTTGGAATTGCTATGAAACTGAAACAGTGTCTACGGTCAGATTCTGCTATCCCTCCCCTACAATGTCTCCTCCGCTCCCCATCCTCTATAGCATGTCCCCCTGCTACCTTCCTTGGAGGAGACAGAGAAAAGCCTATAGAGAGCATTCGAGCGGAGACATTCCATTAGCAAACTGGCCCTTTTAATCAATAAAGAGATCAAATATATTTTAATCAAATACATATTTCCTTGTTTGTGTAATGCCCCGGCCTCCGTCGCCATGCACATCATGTTTAAACGGTGAAAAGGAGGCCTAATGCACTGGATCTCCTCGTCCATATGAACACAAAACACAGGCAGTCAGCAGAAATGTACACCTCCCAGCACAGCCCAGCACACGGACGCCAAATTACATTAGGAGGGCTGTATTAAAGGCAAATTACATCCTGTAAAGTCAAATATTAGCCACACAGACCGGGCTTCAACCCGCTTACTCTCCCCATACACAAATACAGACAAACACATACACTTATCCACACACACACACACGCACACACACACACACACACACAGACCGGGCTTCAACCCGCTTACTCTCCCCGTACACAAATACAGACAAACACATACACTTATCCACACACACACACGCACACACACACACACACACACACACACACAGACCGGGCTTCAACCCGCTTACTCTCCCCGTACACAAATACAGACAAACACATACACTTATCCACACACACACACACGCACACACACACACACACACACACACACACACAGACCGGGCTTCAACCCGCTTACTCTCCCCATACACAAATACAGACAAACACATACACTTATCCACACACACACAAACACACGCACACACACGTAAACACACAACACTAGCACCAGTCATGGGGCTATTAAAATATTAGCGTCTAGGCTGCTTGTTGGACACGCAGGTATCCGCTAGCCGCGGCTAAAGCTTCCCAATGAGATTAGAGGGGTAACCGGAACCTCTCCCTGCCAAGCAGACTGAGCTCACTCTGTGATAACGAGGCGGGAGGTGGTGTGTGGGCTGGATCAGGTTCCCGGGGCTCGGGTGGGTCAAATGACAATTGACACTTAATAGAGTGAGGTGAGACAAAGAAGTACGTGTCTGTGTTGGAGGTGGTGGGGGGGGGGGGGGGCTGCAGGCTCACAGGCACTTGTCTCCATCTCTTCTTTAGTTCCGCTTCTCATTTGGATTTAAATCAAACATTGTCTGAGGTCTATGGACTCTGCATCTGTGTGTGTGAGAAAGAGAGAGAGAGAGAGAGAGAGAGAGAGAGAGAGAGAGAGAGAGAGAGAGAGAGAGAAGAGAGAGAGGAAGAGAGAGAGGAAGAGAGAGATGCATTTACTGCAGTGCACACACACACGTACACACACTTACATACAGACAGGGGCGAAACAGCAGCTCCACTAATAATGATTCATGCTTTCCGTCAGCCCCCCTGACAGCAATGGTTCGATCCGCTGCTCAATGCGCTGTAGCAGCAACACAGGCCAGGGCAACATCATCATAACTGCTGGGCAGGGGGGTCTGGGGGCTGACGTATTGATCTGCCTTCAGTTAGGAGATTGAGCTCTCTTGAAATGTTGAAGGGGGAGACTGAATCTGGAAATGAGAGAGCAAAAGGGAAGGAGGAGGGTGAGAGGGATGAGAGAGGGACAGTGGGTGATCAGATAGCGATCATAGGTGCTAATGTGTAGATGGAGATAAACTCAGAATGGGACAGGATACAGGACCTGGTAAAACAATATTGAACACTAATTTAGTCCTCTAGTCCCCCATTTACTCAGACGTTTGGCAACACTCAACACCCTTTTCCCATACAATTTCAATAAAGGTAGTGATAGGTGACAGCCAAACAAAGTGATATAGCTTCAGTAGGCTTCTCCTCCCTCTCTGCCTATCTCTATCTGCCTATCTCTATCTGCCTATCTCTCTGCCTATCTCTATCTGCCTATCTCTCTCCATCTATCTCTCTGCCTATCGCTCTCCATCTATATCTCTGCATATCTCTCTCTGCCTATCTCTCTCTGCCTATTTCTCTCTGCCTATCTCTGTCTGCCTATCTCTGTCTGCCTATCTCTCTCCACGTATCTCTCTCCACCTATCTCTCTCCACCTATCTCTCTCTGCCTATCTCTCTCTGCCTATCTCTCTCTTCCTAACTCTCTCTGACTATCTATCTCTGGTCTATCTCTCTCTTCCTATCTCTCTCTGACTATCTCTCTCTGGTTTATCTCTGCATACAGTATGTCTCCAAAGCCTTTACACTACTGTGTTTATTTATCTTCTCTCCTCTCACAACCAGAATTCAGTTATTTCAGTGTATGTGAACACATTGGTCACCCTGCTACAGAGCTACTGTAGATTCAGCTAGTTCCAGTAGGTAGCTTCCTCCTCCGTCCACCTCTCCTGCAGCCAGCCTGTCAGGCTAAGCTCGTACAGCGGGTCTCTGTGAGGCCCTGTGGGGGCCTCTGGTGCTCTGGGGCCAGTGGAGGGCCAGTGGAGGGCAGTAGGATAGCTCACACTAACGACGGAGGAAAGCCATCGTGTCCAGTCCACTGGAGCTGAGGCCTATTGTTCTGCCAACACACTGACAGACTGTGATTTAGGACCAGGGCGGACCAGGGAAGGCAGGGGTGGGTGTGGAGGGGGGTTCGGGGCGAGGGGGGTCAGAGACAAAGCTCCACAGGCTCCACCTCAACTCCCTTTCAGCAGCACCACCCCTCCCCTCCCCTGATCTCTCTGCCTGAAAGAGAGATGGCAGAATGAATCATGCCTGACCCAGTCCGAACCCGGACCTGGCTTCCCCCTCTCTACCTCCCCTCCTCCCCCCTCCATCCCTCCTCCTCCTTCTCCCTGCACAAACATGACAAATCTGGTGTTTATTTACTTAAAAAGACCTGGAGAAAGGAGCAAAGGGGGAGATAAAAACCGTGTAAAATCAATAGAGAGGTAGCAGGGCTAAACCCTGGTGGTGGCAGTGGTTGGTTTTACATGCTGGTGGGGGGGGAAGGGGGGTAGCTAGGGGCCAGGGAGGCTCTGCTGGGTATATGGGCTCTAATAAGGGCCAGAGCAGGAGGATGTGGTGGCTGCAGTGGTCTGGGGCTGTACTGGGCAGAGACCGGGAACATCTCACAGAGAATGTACACTTATAAAGTCTGTGAAAAACAACGATCTTCAATGATAAAAAAGAGGTAAATGATAAATGGATATTGGCGCTTTACTTGTGCTACATCAAATTGCCCACAACACAACTTATTGTATTGCTTGACCATCAGTCAAAGTTGCCAGTGCATGAACCCAATTCCTCTGCCTGAGGAGAATGCCTGTCTCCCCCGTTCCCCATCTCCCCCACCACCTCCCCTTCCTCCTCCACCACCTCCCCCTCCTCTCTCTGGGTCCAGAACTGTGCATGCACCCATTTGGTGTGATTGAGCCGCGTCTCTCTAAAACAGATCCAAACCAGGTTTATTCTTTTGGCTTCATACATTGAATAACGATTGGATACAACTACCCGGTCTCCCAATCAAGAAGGAACCAGATCAAACCGCACATAGCTTCAGAGACAAGCCAGCAGTAGAATGTAAGGTGGTCCTCTGTAGTTCAGTTGGTAGAGCATGGTCCTCTGTAGTTCAGTTGGTAGAGCATGGTCCTCTGTAGTTCAGTTGGTAGAGCATGGTCCTCTGTAGTTCAGTTGGTAGAGCATGGTCCTCTGTAGTTCAGTTGGTAGAGCATGGTCCTCTGTAGTTCAGTAGAGCATGGTCCTCTGTAGTTCAGTTGGTAGAGCATGGTCCTCTGTAGTTCAGTTAGTAGAACATGGTCCTCTGTAGCTCAGTTGGTAGAGCATGGTCCTCTGTAGTTCAGTTAGTAGAGCATGGTCCTCTGTAGTTCAGTTGGTAGAGCATGGTCCTCTGTAGTTCAGTTAGAAGAACATGGTCCTCTGTAGCTCAGTTAGTAGAACATGGTCCTCTGTAGCTCAGTTGGTAGAGCATGGTCCTCTGTAGTTCAGTTGGTAGAGCATGGTCCTCTGTAGTTCAGTTAGAAGAACATGGTCCTCTGTAGCTCAGTTAGTAGAACATGGTCCTCTGTAGCTCAGTTGGTAGAGCATGGTCCTCTGTAGTTCAGTTGGTAGAGCATGGTTCTCTGTAGTTCAGTTGGTAGAGCATGGTCCTCTGTAGTTCAGTTCGTAGAGCATGGTCCTCTGTAGTTCAGTTGGTAGATCATGGTCCTCTGTAGTTCAGTTGGTAGAGCATGGTCCTCTGTAGTTCAGTTAGAAGAACATGGTCCTCTGTAGTTCAGTTGGTAGAGCATGGTCCTCTGTAGTTCAGTTAGTAGAGCATGGTCCTCTGTTGTTCAGTTGTTAGAACATTGTGCTTGTTCTTGGACACATATACCACCAACCCCCGGGGTGCCTTAACACTTTTGTAAGTGGGTTACCAACATAATTAAAGTACAAATGAATTTTATGTCATACCGTAGTGTACGGTCTTATTTACAACGGCTGTGAGGAAATGAGCATTCAGTGGTCCAGCCACCCAGTTTGTAATATGTATTTTGGTATGGCAGGGTAGTGTATAACCTAGAAAGAGGACAGTTGAATCTATACTTCCCTTCTGTACACTGCTCTTGTCATGACAGAGAGACCTGATCATGCGGTCTCTCTGAGAGGAGGGAGGGTGTGGCCAGCCAACAAGCAAGTCTGCCTAAAAAAGAAAGAGTAGCAGCAAGCCATCAAGACTTCTGTCATAACTTACATCACATCTACCCCCACCCCATCCCATTCCATCCTGTCCCTGGCAGGGCAAGCCACACTGTTGTAGCCAAGCATGAAAGTGCTAGAAAATGGGAGTAATTTTAAACCATTTTCTGCCCGGGAGCCACCCCCCCAACCCACCACTCCTCTTCTCCCCTCCCCAGTCCTCTTGAAGACAAATGGGTCCAGGGCAATGACAGAGTGCCTGGTCCACAAATCACCACTACTGGCCGCTCTGCTCGTCCACCCCACCCCCCACACACACACCAACCCCTATACCCACTGCCTCCCTGTCTCCCTCCTTCCTCCTCCCTCCCTCTCCTATCCCCGGCCCTCTGTCCATTAGTCATGTGCATGCGGGCAGCAGCCGGCAGCAGTAATTAGACAAGGACAAATCGCCGGCAGCGGACACGGAAGGGTCCGGCCGCTAAATAAGGCCCCGTTACCATAACGACCAGTGGGCGGAGATGGGGGGAGAGGATTATGATGGTGGGGGGAGAGAATTGGGAGAAGGCCGAGAGGTACTGTCTGCATGCTGCACTACACTGTCCTGTCCTGGGATCCCATTCATAACCCTGTACACTCTCAAACAAACATCTCAACCCCAGCACCATCAGATCCCCTCCACCACTCAAACTCATCCATGGAAACTGGGCGGGTTTTGGGGGGTACTGGAGCTCATGGTACAGCCACAGATACTGCAGGGTGTTTCAGTAGAGTCCGTTTCAGATTGGGCCTGACTACCATAAAAATAGAAGAGAGATGAAACCTTGATAATGTTTAACAGCTCACAACTGGTTTGACCAAAGGAAAGACAAAGACAAATGCTTATGTAAACTCATATCTACCCATCACCATCTACCCATCAGCATCTACCCATCACTTCTACCCGTTGTCATGACGTTGGCCTGTTGGGGGAGGTTTATGACCCCCATAAATGCCTTTCCCTTTCCTCTCTCTACTTTATAGAGTTGACTCTTGTAAAGCCTTTGTAACAAAGATAGTCTGGTAACATCAAAAAGATGGGAATCAGAACCAGAAATATGTGTTGCTCCTTAATGAATATGATCTCAGATCAGTTGTTGTCTGAGACATTACTACTAATGACAGGATGACATAAACTGCATTGTGGAAAGTCAACACATTCTAGTTATCAGATTCACATGGAATTGTTGTGCAATTTAAGCCCCGCTCAAGTGAACTATGAAACACCGTTCTTTCACCACTATATAAACCCGTTGACAAAAATTCAACTTTCTGTTCCAAAGACGTGAGGACTTGCGGTCCCCACGTTGAAAGGACAATGATCACCTACAGAACTAAGCCAACTTCAGCGTGAGCTCTGGTTGAACGACAAGAGCCTAACGAAATTAGCATCGAATTTCAACGTGAAGATGGCGATCAACACGCCGAAAGGATGAATTTTGACTATATCTGCCAGAATATAGCATGAGCATAAAAGTATGGCAACTTGGTATGAACTTTGAACTTATATTCACTAAAGAAGTGATAACTTCTAGCCGTTGCATTAGCAACAGCAGCTGTAAACGTGGGCTAGGAGAGAACGGACAGAGTACCCATTCTACCACGCTCCAATTCACCACTAGACATTCTTCAGAGGACAAGAGATCCATGCTGGACAACCCGGACTTCTATATACCGAAGCGCAGCTCAGAGTAAATATTTATTTCATTTTCCTTTTTCAAATGGGTGGTAATTTAGAATGCATAAGATACTGTATTTACGATAGCATAGCTGCCTACGGCCCAATAGGAACAAAAAATATTTTGTTTCTCTGTCTTCCCGCTCTTTCATTCAAAACCCAACCCCCTTTCTTTGTGGAACCAGCCGTCATATATCTTTTCAGGCAACTAGGGACATTTTTCCTTTATGACATCATTTGTAATCAATATATGATCCATTCTGTGTAGATGTAATTCTGTGTGATTGTTTAGGTATTTAGTAAATAAATAATTAAACCAAATTTTGAATTGCTGATTCAACTTGTTAGCTAGGGTTCGTGAAAATAACCCAGAATTTGCAACTTTCAGATGAGACTGAATAAAGTGAGGATTAAATACTGACTGCTACTGATGTAAAAGAATACTAGGTCTTTAAGAGTTTATTCGGAAGATAACAGCTCTATAACCATTATTTCTAGTTAATTACATTTACCTGATTAGCTTAATTAGGTAATATTAATTACAGAGAAATCATTTTATAGAATAGCATGTCATATCACTTAATCCGGCATAGCCAAAGACACGACACCGTCACCATCTACATCAACCCATGACATCTATCCATCATCATCTACCATCATCCTCTACCCATCATCCTCTACCCATCATCATCGACCCATCACCATATCACCATCAAATCTACCCGTCATCTACCCGTCACCATCTACCCATCACCATATACCCATCATCATTTAAATATCATCTATTAGGGCACAAGGTTAGACAGATGCAGATGGTTTGAGTCTTTGATATTTATTATTACCCAAAAGGATAGGCAAGAGAATGGTGGTGGACAGGCAAAAGATCAAAACCAGTTCAGAATCCAGGAGGTACAGAATGGCAGACAGGCTCGTGGTCAAGGCAGAGAGGCTCGTGGTCAAGGCAGACAGGCTCGTGGTCAAGGCAGACAGGCTCGTGGTCAAGGCAGACAGGCTCGAGGTCAAGCAGACAGGCTCGAGGTCAAGGCAGACAGGCTCGTGGTCAAGGCAGACAGGCTCGAGGTCAAGGCAGACAGGCTCGAGGTCAAGCAGACAGGCTCGAGGTCAAGGCAGGCAGAATGGTCAGGCAGGCGGGTACAGAGTCTAGAAACAGGCAAGGATCAAAACCGGGAGGACTAGAAAAAAGAGAATAGAAAAATCAGGAGCACGGGACAAACACGCTGGTTGACTTGAACATACAAGACGAACTGGGCACAGAGAGACAGGAAATATTGGGATAAATACACCGGGTAAGATAAGCAACACCTGGAGGGGGTGGAGACAATCACAAGGACAGGTGAAACAGATCAGGGCATTACAATCATCATCTACCCATCACCATATCTACCCATCACATCTACCCGTCACTATCTAGCCGTCAACATCTACCCATCACCACATACCCAACACAGTCTACTCAGCACCATATACCCATCACCATATCTACCCATCACATCTACCCGTCACTATCTAGCCGTCAACATCTACCCATCACCACATACCCAACACAGTCTACTCAGCACCATATACCCATCACCATATCTACCCATCACATCTACCCATCACTATCTAGCCGTCAACATCTACCCATCACCATATCTACCCATCACATCTACCCGTCACTATCTAGCCGTCAACATCTACCCATCACCACATACCCAACACAGTCTACTCAGCACCATATACCCATCACCATATCTACCCATCACATCTACCCGTCACTATCTAGCCATCAACATCTACCCATCACCACATACCCATCACAGTCTACCCATCACAGTCTACCCCATCATCATTGCTCGCCTTTTCAAACAGAAATTTGCATCCTGTAGCAAAAACTCCAAAACGTTCTGGGACACTGTAAAGTCCATGGAGAATAAGAACATCTCCTCCCAGCTGCCCACTGCACTGAGGCTAGGAAACACTGTCACCACCGATAAATCCGTGATAATTGAGAATTTCAATAAGCATTTTTTTTTACGGCTAGACATGCTTTCCACCTGGCTACCCCTACCCCGGTCAACAGCCCTGCACCCCCCCACAGCAACTTGCCCCATTTCTCCTTCACCCAAATCCAGATAGCTGATGTTCTGAAAGAGCTGCAACATCTGGACCCCTACAAATCAGCCGGGCTAGACAATCTGGACCCTCTCTTTCTAAGATTATCCGCCTAAATTGTTGCCATTCTGTATACATCTGGCCTTTCTTTTGACACTGTGTTAACTAACCTCCAGACGAGCTTCAGTGCCATACAACTCTCCTTCCGTGGCCTCTAACTGCTCTTAAATGCAAGTAAAACTAAATGCATGCTCTTCAACCGATCGCTGCCCACACCTGCCCGCCCGTCCAGCATCACTACTCTGGAAAGTTCTGACTTAGAATATGTGGACAACTACAAATACCTAGGTGTTTGGTTAGACTGTAAACTCTCCTTCCAGACTCATATTAAGCATCTCCAATCCAAAATTAAATCTAAAATCAGCTTCCTATTTCGCAACAAAGCATCCTTCACTGATGCTGCCAAACATACCCTCGTAAAACTGACTATCCTACCGATCCTCGACTTCGACGATGTCATTTACAAAATAGCCTCCAACACTCTACTCAACAAATTGGATGTAGTCTATCACAGTGCCATCTGTTTTGTCACCAACGCCCCATATACTTCCCACCACTCTGACCTGTATGCTCTCGTTGGCTGGCCCTCACTTCATATTCGTCGCCAAACCCACTGGCTCCAGGTCATCTATATGTCTTTGCTACGTAAAGCCCCACCTTATCTCAGCTCACTGGTTACCATAGCAGCACCCACCTGTAGCACCCGCTCCAGCAGGTATAATAAAAATAATAAAAAATAACCTACCCATCATCATCTACACATAACCATCTACACATAACCATCTACCCATCATCATCAACACATAACCATCTACACATAACCATCTACACGTCACTATCTACCCATCATCATCTACACATAACCATCTACACATAACCATCTACACATAACCATCTACACGTCACTATCTACCCATCATCATCTACACATAACCATCTACACATAACCATCTACACATAACCATCTACACGTCACTATCTACCCATCATCATCAACACATAACCATCTACACGTCACTATCTACCCATCATCATCTACACGTCACTATCTACCCATCATCATCAACACATAACCATCTACACGTCACTATCTACCCATCATCATCTACACGTCACTATCTACCCATCATCATCAACACATAACCATCTACACGTAACTATCTACCCGTCATCATCTACTTATCATATCTACACTTCAACATCTATCCGCCACCGTCAACCCATCACTATCTACCAATCATCATCTACACATCACTTCTACCTGTCACCATCTACCCATCAACATCTACCCATGACATCTATCTATCATCATCTACCCATCTACCCATCATCATCTACACATCACCATCTTCCCATCAAATCTACCCATCATCTACCCATCATCATCAATATGTCACATTCTACCCATCACCATCTACCATTATTATCTACCCATCATCATATACACATCATCATCTACCCATCATCTACCCATCATCACCAACCTGTCACATTCTACCCATCATCATATACACATCATCATATACACATCATCATCTACCCATCATCTACCCATCATCACCAACCTGCCACATTCTACCCATCATCTACCCATCATCACCAACCTGTCACATTCTACCCATCATCATCAACCTGTCACATTCTACCCATCATCATCTACCCATCATCATCTACCCGTCACTATCTACCCATCACATCTACCATTATTATCTACCCATCACCATCTACCATTATTATCTACCCATCACCATCTACCATTATTATCTACCCATCACCATCTACCATTATTATCTATCCATCACATCTACCCGTCACTATCTACCATCATCGTCTTCCCGTCATTATCTACCCATCATCGTCTTCCCGTCACTATCTACCCATCACATCTACCATTATTATCTACCCATCACCATCTACCATTATTATCTACCCATCACCATCTACCATTATTATCTATCCATCACATCTACCCGTCACTATCTACCATCATCGTCTTCCCGTCATTATCTACCCATCATCGTCTTCCCGTCACTATCTACCCATCACATCTACCATTATTATCTACCCATCACATCTACCATTATTATCTACCCATCATCATCTACCTATCATCTATACGGGCACAAGGCGAGACCCAGATGCAGACACAGGAGGAAAATGGAGTCTTTGATATATCTTTTTGCTCCTTTGCACCAGAGTATCTTTACTTGTACACATCTATCACTCCAGTGTTTATTGTCATTATTTCGCCACTATGGCCTATTTATTGCCTTACCTCCGTTATTCCACCTCATTGGCACGCACTGTATATAGACTTTTTCTACTGTATTATTGACTGTATGTTTGTTTATTCCATGTGTAACTCTGTGTTGTTGTTTGTGTTGCACTGCTTTGCTTTATCTTGGCCAGGTAACAAATGTAAATGAGAACTTCTTCTCAACTAGCCTACCTGGTTAAATAAAGGTGAAATAAATACAAAATAATGATCTACCCATCACCATCTACCCATCACATCTATCCACCACCATCATCATCTACCCATCACCATCAACCCTTCACTATCTACTCATCATCATCTACCCATCACTATCTGTCCATCACCATCTGTCCATCACCATCTCTCCATCACCATCTACCCATCACTATCTACTCATCATCATCTACCCATAACCGTCTACCCATCACCATCTACCCATCACATCTATCCACCACCATCATCATCTACCCATCACCATCTACCCCTCATCAACCACCCATCACCATCTACCCATCACTATCTGTCCATCACCATCTGTCCATCACCATCTGTCCATCACCATCTAATCTATCCGCCACCATCTAGCCATCATCATCTTCCCGTCACTATCTACCCATCACCATCTACCCATCACCATCTACCCATGACTATCTACCCATCACTATCTACTCATCATCATCTATCCATCATCATCTACCCATCACCATCTGTCCATCACCATCTGTCCATCACCATCTAATCTATCCGCCAGGATCTACCCATCACCATCTACCCATCACCATCTGCCCATCACCATATACTCATCACCATCTACCCATCACCATCTGCCCATCACCATCTGCCCATCACCATCTGCCCATCTACCCATCATCATCTACCCATCCTCATCTACCCATCACCATCTACACATCAACTTCTACCCATCACCATCTACCCATCAACTTCTACCCATCACCATCTACCCATCAACTTCTACCCTTCATATCTACAAATCACCACCTACCGATTTTCATCTACCTATCACTAGCAGTCAGACGTGTGTTTTGTCTTGTCCCGTCCTGTCCCATGTAAATATTGTTATTTTTTTAATATATATTTCAAATTTACTTTAATCTAATTTTCCATCTACGGACTGAATATACTCTCCTGCAACCCACCTCACCCAATGTGGTACGGATCTGCTATTTTTATACTTTAGGACCGGAACCCCCATCAGAAACTAGCTGGCTAACTAGCTAGTAATCAGTTAGCCACTGCAGTCTTCAACGTTAACTCGGACACCAGCAAGCCTCAGCTTGGTCAATACCTGCCAGTCTGCACAGCGCGATATCAACCCAGAGCATATCGGACTGCTTTTTCTCTACCACATCTCCAGATTCCTACCACAAGCTCTGAACCTTTACACCAGATCATCGCAGTGAGCTAGTGGCTATCCGAGTGACTACTCCTGACTAACGTCTCTTTCCCGTAGCAAGCACCAGTTAGCCTTGAGCTAGCCTCGAGCTAGGCCCATATCCCGGGTAGCCGAAGGGGTCCCACCAGCCAATTCTTGGACTACAATACCTCCTGGACCCTTCACTGCCGACACGGAGCCCCGCCGATCCATCACGTCTGGTCTGCCGACATAACCGTCCGGGGTGGTTTCAACAGGCTCTTCCGTTGCGACGTCGCCGGAGGCCCATCTGCTATCCCCGACCCGCTGGCTGTCTGAATCGCCGTGTCTCCAGCTCGCCGAGTGTAGTAGTGTCATGACGTTGACCTGGGGGAAGGTTTATGACAGTGAGAAATACCTCTTCCCCCCTTTTTCCTCTCTCTACTCTACTGATGTTACATTTGCAAAACCCTTGGTTAACAGAGAGATTCTGGGAACATCAGAAGGTGCGGGGAAATGAACTGTATTCTGGTAATCCGACCAATTGAACATATGCGGTGGTATGAATATGATGTCAGTTCGGATGTCATCTGTTGTCCCATCCCCATCGTCCCGTCTCCATCGTCCCGTCTCCATCGTCCCGTCACCAACATCCCGTCTCCATCGTCCCGTCTCCATCGTCCCGTCACCATCGTCCCGTCACCATCGTACTGTCTCCATCGTCCTGTCTCCATCTAACTGTCACCATCTAACCATAACCATCCACCCCATCTCCATCTAACCGTCACCATCCAACCGTCACCATCTAACCGTCACCATCTAACCGTCACCATCCACCCGTCACCATCCACCCGTCACCATCTAACCATCAACATCTAACAGTCACCATCTAACTGTCACCATCCACCCGTCACCATCCACAATCTACCCGTCACCATCTAACCGTCACCATCTAACCGTCACCATCTAACCGTCACCATCCACCCGTCACCATCCACCCGTCACCATTTTACCGTCACCATCTAAACATCACCATCCAACCGTCACCATCCATCCGTCACCATCCACCCGTCACCATCTAACCATCCCCATCTAAACGTCACCATCCACCCGTCACCATCTAACCGTCACCATCCACCCGTCACCATTTTACCGTCACCATCTAACCGTCACCATCCAACCGTCACCATCCATCCGTCACCATCCATCCGTCACCATCCACCCGTCACCATCTAACCATCCCCATCTAAACGTCACCATCCACCCGTCACCATCCACCCGTCACCATCTAACCGTCACCATCCAACCGTCACAATATAACCGTCACCATCCACCCGTCACCATCCAACCGTCACCATCCAACCGTCACCATCTAACCGTCACCATCCACCCGTCACCATCTAACCGTCACCATCCACCCGTCACCATCTAACCGTCACCATCCACCCGTCACCATCCAAACGTCACCATCCAACCGTCACCATCTAACCATCACCATCTAATCATCACCATCTAACCGACACCATCCATCCGTCACCATCTAACAGTCACCATCTAACCGTCAGCATCCACCCGTCACCATATAACCGTCACATCCACCCGTCTCCATCTAACCGTCTCCATTGTCCCGTCTCCATCGTTCCGTCTCCATTGTCCCGTCTCCATCGTCCAGTCTCCATCGTCCCGTCTCCATCTAACAGTCTCCATCTAACCGTCACCATCGTCCCGTCTCCATCTAACCATTACCATCGTCCCGTCTCCATCTAACCGTCACCATCTAACCATCACCATCCACCCTTCACAATCTAACCATCTCCATCTAACCGTCACCATCCACCAAACACCATCTAACCGTCACCATCCACCCGTCACCATCTAACCGGCACCATCTAACCGTCACCATCCACCCGTCACCATCTAACCGTCACCATCCACCCGTCACCATCCAAACGTCACCATCTAACCGTCACCATCCATCAGTCACCATCTAACTGTCACCATCTAACCGTCCCCATATAACCGTCACCATCCACCCGTCATCATCTAACCGTCACCATTGTCCCGCCTCCATCTAACCGTCTCCATCGTCCCGTCTCCATCGTCCCGTCACCAACATCCGGTCTCCATCGTCCCGTCTCCATCGTCCCGTCACCATCGTCCCGTCACCATCGTCCTGTCTCCATCGTCCTGTCTCCATCTAACTGTCACCATCTAACCATAACCATCCAACCCATCTCCATCTAACCGTCACCATCCAACCGTCACCATCTAACCGTCACCATCTAACCGTCACCATCCACCCGTCACCATCCACCCGTCACCATCTAACCATCAACATCTAACAGTCACCATCTAACCGTCACCATCCACCCGTCACCATCCACCATCTACCCGTCACCATCTAACCGTCACCATCTAACCGTCACCATCTAACCGTCACCATCCACCCGTCACCATCCACCCGTCACCATTTTACCGTCACCATCTAACCATCACCATCCAACCGTCACCATCCATCCGTCACCATCCACCCGTCACCATCTAACCATCCCCATCTAAACGTCACCATCCACCCGTCACCATCTAACCGTCACCATCCACCCGTCACCATCCACCATCTACCCGTCACCATCTAACCGTCACCATCTAACCGTCACCATCTAACCGTCACCATCCACCCGTCACCATCTAACCGTCACCATCCACCCGTCACCATTTTACCGTCACCATCTAACCATCACCATCCAACCGTCACCATCCATCCGTCACCATCCATCCGTCACCATCCACCCGTCACCATCTAACCATCCCCATCTAAACGTCACCATCCACCATCGTCACCATCCACCCGTCACCATCTAACCGTCACCATCCAACCATCACAATATAACCGTCACCATCCACCCGTCACCATCCAACCGTCACCATCCAACCGTCACCCGTCTAACCATCTAACCGTCACCATCCACCCGTCACCATCTAACCGTCACCATCCACCCGTCACCATCTAACCATCACCATCCACCCGTCACCATCCAAACGTCACCATCCAACCGTCACCATCTAACCATCACCATCTAATCATCACCATCTAACCGTCACCATCCATCCGTCACCATCTAACAGTCACCATCTAACCGTCAGCATCCACCCGTCACCATATAACCGTCACATCCACCCGTCTCCATCTAACCGTCTCCATTGTCCCGTCTCCATCGTTCCGTCTCCATCGTCCAGTCTCCATCGTCCCGTCTCCATCTAACAGTCTCCATCTAACCGTCACCATCGTCCCGTCTCCATCTAACCATCACCATCGTCCCGTCTCCATCTAACCGTCACCATCTAACCATCACCATCCACCCTTCACAATCTAACAATCTCCATCTAACCGTCACCATCCACCAAACACCATCTAACCGTCACCATCCACCCGTCACCATCTAACCGGCACCATCTAACCGTCACCATCCACCCGTCACCATCTAACCGTCACCATCCACCAGTCACCATCCAAACGTCACCATCTAACCGTCACCATCCATCAGTCACCATCTAACTGTCACCATCTAACCGTCCCCATATAACCGTCACCATCCACCCGTCATCATCTAACCGTCACCATCTAACCGTCTCCATCTAACCGTCTCAATCAAACCGTCTCAATCAAACCGTCTCCATCGTCCTGTCTCCATCGTCCTGTCTCCATCTAACCGTCACCATCTAACCATCACCATCCACCCCATCTCCATCTAACCGTCAACATCCACCCGTCACCATCCAACCGTCACCATCTAACCATCACCATCTAAACGTCACCATCCATTCATCACCATCTAACAGTCACCATCTAACCGTCAGCATCCTCCAGTCACCATCTAACCATCACCATCTAACCGTCACCATCCATCCGTCACCATCCATCCGTCACCATCTAACCGTCACCATCCATCCGTCACCATCTAACCGTCACCATCCAACCGTCACCATCTAACCGTCACCATCCAAACGTCACCATCCAACCGTCACCATCTAACCATCACCATCTAACCGTCACCATCCACCCGTCACCATCTAACCATCAACATCTAACAGTCACCATCCACCCGTCACCATCTAACCGTCACCATCCACCCGTCACCATCCACCATCTACCCGTCACCATCTAACCGTCACCATCTAACCGTCACCATCTAACCGTCACCATCCACCCGTCACCATTTTACCGTCACCATCTAACCCTCACCATCCAACCGTCACCATCCATCCGTCACCATCCACCCGTCACCATCTAACCGTCCCCATCTAACCGTCACCATCCACACGTCACCATCCACCCGTCACCATCTAACCATCCCCATCTAAACGTCACCATCCACCCGTTACCATCTAACCGTCACCATCCACCCGTCACCATCTAACCGTCACCATCCAACCGTCACAATATAACCGTCACCATCCACCCGTCACCATCCAACCGTCACCATCCAACCGTCACCATCTAACCGTCACCATCCACCCATCACCATCTAACCGTCACGATCCACCCGTCACCATCTAACCGTCACCATCCACCCGTCACCATCCAAACGTCACCATCCAACCGTCACCATCCAACCCTCACCATCTAATCATCACCATCTAAACGTCACCATCCATCCGTCACCATCTAACAGTCACCATCTAACCGTCAGCATCCACCCGTCACCATCTAACCGTCACCATCTACCCGTCATCATCTAACCGTCACCATCTAACCGTCACCATCTACCCGTCACCATCCATCCGTCACCATTTTACCGTCACCATCTAACCGTCACCATCCACCCGTCACCATTTTACCGTCACCATCTAACCGTCACCATCCACCCGTCACCATCCATCCGTCACCATCTACCCGTCACCATCTAACCGTCCCCATCTAACCGTCACCATCCACCCGTCACCATCTAACAGTCACCATCCAACCATCCCAATATAACCGTCACCATCCACCCGTCACCATCTAACCGTCACCATCTAACCATCACCATCCATCCGTCACCATCTAACCGTCACCATCTAACGTCACCATCCACCCGTCACCATCTAACCGTCACCATCCACCCGTCATCATCTAACCGTCACCATCTAACCGTCACCATCCACCACGTCACCATTTTACCGTCACCATCTAACCGTCAGCATCCACCCGTCACCATCTAACCATCACCATATAACCGTCACATCCACCCGTCTCCATCTAACCGTCTCCATTGTCCCGTCTCCATCATTCCGTCTCCATTGTCCCGTCTCCATCGTCCCGTCTCCATCTAACAGTCTCCATCTAACCGTCTCCATCGTCCCGTCTCCATCTAACAGTCACCATCTAACCATCACCATCTAATCATCACCATCTAACCGTCACCATCCATCCGTCACCATCTAACAGTCACCATCTAACCGTCAGCATCCACCCGTCACCATATAACCGTCACATCCACCCGTCTCCATCTAACCGTCTCCATTGTCCCGTCTCCATCGTTCCGTCTCCATTGTCCCGTCTCCATCGTCCAGTCTCCATCGTCCCGTCTCCATCTAACAGTCTCCATCTAACCGTCACCATCGTCCCGTCTCCATCTAACCATCACCATCGTCCCGTCTCCATCTAACCGTCACCATCTAACCATCACCATCCACCCTTCACAATCTAACAATCTCCATCTAACCGTCACCATCCACCAAACACCATCTAACCGTCACCATCCACCCGTCACCATCTAACCGGCACCATCTAACCGTCACCATCCACCCGTCACCATCTAACCGTCACCATCCACCAGTCACCATCCAAACGTCACCATCTAACCGTCACCATCCATCAGTCACCATCTAACTGTCACCATCTAACCGTCCCCATATAACCGTCACCATCCACCCGTCATCATCTAACCGTCACCATCTAACCGTCTCCATCTAACCGTCTCAATCAAACCGTCTCAATCAATCCGTCTCCATCTAACTGTCTCCATCGTCCCGTCTCCATCTTTCCGACACCATCGTCCCGTCACCATCGTCCCGTCTCCATCGTCCTGTCTCCATCGTCCTGTCTCCATCTAACCGTCACCATCTAACCATCACCATCCACCCCATCTCCATCTAACCGTCAACATCCACCCGTCACCATCCAACCGTCACCATCCAACCGTCACCATCTAACCATCACCATCTAAACGTCACCATCCATTCATCACCATCTAACAGTCACCATCTAACCGTCAGCATCCTCCAGTCACCATCTAACCATCACCATCTACCCGTCACCATCTAACCGTCACCATCTAACCGTCACCATCTAACCGTCACCATCCACCCGTCACCATCCACCCGTCACCATTTTACCGTCACCATCTAACCATCACCATCCAACCGTCACCATCCATCCGTCACCATCCACCCGTCACCATCTAACCGTCCCCATCTAACCGTCACCATCCACCCGTCACCATCCAACCGTCACCATCCAACCGTCACCATCTAACCATCACCATCTAAACGTCACCATCCATTCATCACCATCTAACAGTCACCATCTAACCGTCAGCATCCTCCAGTCACCATCTAACCATCACCATCTAACCGTCACCATCCATCCGTCACCATCCATCCGTCACCATCTAACCGTCACCATCCATCCGTCACCATCTAACCGTCACCATCCAACCGTCACCATCTAACCGTCACCATCCAAACGTCACCATCCAACCGTCACCATCTAACCATCACCATCTAACCGTCACCATCCACCCGTCACCATCTAACCATCAACATCTAACAGTCACCATCCACCCGTCACCATCTAACCGTCACCATCCACCCGTCACCATCCACCATCTACCCGTCACCATCTAACCGTCACCATCTAACCGTCACCATCTAACCGTCACCATCCACCCGTCACCATTTTACCGTCACCATCTAACCCTCACCATCCAACCGTCACCATCCATCCGTCACCATCCACCCGTCACCATCTAACCGTCCCCATCTAACCGTCACCATCCACACGTCACCATCTAACCGTCACCATCCACCCGTCACCATCTAACCATCCCCATCTAAACGTCACCATCCACCCGTTACCATCTAACCGTCACCATCCACCCGTCACCATCTAACCGTCACCATCCAACCGTCACAATATAACCGTCACCATCCACCCGTCACCATCCAACCGTCACCATCCAACCGTCACCATCTAACCGTCACCATCCACCCATCACCATCTAACCGTCACGATCCACCCGTCACCATCTAACCGTCACCATCCACCCGTCACCATCCAAACGTCACCATCCAACCGTCACCATCCAACCCTCACCATCTAATCGTCACCATCTAAACGTCACCATCCATCCGTCACCATCTAACAGTCACCATCTAACCGTCAGCATCCACCCGTCACCATCTAACCGTCACCATCTACCCGTCATCATCTAACCGTCACCATCTAACCGTCACCATCTACCCGTCACCATCCATCCGTCACCATTTTACCGTCACCATCTAACCGTCACCATCCACCCGTCACCATTTCACCGTCACCATCTAACCGTCACCATCCACCCGTCACCATCCATCCGTCACCATCTACCCGTCACCATCTAACCGTCCCCATCTAACCGTCACCATCCACCCGTCACCATCTAACAGTCACCATCCAACCATCCCAATATAACCGTCACCATCCACCCGTCACCATCTAACCGTCACCATCTAACCATCACCATCCATCCGTCACCATCTAACCGTCACCATCTAACGTCACCATCCACCCGTCACCATCTAACCGTCACCATCCACCCGTCATCATCTAACCGTCACCATCTAACCGTCACCATCCACCCGTCACCATTTTACCGTCACCATCTAACCGTCAGCATCCACCCGTCACCATCTAACCATCACCATATAACCGTCACATCCACCCGTCTCCATCTAACCGTCTCCATTGTCCCGTCTCCATCATTCCGTCTCCATTGTCCCGTCTCCATCGTCCCGTCTCCATCTAACAGTCTCCATCTAACCGTCACCATCGTCCCGTCTCCATCTAACCGTCACCATCGTCCCGTCTCCATCTACACGTCACCATCTAACCATCACCATCCAACCGTCACCATCCACCCGTCACCATCTAACCATCAACATCTAACAGTCACCATCCAACCGTCACCATCTACCCGTCATCATCTAACTGTCACCATCTAACCATCACCATCTAACAGTCACCATCCACCCTTCACCATTTTACCGTCACCATCCACCCGTCACCATCCATCCGTCACCATCTAACCGTCCCCATCTAACCGTCACCATCCACCCGTCACCATCTAACCGTCACCATCTAACCGTCCCAATATAACCGTCACCATCCACCCGTCACCATCTCACCGTCACCATCTAACCGTCACCATCCATCCGTCACCATCTAACCGTCACCATCTAACGTCACCATCCACCCGTCACCATCTAACCGTCACCATCCACCCATCATCATCTAACCGTCACCATCTAACCGTCACCATCCACCCGTCACCATTTTACCGTCACCATCTAACCGTCAGCATCCACCCGTCACCATCTAACCATTCCATATAACTGTCACATCCACCCGTCTCCATCTAACCGTCTCCATTGTCCCGTCTCCATCATTCCGTCTCCATTGTCCCGTCTCCATCGTCCCGTCTCCATCTAACAGTCTCCATCTAACCGTCACCATCGTCCCGTCTCCATCTAACCGTCACCATCGTCCCGTCTCCATCTAACCGTCACCATCTAACCATCACCATCCACACGTCACCATCTAACCATCTCCATCTAACCGTCACCATCCAACAAACACCATCCAACCGTCACCATCTAACCATCACCTTCTAACCGTTACCATCACCATCTAACTGTCACCATCCATCCGTCACCATCCAACCGTCACCATCTAACCGTCACCATCCACCCCTCACCATCTAACCGTCACCATCCAACCGTCACAATATAACCGTCACCATCCACCTGTGACCATCCAACCGTCACCATCTAACCGTCACCATCCACCCGTCACCATCTAACCGTCACCATCCACCCGTCACCATTCAACCGTCACCATCTAACCATCACCATCTAACCGTCACCATCCATCCGTCACCATCTAACAGTCACCATCTAACCGTCAGCATCCACCAGTGACCATCTAACCGTCACCATCTACCCGTCATCATCGAACCGTCACCATCTAACCGTCACCATCCACCCGTCACCATCTAACCGTCACCATCCACCCGTCACCATTCACCCGTCACCATCTAACCATCACCATCTAACCGTCACCATCCATCCGTCACCATCTAACAGTCACCATCTAACCGTCAGCATCCACCCGTGACCATCTAACCGTCACCATCTACCCGTCATCATCGAACCGTCACCATCTAACCGTCACCATCCACCCGTCACCATCCATCCGTCACCATCCACCAGTCACCATCTAACCATCCCCATCTAACCGTCACCATCCAACCGTCACCATCTAACCGTCACCATCCACCCGTCACCATCTAACCGTCACCATCCAACCGTCACAATATAACCGTCACCATCCACCCGTCACCATCCAACCGTCACCATCCAACCGTCACCATCTAACCGTCACCATCCAGCCGTCACCATCTAACCGTCACCATCCACCCGTCACCATCTAACCGTCACCATACAACAGTCACCATCTAACCGTCACCATCTAATCCGTCACCATCTAACCGTCACCATCCATCAGTCAACATCTAACAGTCACCATCTAACCGTCAGTATCCACCCGTCACCATCTAACCATCACCATATAACCGTCACATCCACCCGTCTCCATCTAACCGTCTCCATTGTCCCGTCTCCATCGTTCCGTCTCCATTGTCCCATCTCCATCGTCCCGTCTCCATCGTCCCGTCTCCATCTAACAGTCTCCATCTAACCATCTCCATCTAACCGTCACCATTCACCAAACACCATCCAACCGTCACAATCTAACCATCACCATCTAACCGTCACCATCACCATCTGACCGTCAACATCCATCCGTCACCATCCAAACGTCACCATCTAACCGTCACCATCCAACCGTCACAATATAACCGTCACCATCCACCCGTCACCATCCAACCGTCACCTTCCAACCGTCACCATCTAACCGTCACCATCCACCCGTCACCATCTAACCGTCACCATCAACCCGTCACCATCCAAACGTCACTATTCAACCGTCACCATCTAACCGTCACCATCTAACCGTCACCATCCATCCGTCACCATCTAACAGTCACCATCTAACCTTCAGCATCCACCCGTCACCATCTAACCGTCACCATCTACCCGTCATCATCTAACCGTCACCATCCATCCATCACCATCCACCCGTCACAATATAACCGTCCCCAACTAACCGTCACCATCCACCCGTCACCATCTAACCATCACCATCTAACCACCCCCATATAACCGTCACCATCCACCATCTCACCGTCACCATCTAACCATCACCATCTAACGGTCACCATCCACCCGTCACCATTTTACCGTCACCATCTAACTGTCACCATCCACCCGTCACCATCCATCCGTCACCATCCACCCATCACCATCTAACCGTCCCCATCTAACCGTCACCATCTAACCGTCACCATTCAACCGTCACCATCTAACCATCACCATCTAACCGTCACCATCCATCCGTCACCATCTAACAGTCACCATCTAACCGTCAGCATCCACCCATCACTATCTAACCGTCACCATCTACCCGTCATCATCTAACCGTCACCATCTAACCGTCACCATCCACCCGTCACCATCCATCCGTCACCATCCACCCGTCACCATCTAACCGTCACCATCTAACCGTCCCAATATAACCGTCACCATCCACCCGTCACCATCTCACCGTCACCATCTAATCGTCACCATCAATCCATCACCATCTAACCGTCACCATCTAACGTCACCATCCACCCGTCACCATCCACCCGTCATCATCTAACCATCACCATCTAACCGTCACCATCGACCCGTCACCATTTTACCGTCACCATCTAAACGTCTCCATCTAACCGTCTCAATCAAACCGTCTCCATCTGTCTCCATCGTCCCGTCTCCATCGTTCCGTCTCCATCGTCCCGTCTCCATAGTCCCGTCTCCATCGTCCCGTCTCCATCGTTCCGTCTCCATCGTCCCGTCTCCATAGTCCCGTCTCCATCGTCCCGTCTCCATTGTCCCGTCTCCATCTAACCGTCACCATCCACCCGTCATCATCAAACCGTCACCATCTAACCGTCATCATCCACCCGTCACCATCTAACCTTCACCATCTAACAGTCACCATCTAACCGTCACCATCCACCCGTCACCATCTAACCGTCACCATCCAACCGTCACCATCAACCCGTCTCCATCTAACCGTCACCATCCACCCGTCACCATCTAACCGTCACCATCTAACAGTCACAATCAACCCGTCACCATCCAAACGTCTCCATCCAACTGTCACCATCTAACCGTCACCATCTAACCGTCACCATCCATCCGTCACCATCAAACAGTCACCATCTAACCGTCAGCATCCACTCGTCACCATCTAACCATCACCATCTAACCGTCACCATCTACCCGTCATCATCTAACCGTCACCATCTAACCGTCAACATCCACCCGTCACCATTTTAGCATCACCATCTAACCGTCACCATCCACCCGTCACCATCCATCCATCACCATCCACCCGTCACAATATAACCGTCCCCAACTAACCGTCACCATCCACCAGTCACCATCTAACCATCACCATCTAACCACCCCCATATAACCGTCACCATCCACCCGTCACCATCTCACCGTCACCATCTAACCGTCACCATCCATCCATCACCATCTAACCGTCACCATCTAACCATCACCATCTAACCGTCACCATCCATCCGTCACCATCAAACAGTCACCATCTAACCGTCAGCATCCACTCGTCACCATCTAACCATCACCATCTAACCGTCACCATCCACCAGTCACCATCTAACCGTCACCATCTACCCGTCATCATCTAACCATCACCATCTAACCGTCAACATCCACCCGTCACCATTTTAGCATCACCATCTAACCGTCACCATCCACCCGTCACCATCCATCCATCACCATCCACCCGTCACAATATAACCGTCCCCAACTAACCGTCACCATCCACCCGTCACCATCTAACCATCACCATCTAACCACCCCCATATAACCGTCACCATCCACCATCTCACCGTCACCATCTAACCATCACCATCTAACAGTCACCATCCACCCGTCACCATTTTACCGTCACCATCTAACCGTCACCATCCACCCGTCACCATCCATCCGTCACCATCCACCCATCACCATCTAACCGTCCCCATCTAACCGTCACCATCTAACCGTCACCATTCAACCGTCACCATCTAACAATCACCATCTAACCATCACCATCCATCCGTCACCATCTAACAGTCACCATCTAACCGTCAGCATCCACCCATCACCATCTAACCGTCACCATCTACCCGTCATCATCTAACAGTCACCATCTAACCGTCACCATCCACCCGTCACCATCCATCCGTCACCATCCACCCGTCACCATCTAACCGTCACCATCTAACCGTCCCAATATAACCGTCACCATCCACCCGTCACCATCTCACCGTCACCATCTAATCGTCACCATCAATCCATCACCATCTAACCGTCACCATCTAACGTCACCATCCACCCGTCACCATCCACCCGTCATCATCTAACCATCACCATCTAACCGTCACCATCGACCCGTCACCATTTTACCGTTACCATCTAAACGTCTCCATCTAACCGTCTCAATCAAACCGTCTCCATCTGTCTCCATCGTCCCGTCTCCATCGTTCCGTCTCCATCGTCCCGTCTCCATCGTCCCGTCTCCATCGTCCCGTCTCCATTGTCCCGTCTCCATCTAACCGTCACCATCCACCCGTCACCATCAAACCGTCACCATCTAACCGTCATCATCCACCCGTCACCATCTAACCGTCACCATCTAACAGTCACCATCTAACGTCACCATCCACCCGTCACCATCTAACCGTCACCATCCAACCGTCACCATCAACCCGTCTCCATCTAACCGTCAACATCCACCCGTCACCATCTAACCGTCACCATCTAACAGTCACAATCAACCCGTCACCATCCAAACGTCTCCATCCAACCGTCACCATCTAACCGTCACCATCTAACCATCACCATCTAACCATCACCATCTAACCGTCACCATCCATCCATCACCATCAAACAGTCACCATCTAACCGTCAGCATCCACTCGTCACCATCTAACCATCACCATCTAACCGTCACCATCCACCAGTCACCATCTAACCGTCACCATCTACCCGTCATCATCTAACCGTCACCATCTAACCGTCAACATCCACCCGTCACCATTTTAGCATCACCATCTAACCGTCACCATCCATCCATCACCATCCACCCGTCACAATATAACCGTCCCCAACTAACCGTCACCATCCACCCGTCACCATCTAACCATCACCATCTAACCACCCCCATATAACCGTCACCATCCACCCGTCACCATCTCACCGTCACCATCTAACCGTCACAATCCATCCGTCACCATCTAACCGTCACCATCTAACCATCACCATCTAACCGTCACCGTCCATCCGTCACCATCAAACAGTCACCATCTAACCGTCAGCATCCACTCGTCACCATCTAACCATCACCATCTAACCGTCACCATCCACCAGTCACCATCTAACCGTCACCATCTACCCGTCATCATCTAACCGTCACCATCTAACCGTCAACATCCACCCGTCACCATTTTAGCATCACCATCTAACCGTCACCATCCACCCGTCACCATCCATCCATCACCATCCACCCGTCACAATATAACCGTCCCCAACTAACCGTCACCATCCACCCGTCACCATCTAACCATCACCATCTAACCACCCCCATATAACCGTCACCATCCACCCGTCACCATCTCCCCGTCACCATCTAACCGTCACCATCCATCCGTCACAATCTAACCGTCACCATCTAACGTCACCATCCACCCGTCACCATCCATCCATCACCATCCACCCGTCACAATCTAACCGTCACCATCCACCCGTCACCATCTAACCGTCACCATCTAACCGTCCCCATATAACCGTCACCATCCACCCGTCATCATCTAACCGTCACCATCTATCCATCACCATCCACCCGTCACCATTTTACCGTCACCATCTAACCGTCTCAATCAAACCGTCTCAATCAAACTGTCTCCATCGTCCCGTCTCCATCGTTCCGTCTCCATCGTCCCGTCTCCATCGTCCCGTCTCCATCGTCCCGTCTCCATCAAACCGTCTCCATTGTCCCGTCTCCATCCAACCGTCACCATCCACCCGTCACCATCAAACCGTCACCATCCATCCGTCACCATCAAACAGTCACCATCTAACCGTCAGCAGCCACT
Organism: Oncorhynchus masou masou; assembly: GCF_036934945.1. Taxonomy (NCBI): domain Eukaryota; kingdom Metazoa; phylum Chordata; class Actinopteri; order Salmoniformes; family Salmonidae; genus Oncorhynchus; species Oncorhynchus masou. Next base: position 13,924,548 of record NC_088244.1, on the reverse strand, counting down.
CGTCACCATCTAACCATCACCATCTAACCGTCACCATCCACCCGTCACCATCTAACCGTCAGCATCCACCCGTCACCATCTAACCGTCACCATCTACCCGTCATCATCTAACCGTCACCATCTAACCGTCACCATCCACCCGTCACCATCCATCCATCACTATCCACCCGTCACAATCTAACCGTCCCCATCTAACCGTCACCATCCACCCGTCACCATCTAACCGTCCCCATCTAACCGTCACCATCCACCCGTCACCATCCACCCGTCACCATCTAACCGTCACCATCTAGCCGTCACCATCCATCCGTCACCATCTAACCGTCACCATCTAACCGTCACCATCTAACCGTCACCATCCATCCGTCACCATCTAACCGTCACCATCCATCAGTCACCATCTAACCATCACCATCCATCAGTCACCATCCAACCGTCACCATCTAACCTTCACCATCTAACCGTCACCATCCACCCGTCACCATCTAACCGTCACCATCTAACGTCACCATCCACCGGTCACCATCCATCCATCACCATCCACCCGTCACAATCTAACCGTCCCCATCTAACCGTCACCATCCACCCGTCACCATCTAACCGTCCCCATATAACCGTCATCATCTAACCGTCACCATCTAACCGTCACCATCCACCTGTCACCATTTTACCGTCACCATCTAACAGTCTCCATCTAACCGTCTCAATCAAACCGTCTCCATCTAACTGTCTCCATCGTCCCGTCTCCATCATCCCGTCTCCATCGTCCCGTCTCCATCAAACCGTCTCCATTGTCCCGTCTCCATCTAACCGTCACCATCCACCCGTCACCATCAAACCGTCACCATCTAACCGTCACCATCTAACAGTCACCATCTAACGTCACCATCCACCCGTCACCATCTAACCGTCACCATCCAACCGTCACCATCAACCCGTCACCATCTAACCGTCACCATCCACCCGTCACCATCTAACAGTCACCATCCACCCGTCACCATCCAAACGTCTCCATCCAACCGTCACCATCTAACCGTCACCATCTAACCATCACCATCTAACCGTCACCATCCATCCGTAACCATCAAACAGTCACCATCTAACCGTCAGCAGCCACTCGTCACCATCTAACCATCACCATCTAAACGTCACCATCCACCCGTCACCATCTAACCGTCAGCATCCACCCGTCACCATCTAACCGTCACCATCTACCCGTCATCATCTAGCCGTCACCATCTAACCGTCACCATCCACCCGTCACCATCCATCCATCACTATCCACCCGTCACAATCTAACCGTCCCCATCTAACCGTCCCCATCTAACCGTCACCATCCACCTGTCACCATCTAACCGTCACCATCCACCCGTCACCATCTAACCATCCCCATCTAACCGTCACCATCTAACCGTCACCATCTAACCGTCCCCATCTAACCGTCACCATCCACCCGTCACCATCCACCCGTCACCATCTAACCGTCACCATCTAACCGTCACCATCCATCCGTCACCATCTAACCGTCACCATCTAACCGTCACCATCCATCCGTCACCATCTAAACGTCACCATCCATCAGTCACCATCTAACCATCACCATCCATCAGTCACCATCGAACCGTCACCATCTAACCATCACCATCCACCCGTCACCATCTCACCGTCACCATCTCACCGTCACCATCTAACCATCACCATCTAACCGCCACCATCCATCCGTCACCATCTAACCGTCACCATCCACCCTTCACCATCCAACCGTCACCATCTTACCGTCACCATCTAACCGTCACCATCGTCGCGTCTCCATCTAACCGTCTCCATCTAACCGTCACCATCTAACCGTCACCATCTAACCGTCACCATTGTCCCGTCTCCATCGTCCCGTCACAATCGTCCCGTCTCCATCTAAGCGTCTCCATCTAACCGTTTCCATTGTCCCGTCTCCTTCGTCCCGTCTCCATCGTCCCGTCTCCATCGTCCCGTCACCATCGTCCCGTCTCCATCGTCCCGTCTCCATCGTCCCGTAATCATCGTCCCGTCACCATAGTCCCGTCTCCATCGTCCCGTCTCCATCCACCAAACACCATCCAACCGTCACCATCTAACCATCACCATCTAACCGTCACCATCACCATCTAACCGTCACCATCCATCCGTCACCATCCAACCGTCACCATCTAACCGTCACCATCCACCCGTCACCATCTAACCGTCACCATCCAACCGTCACAATATAACCGTCACCATCCACCCGTCACCATCCAACCGTCACCATCCAACCGTCACCATCCAACCGTCACCATCTAACCGTCACCATCCACCCGTCACCATCTAACCGTCACCATCCACCCGTCACCATCTGACCGTCACCATCCACCCGTCACCATCCAACCGTCACCATCTAACAATCACCATCTAACCGTCACCATCCATCCGTCACCATCTAACAGTCACCATCTAACCGTCAGCATCCACCCGTGACCATCTAACCGTCACCATCTACCCGTCATCATCTAACCGTCACCATCTAACCGTCACCATCCACCCGTCACCATCCATCCGTCACCATCCACCCGTCCCCATCTAACCGTCACCATCCACCCGTCACCATCTAACCGTCACCATCTAACCGTCCCAACATAACCGTCACCATCCACCCGTCACCATCTCACCATCACCATCTAACCGTCTCCATCCATCCGTCACCATCTAACCGTCACCATCCATCAGTCACCATCTAACCATCACTATCCATCAGTCACCATCCACCCGTCACCATCTAACCGTCACCATCCACCCGTCATCATCTAACAGTCACCATCTAACCGTCACCATCCACCCGTCACCATTTTACCGTCACCATCTAACCGTCTCCATCTAACCGTCTCAATCAAACCGTCTCCACCTAACTGTCCCCATCGTCCCGTCTCAATCGTCCCGTCTCCATCGTTCCGTCTCCATCGTCCCGTCTCCATCGTCCCGTCTCCATCGTCCCGTCTCCATCGTCCCGTCTCCATTGTCCCGTCTCCATCTAACCGTCACCATCCACCCGTCACCATCAAACCGTCACCATCTAACCGTCATCATCCACCCGTCACCATCTAACCGTCACCATCTAACAGTCACCATCTAACGTCACCATCCACCCTTCACCATCTAACCGTCACCATCCAACCGTCACCATCCACCCGTCACCATCCAACCGTCACCATCTAACCGTCACCATCCAACCATCACCATCTAACCGTCACCATCCACCCGTCATCATCTAACCGTCACCATCCAACCGTCACCATCTAACCGTCAACATCCACCCGTCACCATCCAAACGTCACCATTCAACCGTCACCATCTAACCATCACCATCCATCCGTCACCATCTAACAGTCACCATCTAACCGTCAGCATCCACCCATCACCATCTAACCGTCACCATCTACCCGTCATCATCTAACCGTCACCATCTAACCGTCACCATCTTACCGTCACCATCTAACCGTCACCATCGTCGCGTCTCCATCTAACCGTCTCCATCTAACCGTCACCATCTAACCGTCACCATTGTCCCGTCTCCATCGTCCCGTCACAATCGTCCCGTCTCCATCTAAGCGTCTCCATCTAACCGTTTCCATTGTCCCGTCTCCTTCGTCCCGTCTCCATCGTCCCGTCTCCATCGTCCCGTCACCATCGTCCCGTCTCCATCGTCCCGTCTCCATCGTCCCGTAATCATCGTCCCGTCACCATAGTCCCGTCTCCATCGTCCCGTCTCCATCCACCAAACACCATCCAACCGTCACCATCTAACCATGACCATCTAACCGTCACCATCACCATCTAAACGTCACCATCCATCCATCACCATCCAACCGTCACCATCTAACCGTTACCATCCACCCGTCACCATCTAACCGTCACCATCCAACCGTCACAATATAACCGTCACCATCCACCCGTCACCATCCAACCGTCACCATCCAACCGTCACCATCCAACCGTCACCATCTAACCGTCACCATCCACCCGTCACCATCTAACCGTCACCATCCACCCGTCACCATCCAACCGTCACCATCTAACCGTCACCATCCATCCGTCACCATCTAACAGTCACCATCTAACCGTCAGCATCCACCCGTGACCATCTAACCGTCACCATCTACCCGTCATCATCTAACCGTCACCATCTAACCGTCACCATCCACCCGTCACCATCCATCCGTCACCATCCACCCGTCCCCATCTAACCGTCACCATCCACCCGTCACCATCTAACCGTCACCATCTAACCGTCCCAACATAACCGTCACCATCCACCCGTCACCATCTCACCGTCACCATCTAACCGTCTCCATCCATCCGTCACCATCTAACCGTCACCATCCATCAGTCACCATCTAACCATCACCATCCATCAGTCACCATCCACCCGTCACCATCTAACCGTCACCATCCACCCGTCATCATCTAACCGTCACCATCTAACCGTCACCATCCACCCGTCACCATTTTACCGTCACCATCTAACCGTCTCCATCTAACCGTCTCAATCAAACCGTCTCCACCTAACTGTCCCCATCGTCCCGTCTCCATCTTCCCGTCTCCATCGTTCCGTCTCCATCGTCCCGTCTCCATCGTCCCGTCTCCATTGTCCCGTCTCCATCTAACCGTCACCATCCACCCGTCACCATCAAACCGTCACCATCTAACCGTCCCAATATAACCGTCACCATATACCCGTCACCATCTCAGCGTCACCATCTAACCGTCAACATCAATCCATCACCATCTAACCGTCACCATCTAACGTCACCATCCACCCGTCACCATCCACCCGTCATCATCTAACCGTCACCATCTAACCGTCACCATCGACCCGTCACCATTTTACCGTCACCATCTAACCGTCTCCATCTAACCGTCTCAATCAAACCGTCTCCATCTGTCTCCATCGTCCCGTCTCCATCGTTCCGTCTCCATCGTCCCGTCTCCATCGTCCCGTCTCCATCGTCCCGTCTCCATCTAACCGTCACCATCCACCCGTCACCATCAAACCGTCACCATCTAACCGTCATCATCCACCCGTCACCATCTAACCGTCCCCATCTAACAGTCACCATCTAACGTCACCATCCACCCATCACCATCTAACGTCACCATCCAACCGTCACCATCAACCCGTCTCCATCTAACCGTCACCATCCACCCGTCACCATCTAACCGTCACCATCTAACAGTCACCATCCAACCGTCACCATCCAAACGTCTCCATCCAACCGTCACCATCTAACCGTCACCATCTAACCATCACCATCTAACCGTCACCATCCATCCGTCACCATCAAACAGTCACCATCTAAACGTCAGCATCCACTCGTCACCATCTAACCGTCACCATCCACCAGTCACCATCTAACCGTCACCATCTACCCGTCATCATCTAACCGTCACCATCTAACCGTCACCATCTAACCGTCAACATCCACCCGTCACCATTTTAGCATCACCATCTAACCGTCACCATCCACCCGTCACCATCCATCCATCACCATCCACCCGTCACAATCTAACCGTCCCCATCTAACCGTCACCATCCACCTGTCACCATCTAACCGTCACCATCCACCCGTCACCATCCATCCATCACCATCCACCTGTCACAATCTAACCGTCCCCAACTAACCGTCCCCATCCACCCTTCCCCATCCACCCCCTCACCATCTAACCGTCCCCATCCACCCGTCCCCATCCCCATCCACCCGTCCCCATCCACCCGTCCCCATCCCCATCCACCCGTCCCCATCCACCCGTCCCCATCCACCCGTCCCCATCCACCCGTCCCCATCCCCATCCACCCGTCCCCATCCACCCGTCCCAATCCCCATCCACCCGTCCCCATCCACACGTCACCATCTAACCGTCACCATCCACCCGTCACCATCTAACCGTCACCATCTAACCGTCCCCATCCACCCGTCCCCATCCCCATCCACACGTCCCCATCCACCCGTCCCCATCCACCCGTCCACATCCACCCGTCCCCATCCCCATCCACCCGTCCCCATCCACCCGTCACCATCTAACCGTCCACATCCACCCGTCCCCATCCCCATCCACCCGTCCCCATCCACCCGTCCCATCCCCATCCACCTGTCCCATCCCCATCCACCCGTCACCATCCACCCGTCCCCATCCACCCGTCACCATCCACCCGTCACCATCTAACCGTCACCATCTAACCGTCACCATCTAACCGTCACCATCCACCCGTCACCATCCACCCGTCCCCATCCACCCATCCCCATCCACCCGTCACCATCTAACCGTCACCATCCACCAGTCACCATCTAACCGTCTCCATCTAACCGTCACCATTGTCCCGTCTCCATCTAACCGTCAACATCGTCCCGTCTCCATCTAACCGTCACCATCGTCCCGTCTCCATCTAACCGTCACCATTGTCCCGTCTCCATCTAACCGTCACCATCGTCCCATCTCCATCTAACCGTCACCATCGTCCCGTCTCCATCTAACCGTCTCCATCTAACAGTCACAATCGTCCCGTCTCCATCTAACCGTCACCATCGTCCCGTCTCCATCGTCCCGTCTCCATCTCACCGTCTCCATCGTCCCGTCTCCATCTAACCGTCACCATCGTCCCGTCTCCATGTAACCGTCACCATCGTCCCGTCTCCATCTAACCGTCTCCATCTAACCGTCTCCATCTAACAGTCACCATCGTCCCGTCTCCATCTAACCGTCACCATCGTCCCGTTTCCATCGTCCCGTCTCCATCGTCCCGTCTCCATCTAACCGTCTCCATCGTCCCGTCTCCATCTCACCGTCTCCATCGTCCCGTCTCCATCCACCCGTCACCATCCACCCGTCACCATCCACCCGTCACCATCCACATCTAACCGTCACCATCTAACCGTCACCATCCACCCGTCACCATCCACCCGTCACCATCTAACCTTCACCATCCACCCGTCACCATCCACCCGTCCCCATCCACCCGTCACCATCTAACCGTCACCATCCACCCGTCACCATCCACCCGTCCCCATCCACCCGTCACCATCTAACCGTCACCATCTAACAGTCACCATCCACCCGTCACCATCCAAACGTCTCCATCCAACCGTCACCATCTAACCGTCACCATCTAACCATCACCATCTAACCGTCACCATCCATCCGTCACCATCAAACAGTCACCATCTAAACGTCAGCATCCACTCGTCACCATCTAACCGTCACCATCCACCAGTCACCATCTAACCGTCACCATCTACCCGTCATCATCTAACCGTCACCATCTAACCGTCACCATCTAACCGTCAACATCCACCCGTCACCATTTTAGCATCACCATCTAACCGTCACCATCCACCCGTCACCATCCATCCATCACCATCCACCCGTCACAATCTAACCGTCCCCATCTAACCGTCACCATCCACCTGTCACCATCTAACCGTCACCATCCACCCGTCACCATCCATCCATCACCATCCACCTGTCACAATCTAACCGTCCCCAACTAACCGTCCCCATCCACCCTTCCCCATCCACCCCTCACCATCTAACCGTCCCCATCCACCCGTCCCCATCCCCATCCACCCGTCCCCATCCACCCGTCCCCATCCCCATCCACCAGTCCCCATCCACCCGTCCCCATCCACCCGTCCCCATCCACCCGTCCCCATCCACCCGTCCCCATCTAACCGTCCCCATCCACCCGTCCCAATCCCCATCCACCCGTCCCCATCCACACGTCACCATCTAACCGTCACCATCCACCCGTCACCATCTAACCGTCAACATCTAACCGTCCCCATCCACCCGTCCCCATCCCCATCCACACGTCCCCATCCACCCGTCCCCATCCACCCGTCCATATCCACCCGTCCCCATCCCCATCCACCCGTCCCCATCCACCCGTCACCATCTAACCGTCCACATCCACCCGTCCCCATCCCCATCCACCCGTCCCCATCCACCCGTCCCGATCCACCCGTCACCATCTAACCGTCCACATCCACCCGTCCCATCCCCATCCACCTGTCCCATCCCCATCCACCCGTCACCATCTAACCGTCACCATCCACCCATCCCCATCCACCCGTCCCCATCCACCCGTCACCATCCACCCGTCACCATCTAACCGTCACCATCTAACCGTCACCATCTAACCGTCACCATCCACCCGTCACCATCCACCCGTCCCCATCCACCCATCCCCATCCACCCGTCACCATCTATCCGTCACCATCCACCAGTCACCATCTAACCGTCTCCATCTAACCGTCACCATTGTCCCGTCTCCATCTAACCGTCAACATCGTCCCGTCTCCATCTAACCGTCACCATCGTCCCGTCTCCATCTAACCGTCACCATTGTCCCGTCTCCATCTAACCGTCACCATCGTCCCATCTTCATCTAACCGTCACCATCGTCCCGTCTCCATCTAACCGTCTCCATCTAACCGTCTCCATCTAACAGTCACAATCGTCCCGTCTCCATCTAACCGTCACCATCGTCCCGTCTCCATCGTCCCGTCTCCATCTCACCGTCTCCATCTAACCGTCACCATCGTCCCGTCTCCATCTAACCGTCACCATCGTCCCGTCTCCATCTAACCGTCTCCATCTAACCGTCTCCATCTAACAGTCACCATCGTCCCGTCTCCATCTAACCGTCACCATCGTCCCGTTTCCATCGTCCCGTCTCCATCTCACCGTCTCCATCGTCCCGTCTCCATCGTCCCGTCTCCATCGTCCCGTCTCCATCGTCCCGTCTCCATCTCACCGTCTCCATCGTCCCGTCTCCATCCACCCGTCACCATCCACCCGTCACCATCCACCCATCACCATCCACATCTAACCGTCACCATCTAACCGTCACCATCCACCCGTCACCATCCACCCGTCACCATCTAACCTTCACCATCCACCCGTCACCATCCACCCGTCCCCATCCACCCGTCACCATCTAACCGTCACCATCCACCCGTCACCATCTAACAGTCACCATCCACCCGTCCCCATCCACCCGTCACCATCCACCCGTCACCATCTAACCGTCACCATCCACCCGTCACCATCCACCCGTCCCCATCCACCCGTCCCCATCCACCCGTCACCATCTAACCGTCACCATCCACTCGTCACCATCCACCCGTCCCCATCCACCCGTCACCATCTAACCGTCACCATCTAACCGTCACCATCCACCCGTCACCATCTAACCGTCACCATCCACCCGTCACCATCCACCCGTCCCCATCCACCCGTCACCATCTAACCGTCACCATCCACCCGTCATCATCCACCCGTCCCCATCCACCCGTCACCATCCACCCGTCACCATCCACCCGTCCCCATCCACCCGTCACCATCTAACCGTCACCATCCACCCGTCACCATCCAACCGTCCCCATCCACCCGTCACCATCTAACCGTCACCATCTAACCGTCACCATCCACCCGTCCCCATCCACCCGTCACCATCTAACCGTCACCATCTAACCGTCACCATCCACCCGTCCCCATCCACCCGTCACCATCTAACCGTCACCATCCACCCGTCACCATCTAACCGTCACCATCCACCCGTCACCATCCACCCGTCCCCATCCACCCGTCACCATCTAACCGTCCCCATCCACCCGTCCCCATCCCCATCCACCCGTCCCCATCCACCCGTCCCCATCCCCATCCACCCGTCCCCATCCACCCGTCACCATCCACCCGTCCCCATCCACCCGTCCCCATCCCCATCCACCCGTCCCCATCCACCCGTCCCCATCCACCCGCCACCATCTAACCGTCCCCATCCACCCGTCCCCGTCCCCATCCCCATCCACCCGTCCCCATCCACCCCTCCCCATCCCCATCCACCCGTCCCCATCCACCCATCCCCATCCCCATCCACCCGTCCCCATCCACCCGTCCCCATCCCCATCCACCCGTCACCATCTAACCGTCGCCATCCACCCGTCACCATTTAACCGTCACCATCTAACCGTCCCCATCCACCCGTCCCCATCCCCATCCACCCGTCCCCATCCACCCGTCCTCATCCCCATCCACCCGTCCCCATCCCCATTCACCCGTCACCATCCACCCGTCCCCATCCACCCGTCCCCATCCACCCGTCACCATCTAACCGTCCCCATCCACCCGTCCCCATCCACCCGTCACCATCTAACCGTCCCCATCCACCCGTCCCCCATCCCCATCCACCCGTCCCCATCCACCCGTCCCCATCCACCCGTCACCATCCACCCGTCCCCATCCACCCGTCCCCATCCCCATCCACCCGTCCCCATCCACCCGTCCCCATACACACGCCACCATCTAACCGTCCCCATCCACCCGTCCCCGTCCCCATCCCCATCCACCCGTCCCCATCCACCCCTCCCCATCCCCATCCACCCGTCCCCATCCACCCGTCCCCATCCCCATCCACCCGTCCCCATCCACCCGTCCCCATCCCCATCCACCCGTCACCATCTAACCGTCGCCATCCACCTGTCACCATTTAACCGTCACCATCTAACCGTCCCCATCCACCCGTCCCCATCCCCATCCACCCGTCCCCATCCACCCGTCCCCATCCCCATCCACCCGTCCCCATCCACCCGTCACCATCTAACCGTCCCCATCCACCCGTCCCCGTCTCCATCCCCATCCCCATCCACCCGTCCCCATCCACCCGTCCCCATCCCCATCCACCCGTCCCCATCCACCCGTCCCCATCCACCCGTCCCCATCCACCCGTCACCATCTAACCGTCACCATCCACACGTCACCATCCACCCGTCACCATCCACCCGTCACCATCTAACCGTCACCATCTAACCGTCACCATCTAACCGTCACCATCCACCCATCACCATCCACCCGTCACCATCCACCCGTCACCATCCACCCGTCCCCATCCACCCGTCACCATCTAACCGTCACCATCCACCCGTCACCATCCACCCGTCCCCATCCACCCGTCACCATCTAACCGTCACCATCCACCCGTCCCCATCCAACCGTCACCATCTAACCGTCACCATCCACCCGTCATCATCCACCCGTCACCATCTAACCGTCACCATCGTCCCGTCTCCATCTAACCGTCACCATCGTCAAGTCTCCATCGTACCGTCTCCATCTAACCGTCACCATCCACCCGTCACCATCCACCCGTCACCATCTAACCGTCACCATCGTCCCGTCTCCATCTAACCGTCACCATCGTCAAGTCTCCATCGTACCGTCTCCATCTAACCGTCTCCATCTCACCGTCTCCATCGTCCCGTCTCCATCTAACCATCTCCATCTAACCGTCACCATCGTCCCGTCTCCATCTCACCGTCTCCATCGTCCCGTCTCCATCAAACCGTATCCATCTAACCGTCTCCATCTCACCGTCTCCATCTAACCGTCCCCATCCACCCGTCCCCATCCACCCGTCACCATCTAACCGTCCCCATCCACCCATCCCCATCCCCATCCACCCGTCCCCATCCACCCGTCACCATCTAACCGTCCCCATCCACCCGTCCCCATCCCCATCCACCCGTCCCCATCCACCCGTCCCCATCCCCATCCACCCGTCCCCATCCACCCGTCACCATCCACCCGTCCCCATCCACCCGTCCCCATCCCCATCCACCCGTCCCCATCCACCCGTCCCCATCCACCCGTCACCATCTAACCGTCCCCATCCACCCGTCCCCGTCTCCATCCCCATCCCCATCCACCCGTCCCCATCCACCCGTCCCCATCCCCATCCACCCGTCCCCATCCACCCGTCCCCATCCCCATCCACCCGTCCCCATCCACCCGTCACCATCCACCCGTCACCATCTAACCGTCACCATCTAACCGTCACCATCTAACCGTCCCCATCCACCCGTCCCCATCCCCATCCACCAATCTCCATCCACCTGTCCCCATCCACCCGTCCCCATCCACCCGTCCCCATCCCCATCCACCCGTCCCCATCCACCCGTCCCCATCCACCCGTCCCCATCCACCCGTCACCATCTAACCGTCACCATCCACCCGTCACCATCTAACCGTCACCATCCACACGTCCCCATCCACCCGTCCCCATCCACCCGTCACCATCTAACCGTCACCATCTAACCGTCACCATCTAACCGTCACCATCCACCCGTCACCATCCACCCGTCACCATCTAAACGTCACCATCCACCCGTCACCATCTAACCGTCACCATCCACCCGTCACCATCTAACCGTCCCCATCCACCCGTCCCCATCCCCATCCACCCGTCCCCATCCACCCGTCCCCATCCCCATCCACCCGTCCACATCCACCCGTCACCATCCACCCGTCCCCATCCACCCCTCCCCATCCCCATCCACCCGTCCCCATCCACCCGTCCCCATCCACCCGTCACCATCTAACCGTCCCCATCCACCCGTCCCCGTCTCCATCCCCATCCCCATCCACCCGTCCCCATCCCCATCCACCCGTCCCCATCCACCCGTCCCCATCCCCATCCACCCGTCCCCATCCACCCGTCCCCATCCCCATCCACCCGTCCCCATCCCCATCCACCCGTCCCCATCCACCCGTCACCATCCACCCGTCACCATCTAACCGTCACCATCTAACCATCACCATCTAACCGTCCCCATCCACCCGTCCCCATCCCCATCCACCAATCTCCATCCACCTGTCCCCATCCACCCGTCCCCATCCACCCGTCCCCATCCACCCGTCCCCATCCACCCGTCCCCATCCACCCGTCACCATCTAACCGTCACCATCCACCCGTCACCATCCACACGTCCCCATCCACCCGTCCCCATCCACCCGTCACCATCTAACCGTCACCATCTAACCGTCACCATCTAACCGTCACCATCCACCCGTCACCATCCACCCGTCACCATCTAAACGTCACCATCCACCCGTCACCATCTAACCGTCACCATCCACCCGTCACCATCTAACCGTCACCATCCACTCGTCCCCATCCACCCGTCACCATCTAACCGTCACCATCCACCCGTCACCATCCACCCGTCACCATCTAACCGTCACCATCCACCCATCACCATCCACCCGTCCCCATCTAACCGTCACCATCCACCCGTCACCATCCACCCGTCCCCATCCACCCGTCACCATCTAACCGTCACCATCTAACCTTCACCATCCACCCGTCCCCATCCACCCGTCACTATCTAGCCGTCACCATCTAACCGTCACCATCCACCCGTCCCCATCCACCCGTCCCCATCCACCCGTCACCATCTAACCGTCACCATCCACTGTCATCATCCACCCGTCACCATCCACCCGTCACCATCTAACCATCACCATCTAACCGTCACCATCCACCCGTCACCATCCACCCATCACCATCTAACCGTCACCATCCACCCGTCACCATCCACCCGTCCCCATCCACCCGTCACCATCTAACCGTCACCATCCACCCGTCACCATCCACCCGTCCCCATCCACCCGTCACCATCTAACCGTCACCACCACCCGTCACCATCCAACCGTCCCCATCCACCCGTCACCATCTAACCGTCACCATCTAACCGTCACCATCCACCCGTCCCCATCCACCCGTCACCATCTAACCGTCACCATCCACCCGTCCCCATCCACCCGTCACCATCTAACCGTCACCATCTAACCGTCACCATCCACCCGTCCCCATCCACCCGTCACCATCTAACCGTCACCATCTAACCGTCACCATCCACCCGTCACCATCCACCCGTCCCCATCCACCCGTCACCATCTAACCGTCCCCATCCACCCGTCCCCATCCCCATCCACCCGTCCCCATCCACCCGTCCCCATCCACCCGTCACCATCCACCCGTCCCCATCCACCCGTCCCCATCCCCATCCACCCGTCCCCATCCACCCGTCCCCATCCACCCGTCACCATCCACCCGTCCCCATCCACCCGTCCCCATCCCCATCCAACCGTCCCCATCCACCCGTCACCATCTAACCGTCACCATCCACCCGTCCCCATCCACCCGTCACCATCTAACCGTCACCATCCACCCGTCACCATCCACCCGTCCCCATCCACCCGTCACCATCTAACCGTCCCCATCCACCCGTCCCCATCCCCATCCACCCGTCCCCATCCACCCGTCCCCATCCACCCGTCACCATCTAACCGTCCCCATCCACCCGTCCCCATCCCCATCCACCCGTCCCCATCCACCCGTCCCCATCCACCCGTCACCATCCACCTGTCCCCATCCACCCGTCCCCATCCCCATCCACCCGTCCCCATACACCCGCCACCATCTAACCGTCCCCATCCACCCACCCGTCCCCATCCACCCGTCCCCATCCCCATCCACCCGTCCCCATCCACCCGTCCCCATCCCCATCCACCCGTCACCATCTAACCGTCGCCATCCACCTGTCACCATTTAACCGTCACCATCTAACCGTCCCCATCCACCCGTCCCCATCCCCATCCACCCGTCCCCATCCACCCGTCCCCATCCCCATCCACCCGTCCCCATCCCCATCCACCCGTCACCATCCACCCGTCCCCATCCACCCGTCCCCATCCACCCGTCACCATCTAACCGTCCCCATCCACCCGTCCCCGTCCCCATCCCCATCCACCCGTCCCCATCCACCCCTCCCCATCCCCATCCACCCGTCCCCATCCCCATCCACCCGTCCCCAATCACCCGTCCCCATCCCCATCCACCCGTCACCATCTAACCGTCACCATCCACCCGTCACCATTTAACCGTCACCATCTAACCGTCCCCATCCACCCGTCCCCATCCCCATCCACCCGTCCCCATCCACCCGTCCCCATCCCCATCCACCCGTCCCAATCCCCATCCACCCGTCCCAATCCCCATCCACCCGTCCCCATCCACCCGTCACCATCTAACCTTCACCATCTAACCGTCACCATCCACCCGTCCCCATCCACCCGTCCCCATCCCCATCCACCCGTCCCCATCCACCCGTCCCCATCCCCATCCACCCGTCACCATCTAACCGTCACCATCCACCCGTCACCATTTAACCGTCACCATCTAACCGTCCCCATCCACCCGTCCCCATCCCCATCCACCCGTCCCATCCACCCGTCCCCATCCCCATCCACCCGTCCCAATCCCCATCCACCCGTCCCCATCCACCCGTCCCTAATTACCCGTCACCATCTAACCGTCACCATCCACCCGTCACCATCTAACCGTCACCATCCACACGTCCCCATCCACCCGTCCCCATCCACCCGTCACCATCCACCCGTCACCATCTAACCGTCACCATGTAACCGTCACCATCTAACCGTCACCATCCACCCGTCACCATCCACCCGTCCCCATCCACCCGTCCCCATCCACCCGTCACCATCTAACCGTCACCATCCACCCGTCACCATCTAACCGTCACCATCCACCCGTCCCCATCCACCCGTCCCCATCCACCCGTCCCCATCTAACCGTCACCATCCACCCGTCACCATCTAACCGTCACCATCCACCCGTCCCCATCCACCCGTCACCATCTAACCGTCCCCATCCACCCGTCCCCATCCACCCTTCCCCATCCACCCGTCACCATCCACCCGTCACCATCTAACCGTCACCATCCACCCGTCACCATCTAACCGTCACCATCCACCCGTCACCATCTAACCGTCACCATCCACCCGTCACCATCTAACCGTCACCATCCACCCGTCCCCATCCACCCGTCACCATCTAACCGTCACCATCCACCCATCACCATCCACCCGTCACCATCTAACCGTCACCATCCACCCGTCACCATCCACCCGTCCCCATCCACCCGTCACCATCTAACCGTCACCATCCACCCGTCACCGTCCACCCGTCCCCATCCACCCGTCACCATCTAACCGTCACCATCTAACCGTCACCATCCACCAGTCCCCATCCAACCGTCACCATCTAACCGTCACCATCCACCCGTCACCATCCACCCGTCACCATC
The DNA here is from genome assembly GCF_036934945.1 of Oncorhynchus masou masou. Lineage (NCBI taxonomy): Eukaryota > Metazoa > Chordata > Actinopteri > Salmoniformes > Salmonidae > Oncorhynchus > Oncorhynchus masou. The sequence goes on along the minus strand of NC_088244.1, from coordinate 13,908,541 downwards.
TAACCGTCACCATCGTCCCGTCTCCATCTAACCGTCACCATCGTCCCGTCTCCATCGTACCGTCTCCATCTAACCGTCTCCATCGTCCCGTCTCCATCTAACTGTCTCCATCTAACCGTCACCATCGTCCCGTCTCCATCTCACCCTCTCCATCGTCCCGTCTCCATCAAACTGTATCCATCTAACCGTCTCCATCTCACCGTCTCCATCTAACCGTCCCCATCCACCCGTCCCCATCCACCCGTCCCCATCCCCATCCACCCGTCACCATCTAACCGTCACCATCCACCCGTCACCATTTAACCGTCACCATCTAACCGTCCCCATCCACCCGTCCCCATCCCCATCCACCCGTCCCATCCACCCGTCCCCATCCCCATCCACCCGTCCCAATCCCCATCCACCCGTCCCATCCACCCGTCCCCATCCCCATCCACCCGTCCCAATCCCCATCCACCCGTCCCCATCCACCCGTCCCCAATTACCCGTCACCATCTAACCGTCACCATCCACCCGTCACCATCTAACCGTCACCATCCACACGTCCCCATCCACCCGTCCCCATCCACCCGTCACCATCCACCCGTCACCATCCACCCGTCACCATCTAACCGTCACCATGTAACCGTCACAATCTAACCGTCACCATCCACCCGTCACCATCCACCCGTCCCCATCCACCCATCCCCATCCACCCGTCACCATCTAACCGTCACCATCCACCCGTCACCATCTAACCGTCACCATCCACCCGTCCCCATCCACCCGTCCCCATCCACCCGTCCCCATCTAACCGTCACCATCCACCCGTCACCATCTAACCGTCACCATCCACCCGTCCCCATCCACCCGTCCCCATCTAACATCCACCCGTCCACCCTTCCCCATCCCATCCACCCGTCCCATCACCCGTCCCCATCCACTTGTCACCATCTAACCGTCACCATCCACCCGTCACCATCCACCCGTCCCCATCCACCCGTCCCCATCCACCCGTCAAAATCTAACCATCACCATCCACCCGTCACCATCTAACCGTCACCATCCACCCGTCACCATCTAACCGTCACCATCCACCCGTCCCCATCCACCCGTCACCATCTAACCGTCACCATCCACCCATCACCATCCACCCGTCACCATCTAACCGTCACCATCCACCCGTCACCATCCACCCGTCACCATCTAACCGTCACCATCCACCCGTCCCCCCCCGTCCCCATCCACCCGTCACCATCTAACCGTCACCATCCAACCGTCACCATCCACCCGTCCCCATCCAACCGTCACCATCTAACCGTCACCATCCACCCGTCACCATCCACCCGTCCATCTAACCGTCACCATCTAACCCCGTCTCCATCTAACCGTCACCATCCACCGTCTCCATCGCCGTCCCATCTAACCGCTCCATCGTCCACCCATCTAACTGTCTCCATCTAACCCGTCACCATCGTCCCCGTCTCCATCCATCTCCATCCCGTCTCCATCATCCATCTAACCGTCTCCATCCACCGTCTCCATCTAACCGTCACCATCCATCCACCCGTCCCCATCCATCCATCCACGTCACCATCTAACCGTCACCATCCACCCGTCACCATCTAACCGTCACCATCCACCCGTCACCATCCACCCGTCACCATCTAACCGTCACCATCCACCCGTCACCCCCATCCACCCGTCTCCATCCACCGTCCCCATCCACCCGTCCCCATCCATCTATCCACCCCGTCCCCATCCACCCGTCCCCATCCACCGTCCCATCCCCATCCACCCGTCCCCATCCACCCGTCACCATCCATCCACATCCACCTGTCTCCATCCCCATCCACCCGTCCCCATCCACCCGTCCCCATCCACCCGTCACCATCTAACCGTCCCCATCCACCCGTCCCCATCCACCATCCCACCCGTCCCCATCCACCCGTCCCCGTCATCCCATCCACCCGTCCCCATCCACCCGTCCCCATCCACCCGTCCCCATCCACCCGTCACCATCCACCCGTCACCATCCAACCGTCACCATCCACCCGTCACCATCCACCCGTCACCATCTAACCGTCACCATCCACCCCCGTCACCATCCACCCGTCACCATCCACCCGTCACCATCCACCCGTCACCATCCACCCGTCCCCATCCACCCACCCCATCCACCCGTCCCATCCACCCGTCACCATCCACCCATCCCCATCCACCCGTCACCATCTAACCGTCCCCATCCACCCGTCCCCATCCACCCGTCACCATCCCGTCACCATCCCCATCCACCCACCATCCACCACGTCCCCACCAACCGTCACCATCTATCCACCGTCCCCATCCACCCGTCCCCATCCAACCATCTCCATCTAACCGTCACCATCGTCCGTCTCCATCTCACCGTCACCATCCACCCGTCACCATCGTCCGTCACCATCCCCGTCCCCATCCACCGTCTCCATCTATCCACCCGTCCATCTCCCCATCTAACCGTCCCCATCCACCCACCCCCATCCCCATCCACCCGTCCCCATCCACCCGTCACCATCTAACCGTCACCATCCACCCGTCATCCATCCACCCGTCCCCATCCACCCGTCCCCACCATCCACCCGTCCCCATCCACCACCATCCAACCGTCCCCATCCACCCGTCCCCATCCATCCACCCGTCCCCATCCACCCGTCCCCATCCACCCGTCTAACCATCCACCATCCCCATCCCCATCCACCCGTCCCCATCCACCGTCACCATCCACCCGTCCCCATCCACCCGTCCCCATCCATCCACCCGTCATCCACCCGTCCCCATCCCCATCCACCGTCACCATCCACCCGTCCCCCATCCATCCACCGTCACCATCTAACCGTCACCATCCACCCGTCCACCATCCACCATCCCCATCCACCATCTCATCCACCCGTCACCATCCACCCGTCCCCATCCACCGTCACCATCCCCATCTCAACCGTCCCCATCCACCCATCCAACCGTCTCCATCTCACCGTCCCATCCACCCGTCTCCATCTCCCCATCCACCCGTCCCCCACCGTCCCCATCCACCCGTCCCCATCCATCCACCGTCCCCATCCAACCGTCCCACCCGTCACCATCCACCCGTCCCATCCACCCGTCCCATCCACCGTCACCATCCATCCCCATCCACCCGTCCCCATCCAACCGTCCCCATCCACCACCCGTCCCCATCCACCCGTCACCATCCAACCGTCCCCATCCACCCATCCCCATCCCCATCCACCCGTCCCCATCCACCCGTCACCATCCAACCGTCCCATCCACCCGTCCCATCCCCATCCACCCGTCCCCATCCACCATCCCCATCCATCCCCATCCACCCGTCCCCATCCCCATCATCACCCGTCCCCATCCACCCGTCCCCATCCACCCGTCCCCATCCACCCGTCCCCATCCAACCGTCCCCATCCACCCGTCCCCATCCACCCGTCCCCATCCACCCGTCCCCATCCCGTCCACCATCCCCCATCCACCCGTCACCATCCACCCCGTCCCATCCACCGTCCCCATCCACCCGTCACCATCCCGTCACCATCCACCGTCCCACCACCCGTCCCATCCACCCGTCCCCATCCACCCGTCACCATCCACCCGTCACCATCCACCATCCACCCGTCACCATCCACCCGTCCCCATCCAACCGTCACCATCCACCCGTCCCCATCCCCCATCCACCCGTCACCATCCACCCGTCACCATCTAACCGTCACCATCTAACCGTCCCCATCCACCCGTCACCATCTCCCCATCCACCCGTCCCCATCCACCCGTCACCATCCACCCGTCCCCATCCACCCGTCCCCATCCACCCGTCCCATCCAACCGTCGTCACCATCTAACCGTCACCATCCACCCGTCACCATCCACCCGTCACCATCTAACCGTCACCATCCACCCGTCACCATCTAACCGTCACCATCCACCCGTCCCCATCCAACCGTCACCATCCACCGTCCCATCCACCCGTCCCCATCCACCCGTCACCATCTAACTTCCATCCACCCGTCACCATCCACCCGTCCGTCTTCACCATCTAACCCGTCCCCATCCACCCGTCACCATCCAACCGTCTCCATCCACCCCGTCACCATCCACCGTCACCATCTAACCGTCACCATCCACCGTCACCATCTAACCGTCCCCATCCACCCGTCCCCATCCACCCGTCACCATCCAACCGTCCCCATCCACCCGTCCCCACCATCCACCCGTCACCCATCTAACCGTCACCATCCACCCCGTCACCATCCACCCGTCCCCATCCACCCGTCACCCATCCCCATCCAATCCCCATCCACCCGTCACCATCCACCCGTCCCCATCCACCCGTCCCCATCCCCATCCACCCGTCCCCATCCACCCGTCACCATCCAACCGTCCCCATCCACCCGTCACCCCATCCACCGTCCCCATCCACCCGTCCCCATCCATCCACCCCGTCCCCATCCACCCGTCCCCATCCCCCGTCCCCATCCACCCGTCCCCACCCCATCCACCCGTCCCCATCCACCCGTCCCCATCCACCCGTCCCATCCAACCGTCACCATCTAACCGTCACCATCCACCCGTCACCATCCACCCGTCCCCATCCACCCGTCACCATCCATCCCCATCCACCCGTCACCATCCACCCGTCCCCATCCACCCGTCACCATCCACCCGTCACCATCTAACCGTCACCATCCACCCGTCACCATCTAACCGTCACCATCCACCCGTCCCCATCCACCATCCACCACCCGTCACCATCCACCCGTCACCATCTAACCGTCACCATCCAACCGTCACCATCCACCCGTCACCATCCACCCGTCACCATCCACCCGTCACCATCTATCCACCATCGTCACCATCTAACCCATCCACCCGTCACCATCTAACCGTCACCATCCACCCGTCACCATCCACCCGTCCCATCTAACCGTCACCATCCACCCGTCACCATCCACCCGTCACCATCTAACCGTCACCATCCACCCGTCACCATCCACCCGTCACCATCTAACCGTCACCATCCACCCGTCACCATCCACCCGTCACCATCCACCCGTCACCACCATCTAACCGTCACCATCCACCCGTCACCATCCACCCGTCACCATCCAACCGTCACCATCCAACCGTCACCATCCACCCGTCACCATCCACCCGTCACCATCTAACCGTCACCATCCACCACCATCCCGTCACCATCCACCCCCGTCACCATCCACCCGTCACCATCCAACCGTCACCATCCACCCGTCACCATCCACCCGTCACCATCCACCCGTCACCATCTAACCGTCACCATCCACCCGTCCCCATCCACCCGTCACCATCTAACCGTCACCATCCACCCGTCACCATCCACCCGTCACCATCCACCCGTCACCATCTAACCGTCACCATCCACCCGTCACCATCCACCCGTCCCCACCCGTCACCATCCACCCGTCACCATCCAACCGTCACCATCCACCCGTCACCATCCACCCGTCACCATCTCACCATCCACCCGTCACCATCCACCCGTCACCATCCACCCGTAATCCACCCGTCACCATCTAACCGTCACCATCCACCCGTCCCCATCCACCCGTCACCATCTAACCGTCACCATCCACCCGTCATCCATCCACCGTCACCATCCACCCGTCACCATCCAACCGTCACCATCCACCCGTCCATCCACCCACCATCCACCCGTCACCATCCACCCGTCCCCATCCACCCGTCACCATCCACCATCTACCCGTCACCATCCACCCGTCACCCATCCACCCGTCACCATCCACCCGTCACCATCTAACCGTCACCATCCACCCGTCACCATCCACCGTCACCATCTCCACCACCCGTCACCATCCACCCGTCACCATCCACCCGTCCCCATCCACCCGTCACCATCCACCCGTCACCATCTAACCGTCACCATCTACCCGTCACCATCCACCCGTCCATCCACCCGTCACCATCTACCCATCCACCCGTCACCATCCACCCGTCACCATCCACCCGTCACCATCTAACCGTCACCATCCACCCCATCCACCATCCACCGTCACCATCCCCATCATCCACCCGTCACCATCCCACCCGTCCCATCCACCCGTCACCATCCACCCGTCCCCATCCACCCGTCACCCCGTCACCATCCACCCGTCACCATCCACCATCCACCCGTCCCCATCCACCCGTCACCATCCACCCGTCACCATCTAACCGTCACCATCCACCCGTCACCATCCACCCGTCCCCATCCACCCGTCACCATCCACCATCCACCCGTCACCATCCAACCCGTCACCATCCACCCGTCACCATCCACCCGTCACCATCCACCCGTCACCATCCAACCGTCACCATCCACCGTCACCATCCACCCGTCACCATCCACCCGTCCCATCCACCCGTCACCATCCACCGTCACCATCCACCCGTCCCCATCCACCCGTCACCATCTAACCGTCACCATCATCCCATCCACCCGTCCCCATCCACCCGTCACCATCTAACCGTCACCATCTAACCGTCACCATCCACCCGTCCCCATCCACCCGTCACCATCTAACCGTCACCATCCACCCGTCACCATCCACCCGTCACCATCCACCCGTCCCCATCCACCCGTCCCCACCATCCACCCGTCACCATCCACCCGTCCCCATCCACCCGTCCCCATCCACCCGTCCCCATCCCCCATCCACCCGTCCCCATCCACCCGTCACCCATCCACCCGTCCCATCCACCGTCACCATCCACCCGTCCCCATCCACCCGTCACCATCCACCCGTCACCATCCACCCGTCACCATCCAACCGTCACCATCTAACCGTCACCATCCACCCGTCACCATCCACCCGTCACCATCTAACCGTCACCATCCACCCGTCACCATCTAACCGTCACCATCCACCCGTCACCATCCAACCGTCACCATCCACCCGTCCCCATCCACCCGTCACCATCCACCCGTCACCATCTAACCGTCACCATCCACCCGTCACCATCCACCCGTCACCATCCACCCGTCACCATCCACCCGTCACCATCTAACCGTCACCATCCACCCGTCACCATCCACCCGTCACCATCCACCCGTCACCATCTAACCGTCACCATCCACCCGTCACCATCTAACCGTCACCCCATCCACCCGTCACCATCCACCCGTCACCATCCAACCGTCACCATCCACCCGTCACCATCTAACCACCATCTAACCGTCACCATCCACCCGTCATCCACCCGTCCCATCTAACCGTCACCATCTAACCGTCACCATCCACCCGTCCCCATCCACCCGTCACCATCTAACCGTCACCATCCACCCGTCACCATCTAACCGTCACCATCTAACCGTCCCCATCCACCCGTCCCCATCCCCATCCACCCGTCTCCATCCACCTGTCCCCATCCACCCGTCCCCATCCACCCGTCCCCATCCCCATCCACCCGTCCCCATCCACCCGTCCCCATCCACCCGTCCCCATCCACCCGTCACCATCTAACCGTCACCATCCACCCGTCACCATCTAACCGTCACCATCCACCCGTCCCCATCCACCCGTCCCCATCCACCCGTCCCCATCCACCCGTCACCATCCACCCGTCACCATCTAACTGTCACCATCTAACCGTCACCATCTAACCGTCACCATCCACCCGTCACCATCCACCCGTCACCATCCACCCGTCACCATCCACCCGTCACCATCTAACCGTCACCATCCACCCGTCACCATCTAACCGTCACCATCCACCATCGTCCCCCATCCACCCGTCACCATCTAACCGTCACCATCCACCCGTCACCATCTAACCGTCACCATCCACCCGTCACCATCCACCCGTCACCATCCACCCGTCCCCATCCACCCGTCACCATCCACCCGTCCCCATCCACCCGTCACCATCTAACCGTCACCATCTAACCTTCACCATCCACCCGTCCCCATCCACCCGTCACTATCTAACCGTCACCATCTAACCGTCACCATCTAACCGTCACCATCCACCCGTCCCCATCCACCCGTCCCCATCCACCCGTCACCATCTAACCGTCACCATCCACTGTCACCATCCACCCGTTACCATCCACCCGTCACCATCTAACCGTCACCATCCACCCGTCACCATCCACCCGTCACCCTCCAACCGTCACCATCCACCCGTCACCATCCACCCGTCCCCATCCACCCGTCACCATCTAACCGTCACCATCCACCCGTCCCCATCCACCCGTCACCATCTAACCGTCACCATCTAACCTTCACCATCCACCCGTCCCCATCCACCCGTCACCATCTAACCGTCACCATCTAACCGTCACCATCCACCCGTCCCCATCCACCCGTCACCATCTAACCGTCACCATCCACCCGTCACCATCTAACCGTCACCATCTAACCGTCCCCATCCACCCGTCCCCATCCCCATCCACCCGTCTCCATCCACCTGTCCCCATCCACCCGTCCCCATCCACCCGTCCCCATCCCCATCCACCCGTCCCCATCCACCCGTCCCCATCCACCCGTCCCCATCCACCCGTCCCCATCCACCCGTCACCATCTAACCGTCACCATCCACCCGTCACCATCTAACCGTCACCATCCACACGTCCCCATCCACCCGTCCCCATCCACCCGTCACCATCCACCCGTCACCATCTAACTGTCACCATCTAACCGTCACCATCTAACCGTCACCATCCACCCGTCACCATCTAAACGTCACCATCCACCCGTCACCATCTAACCGTCACCATCCACCCGTCACCATCTAACCGTCACCATCCACTCGTCCCCATCCACCCGTCACCATCTAACCGTCACCATCCACCCGTCACCATCCACCCGTCACCATCTAACCATCACCATCCACCCGTCACCATCCACCCGTCCCCATCTAACCGTCACCATCCACCCGTCACCATCCACCCGTCCCCATCCACCCGTCACCATCTAACCGTCACCATCTAACCTTCACCATCCACCCGTCCCCATCCACCCGTCACTATCTAACCGTCACCATCTAACCGTCACCATCCACCCGTCCCCATCCACCCGTCCCCATCCACCCGTCACCATCTAACCGTCACCATCCACTGTCACCATCCACCCGTCACCATCCACCCGTCACCATCTAACCATCACCATCTAACCGTCACCATCCACCCGTCACCATCCACCCGTCACCATCTAACCGTCACCATCCACCCGTCACCATCCACCCGTCCCCATCCACCCGTCACCATCTAACCGTCCCCATCCACCCTTCCCCATCCACCTGTCCCCATCCACCCGTCCCCATCCACCCGTCACCATCCACCCGTCACCATCCACCCGTCACCATGGCACTGAGAAACACCGCAGGAGAGACATTTCACAAGGCTCCTACTCCAACACTACTACGTCATTTGTTTTTGTGGCGGCCAAACAGTTTAAATAAATAAATTAAGTAACTAAAGAGCAATAAGCAGGTTCCAGAGTACATTAGGCGTAACATTAGAGGGGGGGAATAATCAGAAATGAGTAGCCCTGGCTGGAATCAAATTACACATAGGAGAGGGAACTGGCATTCAACAAAATATAAATGACTTCTGTGGGAGTGGGGTAGAGTCCGCAGAGGACCACAGGCTAACGATTGTTTTGGCCAGGTTGGGTCTGCACCACACTCCTGGGGGTGTAGGGGGTTACTGAAGGCTGACCATCACACATACACTGAGACGTACTACACACACACACACACATTGCAAAACACACGCAGAGTGCGCTCCACTAGAGCATACTGTATTGATCCCCTCTCCTAATTTCCTAATTAGTTTTTATTGGATTTCATAATCGTCATCAGGACACATCACACGAAACTCAAAACCCCAGCAACAATTTCTGCCCTCCTAAACATAATTCCTGTGAGTTTCTGTGTTTTGTTTTTTTCAAACTGTGAAAATGAAGCTGTATATTCAATTTCCAGTCCCCAGCTGTGAAGGCAAACAACCCTCTCTCTCTGTTTTACTCCCATCACCAGAACTCCTTGGATAGCAAACACTGCACAAACACGCCACTTCTCCCATGTGCAGTAAGTGATGTTTAGCATGGCACATTTTCTGCATGATCTGCTGCGATCTGTCACACTCCGACTCTCTCCCCAGCCGCCCCTCACTTGTAGCACTTGTTAAACTTAATGCCAGCGCAGAACGACGCAATGGGGAAAGAAAGACTGTCCCTCCCTCCCTGAGTCAATGCCACTGGCTCCTATCATTGCATCATGGGAGGAAGGAAGTTTGAGATATGTTGGAGGCACAGGTCAGAGACTGGCACACTTCCTGTTTTGCCGTTCCCTTCACTAGAAAGGGGAGATAAAGGGGGTTGTGGGAAATGTTCTCAGTAAACTACAATTGACCTTGGCTCAAAATGACCAAAATGTCATCTTTCCTGCTTTGCTCTTATGGGTACACTCACAATGGCCGCCAGTCATTATGTATCATTGAGTTGAATGCACAGCCATTCTCACCATATATACACTGTTGATAATGGCAGACCCTGGCACTTGACCTCTCAGGGAGAGTGGGATACGCAAAAAACACATTTCCAATTCCCAAACTCATATTAACACACACTTGTACATGTGTGAAATAGGACAAATATAAGCAGCCACCAAATGATTATTATTAATTATTATGCTACACTTGCCATTCTGAACGCAGGAAAATATCCCAGAGTTTCTGTGAATCACTGACAACATCCTAACTGGTTAACGGTTATTACACAACACAAATGTGTTTTGGTAGAACGCCTGGGCTGTTGAAAGACATGAGGAAAGAGCTTCTCATAATGTGGAAGTTGTGAGAAGGGGTCAATGAGGAGCACTAACTGTCTATTAACTAACCTCTGGTGTTTGGGAAGGCCTTTAACACACCAATGATTATTACCTGACCATGTGACTTTCCCAGGAAAAACAGGAGACGTTCTCAGTCAGGTCATCCTGGCCCAATGACACCTGTTTTGTTTTCCTAGAAATAACAAGACAGAATGGCAAGGGTTTGTGGTATTTCACTGGAAAGACTGTCCCTGAAGATGAGGGGTCTCAGTTAGTCTGTCAGCACTTCTGCTCTGCTACCATGACCCTTCTTTCCACAGAAGTCCTACTGGAGATTCTGGTAGACAAGACCTGATAGTTCTAGCAAGACCTAACCTTAGATCAGTGTGTAAAGGGGAACTCCATTCCTATGACAAGAGGTCAAGACCCAGAAGTGTTCCATCTCGAAGTCCCGCCCCCTAGCCAACTGAACTACTCTCATTATGTGTCCATGGACAGATGTTAAATGGCATGGCGTTCTGATTTCTACTCTCTTTCCCTCAATGATGGGCCATTTTCACTGGTGCTGATTTAAATGAGCACTTGAAACAAGCTACGTGGGCTATAAAACATGTTTAAGCCGGAGGTCTGTGGGGGTAGTGAATAAAGCCATTAATGTGGACTATCCAGGCACTTAGGTAATGAGGAGGTATAGAGAAGGGGAATGAGGACAGGGGGAGATGTTATGGGTGCATCTCAATAGTTCAACTTGGATTCCTCTGCTCGTCTCCTCTATTGCATTTTCACTGAACCAAAAAGACAGGGATAGGCTATAGGTGGAGAAAAAAGAACTCCTTCTGTGGTCTGAGGTGTTTGTGCCCCCGTGTGCATCCACGTGTGTGCGTGTGAGGGCCACAGGTCAGCGGAAGAGGGCTTAAATCCCAGTGAAGATGTTTTTGGCCTTGATCACCCCGCCGATCGATCCCTGGCTGATTCCCTCTCAGATACGTCTTATTTTATTAGTGGTTTCGGCCTTCTGCTGGCCCATTCCGCTGTGATCAATATGGCCTGCCGGACGGCCCGTATTTTTCTCACTTTTAGTGCCTTAACGCTGTTTAACCGTGTCACCTGATAAACGGCGGGCCCTCCCCAAACGCTGATTTCCTATTGATTTCTCCCTCCATTCCGCCATCTCTCGCTTCGTCACTCTCCCATTGTTTTTATCTCCAGTTATCTCCTCCCTTCCTCTCTCCATCCTTCTGTTCCACCTCCATGATGAGACCGCGGTCCTGTCAGCCATTTTAGGAGAGCCCAGGTAGTGGAGGTGGTTTGGTGAACGATGCTGGCCTGCTGAGTAAACTTGCCTGGAGACCAATTACCAAATGACCAATGAGCTCAGAGGCCTACACAGTCTTGCGGGACGCAGATGATCCGATTTCAAACTCAGTCCATTTGGGACTTGAGTATGTGAGAGTTCACTGCTCTAGAAGCGTTTGGTATTGCCTAAGAGGAACTGGGTCCAGAGTGAGGTGATTGGGCACCAAGCATCCACTGAGCACTGAGCACGTGTGTGTGTGTGTGTGTGTGTGTGTGTGTGTGTGTGTGTGTGTGTGTGTGTGTGTGTGTGTGTGTGTGTGTGTGTGTGTGTGTGTGTGTGTGTGTGTGTGTGTGTGTGTGTGTGTGTGTGTGTGTGTGTGTGTGTGTGTCTTTGTAATGGTGTTTGTGTGAGGATATGAAGACACAAAGCATCTAGAAAGCAGTATACAGAGGCAGTGCCATGCAACAGATACCATGATAACCTGGCTATGGACAGCTCCATCCATCACAGGCTGTAGTCCTGATGATGAAAGCAGTGTTGGACAGGAGGAGCAGAATAGGACGAGAGCTCCTCTAGGGCAGAACACCACGTTTTTCAGAGTTTTGAGAATGTGAGTTCCTCATGCATTGACAAGATGTTGTTATCAGTAAATTAATCTTTCCTTCCAGGAGATGATCAACAGAAAAAAATATATTGGGAAGAAGATGAAGATAAGCCAATGACCTGCTGTGTTCGACCTGACAAACATACACAAAATCAGTCACGATCACGAGATGTCCTGTAGCATCAGATAGTAGCAGATCATTTAGAAGGGGAGAAGGGACAAGATAAGAGCCACTGTCTACCTGAAGGCTTCAGCTTCCTCTGTCCAATCTTCCTCCTCTCTCTGTCTGCATTATTCATGCCAAATTAAACCTGCTCCCTGTCTGGGAAAACCAGCCACACACACACACACCCTGGCCTTTATTGATCCCTCATCTCTGAAGTACTTCCTGCCCCAATGCCATTAATACCATGAAACACAGACCCTTATCACCAGCCACTTTAAGGACCATTGGCTAGCTTGGGCCTGGATGTGTGTCACAATATTATCCCAATATCAGACTTCCTGGATTTAACCAGGGAAAGATTATTGGCATTAATGTGGGGAAATCCTCACTCTCTGGAATGAGTATACACAGACCCCATCAGAGCTGACCCCCACTGTGACCCAAACAGAGAAAAGCTACTGTTATCAACTGACACAACCCACTAAAGAAAACATTACCTCGTACAAGCTCCCTCTTAGGTGAATCTAGAATAAAACCCACAACACACTTAAGCCCACTGATAGACATCTGGCTTGAACTGTAAATGAGTAAAGGGACACCATAAACATCTGTTAAAGTCTAGCAATGCGACCTGACTCTTTTTATTAGGCCTCGCACCCTTTTACAATGCGTTAAGTGATAAACTGACATTTACAGCCAACCCTGCCAAGTTACACAGAGAGGGCAGCGCACAGCACAGAGAAACAGACCGTGAAGTAGCCTAATAACGAGAGGGAGTGGGAGTGAGCACACATTTTCTATTAACACTAGAGAGAGGAGTTGAAGGGGTCGACTGCTAAGAGAGGAGTCGTATCTCCAATCACCAATGCGCCCCTCACCGCCACTTGCCCCCAAACCCAAGTATCAAGCTTCAACCAGAGGAGCTTGACCACCACCTAGTGTTCATGGCATGACACTGCCGCGACGCCCCACTCCAGACACATTAATCATGACCAAGGGAGTGTAAAATTCAATCGGCTCCTTCCATCCATTTCGAGTGTAGCAGACTGAAGGCCGGCCTTGTAGTGCCTGAGAAAGGAGGGATGAGGGGGGAAAAGAAGAGAAAAAAAGGAGGCGCTCCCTACACTTCATCAGGACCCCTACTTCATAACAAATGGAGTGTCTCTCTGGCGGAGGAGTGCCATCAGAAACGCGCGTTCTCTCTATCCATTTCATTCCGGCGCTGGAGGAAGGGTCAGGGAGGGAGCAGTGGATGCGCGTCGTGCTCTCCGCTCCCCCGCTTCCCCAGTCACACAGTAAACTACCTTTTAGGAATTGTTTCTCAATAAGAAATGATCAGTCCATTTATCTGCGCCAGGCGGGCCTGTCTTCTCACCCAGACCTCCAATATTTTTCGTTTGACCTGATCAGGGCTATAAACTAGACCGAGACACTTTCAATTTGTCACCCGGGGAGCCCACTAACCAGCCTCGCACAATTGATTGCATCCACCATTCCAAATGTAAAAACTCCTCCCGCGGTTGAAATTCTTTCTGGTCTTTTCCTTTTCATTTTATATTCTCTACTACTTAACATTTAAGCCAAAATGTTACAAACCCTCCGCCCAGTCCATCCCACCATGTCCTGTACATACTGAAAAAGCCCGTTGAAACTGAAGCCTGCTTTGTAGCGTATGTTGTCTATTTAATATCCATGTTTCGCCGTTTTTGAAGATATGTTTATTTTTAAGCAATGCAAACTGTGAGAAGAATTCAATCCTTCAATTATATAATATTTTATAAAGAGAGATCATTTGGAATATAATATAGTGTCCATTAGTGACTACGCAGTATGTATGAGGCAGTACTGGTAAGATCTTACACAATCCTCAGCTAAACGTTTTTTTGCGCACAATGTTAAATAAAAAGGTCAATAGTTCTTCCTGGGAATACAACAGCAGCTCTCACACTCACTTAGTCATAACAGAGCAGAACGTAAAATGCTATTTGAACTATTATTCAACAGTATTAACCCTCTGCACATGTTTGGGCCCTTTGACTCTGGCCATTTATTAGAATATGTTAATGTGTGGCCAAACAGGATGGAAGACCATCATGTGAGTGGTTATATTTGCCAATATGTTGCCACAGGTTTACTATCTAGGTCTAGGATGTCAACTAAATGTGTCAGTCCCCCCTACCTCTAGACACTTCTCATAGCCCTAGAAGAATGATCTGATGGGTACAAGCTGCCTCTCGGTCTGCAACTTAACTTACACCCATACCTATGAAACGGGTGAGCTGTAATAAACCTTATCTCATCCCCAACTCAGATTTAACTCAAATTCATCAGCATTTGTACATTTTTACAACAGCTATCCTTTCCTTACAAGAGATGAAAAACAAACTGATAATAGGAAGCTAAAATGAAATTCAACTAATCTCAGCACCCTCCAAGACTACAGTTCAACTAACCTGCTGTATATTATTGATCAACTGACATATTGCTTTATACAATTACACGTTCATAGTGACAAAAAAACATGTAGGTGTAGACGTGGACACTTCGCTTGAATGACAGATAGGAAACAATAACCAGATTGTTTTCTTTCAAAACATGTGTAAACTTTGAACAGGGGGGGTAGGCCTTAATTACAATCTAAACATGACATGCCTCCCCTCCAGAA
The DNA here is from genome assembly GCF_036934945.1 of Oncorhynchus masou masou. Lineage (NCBI taxonomy): Eukaryota > Metazoa > Chordata > Actinopteri > Salmoniformes > Salmonidae > Oncorhynchus > Oncorhynchus masou. The sequence continues at coordinate 13,892,985 of NC_088244.1, read as the reverse complement.
CACTTGATCACTGTTAAACATTCTTCAAATTGACTCAAACACGTCAATGATTGTTTAAATGGTGGTCTAAAAGACGGAAAGGAAGACAGTGGACCTAACACACACGACCCGTTCAAACTGCTGCCTCGTCTAAATCCTGTGGTCCAATGAGCTACTATGAATCACTAACAGATGTGGCTGTCACTCCTCCTGTCATCCCATGGTTGGAGAACTAGAATGGGCAACTGAGTGGAACTGGAAAGCAGGTTTGGTAACACTGTTTTACAGACCCGAACACCTAGATGTAAGCTAAAGCAGAAATGCAGCCTAGATCAAGGACAGAGGGGCGACTCCTTTCTCGCCTAGACACCGAGGTAGAATATCCCATCAACAGGGTTGGGATGACAACTGTCGCGATAACTTCCTATCAATAGGGCTGTAAGTGATATTGAAGTGAGATAACTTTAGAGACAGTAAATCTTCTTTAGATGAGGGAGCGTGGACACCTTTGAAATGTTGAGAACACACATGGGGCTCATCAGGCTACCAGTTTGTTGTAAAACTACCAGCTCTATCCCTTCACCTTGGCTTGGACAGCATCTGCCAGACTGCCAACCAGCATAGTTATTTTTAACTAGGCTACTCATCATAGAATGATCATTGGAGCTAATGGTTATTGTCCTTATTCCAATTAGGCTAGTGGCCAGTTAGCGCCTTACAGCATCTTGTTTGTTTGGTCAAAAGTTAAAATAATTCTAACCATTAGGAGGAACCCTGTTTACTCTTGATATGTATTAGGCTACTGTTTAATTGTTTTATTGAACGTGGGGGGTAGCCCTGACCAGGACTCAAACCTGGGTACAGGGGCTGTCAAGTTAACACCTTTACCATTATGCCAAGCGGTCCCTGTTGATGAAGTGTTTACGTGTTGGTTTCAGGTCAGTACATTACCCCCTTCCTTCAGCAAAGCGTGTCCCCAAATTTCTCAATACTAAATCCCTAGAACTGAGACGATAAGTGACTATCGACACATCATACCGGTCACTTATCGCAGGCAATGTGCTGATATCGTTCATTATGATAACAAGCCTATACTAGAGAAATGTGATAGTGGGCTACAAACATCAAACTAGTAGCTTAAAGGATAATACATTGTTTTAAAAGGTGCAGCACATTGTTATAAAAATATCATTATATTATTGTCTAACATCACCATTAACTTACATCTGGTGTTTGGTTTTCTGGGTTTCTCTCCAGGACAGAGTGGCCATTTCACTGTGCAGGTACTACTTTGTATGGTATCTTTTTGGTTTACAAATTATTTTGCTGGTGATATAACTATGGTCAGCATTTTTCTTTATTGAATAAATAATCTAAAATGGGTATATTTGAAATGCATATGCTGTACGGAAGCATTCATGTTGAAAAGTTTTCGGGTTAGGCTAATCATATTTAGCCTACCGATATGCCTTTGGTATCTTCCAGGTATGGCAGGGCTATAAAAGGTTTGATATGCCTTTGGTATCTTCCAGGTATGGCAGGGCTATAAAAGGTTTGATATGCCTTTGGTATCTTCCAGGTATGGCAGGGCTATAAAAGGTTTAAGTGAAGTGTCAGGAGTGACTTTCATATCAGGTTATAACAGGTTAGGATCAAGTGTGTTAGGGTTATGAAAATAAAAACCATACAAGACAAAAACAGCCTGGTGCCATGACTCCCTCCTTCCACTCCACCAAGTGGTTGCCAGTGCCATCCTTTTAAGAGTCACAACAAATTTCAAGTTCATTTCGCAAGAGGTCCTAGGTCTCTTTCTTACATTTCAGTAGAAGACCCACCACTCTGGCTCTCTTTCCCCTCAGACTGGTCTGATAGACTAGACATAACATAGTACATATAAATTTGGGATATTGAAATGTCAATATGTTTGTTATGGTTACGTAAGACAGAAGGTTACTTAAGGCAAAGATGAAAGGAGGGTGGTTGGTCAGGGTGGACGTATGTGAACAGCTGGCAACCCAAAGGTTGCATGTTCAAATCTCATCACGGACAACTTCACAATTTTATCAACTGCATATAGCTTTTTAACCTAACACCTACATTTAACCCTAACCCATAACCTAGCTAACGTTACCCACAACAAATTGTAATTTGTAACATTTCAAACGTTTTGAAAATTCGTAACATATACGAATTGCCATTGTAATTCGTAACATACCATACGAAACATATCATGCTAAAGCAATGTTTTGGATATACATACAGAATAATACGAAATGCTGAGACCAGGTTGCCAGCTTCCCTCAATTCCCAAGAGTCGTGAGCACGCTCTTCCCGCAACTCTGCAAACTGATTGGAGCGCTAAGCGAGGAAGTCAGCCGCACTCTCTCATACTGTCATCCCAGAGTTTATTTACATTTCCGCTACCCGCTGTAGGGTTACTCTACCCACATTCCCTTTTACCGCTGTCAGAGATCAATCAACGCGCCAGGTAGATGCCTAAATGCCCGCCCAATATGAAATCATTTGTAACCTAATCAGCCAGACAAAAACAAACCAGGGCCTATCATCAGCCATGTGCCTACCACAATCTTCAATTGTCTAATCGGAGGATAAATTCAGTTGGTTACATTAGTAATTTAAAACACTCAAAATACCTGAAGTTGAAACAATACATCTCATTCAGTGTAATTATGAGCATTCCAGTGAAGATCGTCTTTAATGCCAATACAAGGTTGTTTCAAGAATTGTCAGTACATTGTTGGGTGAGTAGGGAAAACAGAAAAAGGGGTTTAAAAAAAACTGGGCATACTACATTATTAACATGCTGGCATTGACTCCCATAATAATACTTATTATATGCTTTAAATCTTAAATGGAATAACATCTATCAAAGGAAATACTGGCAGGACTGGAAACCATTCCAGATCAGTTTACAGTACAACACTGACACCTGCTGGACAAGTACACTACAGCACCAGTATTTGAGGACACCAGTAAGTTCACCCAGGACTCAGGTGTAGGATGAACTTTCCCCTAAACACTGACCTAATGGTCATTATAAACTGGGTTTTTCGAGCCCTGAATGGTGATTGGCTGAAAGCTGCAGTACATCAGTATGACAAAACATTTTTACTGCTCTAATTAAGTTGGTAAACAGTTTATAATAGCAATAAGCACCTCAGGGTGCACTCCGTGTTGCGTCGTGCTTAGAACAGCCCTTAGCCGTGGTATATTGGCCATATACCACACCACCTCAGGCCTTATTGCTTAAGTTGAAACCATTTAACAGACACAGACAAGCATAGTTGAGCCCATGACCATACGGCTTTATTTCAAGATGTGGAGGGATACAGCTGCTTATCAGAGTTGGGCAACTACAGACTACAGATTACACTGTGGCTTTGTGACAGACGCATCAAGATTCTCAGCACAGAGGAACATCAGTCATCTCAAAGTCAACTACATTTGTGCAAATCTACATTGTGATCTTAGCAGTGTCCTTAGACTACCATTTAACATGCAAGAGTATTTCACTTGTAGTCATTCTACTATTCAGATTGCATTGGATCATCTATGGTATGTAACTTTTCCAGAGTTCAGAGGCAGTTATATTGTACCTAGAAAGGACAAGGAATTGAAAGTTCAAATCATGCAGACTTAAGTCAAAGTAAGGACAGCAACCTCACTGTAATGAAAGCAGGTCCTATGGTCTTGTTTGTTTTCTTACTCTAAAGCTTTTGGAGGTCTTTTTTTTTACCCAATAATAGTAGCAATCCTAGAGAAAAACAAAGAAAATAAGGAAGAGCAAATCAAGACAGGAGCAGGGTTTGTTGTAATATACGGGGTGAAACATACTTAAAATGGGCCATGCTATCTGGTATCCTTCAGACGCCCCCTTCGGACGGACGCCCCCCCCCCAATTGAAGTTAAAATGTAAAATGTTAAGGTTAGGGTTATGGGTAGGGACATCAAAAGGAACCAAGATAGCAATGACCCATAAAAATGTGTGCCTTCCTTTCTGTTGAACATTACTGGTCTTGACACTGACAACGGTGTACAAAAGAACAACTGATTTATGCAAACCACAACCAATGGGGGAAACAGTGGTGGGACAAAGAGAAATGGCTCAAAAATATAAAATGCTTACATTTTTTAGGCTTCACATGCATCTCTGAATGCACTTATTCGTATGGAAAAATGGCACTTACATTTTTCAGGTTTGATTGCTTCTTTTGCACTTAAAATGCTTGATGGGTTATTTGCACATTTCATACCAAAATGAAATGTGAAATATGGTTAGATCATTTGGCACAGAACGGTTAAAAAGGCCACTATGTTTGAGATAGACAGTAGTAAAGAGTTGTAGAGACGCTGTCTAAAAGCAAAGAGGTCTTTTTCACAGTAATAACCCAGAATGCTACATTCTGGGTCCACACATCAAATCCTAAATGGATTTTCCATCTGTGGCACAAGCTTATAGATCTGTGCCACTGAGTCAAAACACTTATGATTGAAGATTGCAGGGTTCTCCAACTCTGGTCCTGGAGAGCCATTAGGTGTGCTGGCTTTTGTTCCAGCCCGAACACATCTGATTAAGCTAAACGTGATCCAGATTGAAGACCATGAGTAGTGGATCGATTGTGTTGAGGCTGGGTTGGAACAAAACCCTGCTTTTCCCGTCTCTCTCCAGGAGTGGAGTTGGGGATTCCTGTTCTAGAGAGACAAGTATTGGAAAAAGGAGACCGCTCGCCTTGGTACTACTGACAGCTACAGTAGGATGAGACGAGCACCCAGTCTAGGGGAGGAGCAAATTATTACAAAATAAGATACACATTTTTTGCACCCCCCCACCCAAAAAATTAATTACAAAATAAATAAACTTTTCACATCCTCACACTGTCTTCATTTATTTACCGCGCCATGCCATGATTCAAATCAAACCCCCCATAGCAATGTTTACAAAGCATCTTGGTTTTACAAATTACTGCACATAAAACACACACACAGATTATCTTAAACTGGAAGCATCTACCTGTGGAGTCTAGCTGGTGTTGGCAGGGATTTTATTTGACCATGGCGAAAAAGAGCTACTGCGTAAATACTACAGGGTTCGATTGAATTGAGCCCAAAGCCATAAAAAAATAACCATGGAACCAAGGACCAGGCATGGTGCCGTCATTCCCTGGCCCCGAGCCTGCTCTGTCTCTATATGTACAGGTGTGGATGGGACATGGTCTAGCTGGCCATGCTGGAAAGGACAGAACTATGGAGCTCTCCAACCATATTTATAACTATCAGACATTAAACTGATAAGAACAGATCCTACATTTGATCTAAGCCAAAACGCAGATGGGGGGGTCCACTAACCCTTCAGTAAACTCAGAACAAACAGCCCATTTACATGCTCATTTGTTCTGTCCCTTTCAGAATGACCCTCTAGTGACTGCCATGTGGAATGGGAAATAAATATATAATACAGATTTGTACAGGGTGATAAAGGGGAAGAGGGTATCAGAATGGGGATGGGGGGGCACAGTGTAGGTTTAGGAGGGGTGTTCTCCTTTCTCCTCTTCGGGTCTTACCCAGTACCCTGCTTCCCATGACTCTGTTCCCCTAACGCTGGTCCTCTCTGGGTGAGGGGTTGGAACCAGGATGTAGTGGTCAGAGTTATGAGAGGCGTGGACAGGAACCAGCTCAGAGGACCCTGGATCTCTTGCTGGTTAGTGACCCATGCTAACAGATGGGGAGAAGGAGATACAGACAGAGAGAGAACAAGAGGGATATAAAGTGAATCAGAGAAAGACTAAGATAAACATATATGGTAGTGTATTATTAGGATCCACATTAGTTGTTCCTGAAGCAGCAGATACTCTTCTTGGAGTCCACACAGAACATCAAGACTGTTCTATATGCATAAGACACGATTAGATCCAAAACAAGGTCCTGGACAGTTGTACGCATGTATACACTATATATACACAAAAGTAGGTGGACACCCCGTGAAATTTGTGGATTCGGCTATTTCAGCCCCACCCATTGCTGACAGGGGTATCAATTTGAGCACAACGCCATGCAATCTCCATAGACAAACATTGGCAGTAGAATGGCATTACTGAAGACCTCAGTGACTTAACGTGGCTCTGTCATAGGATGCCACCTTTCCAACAAGTCAGTTTCTCAAATGTCTGCCCTGGTCGACTGTAAGTGCTGTTAATGTGAAGTGGAAACGTCTAGAAGCAAAAGTGGCTCAGCCGCAAAGTGGTAGTTCCAAACTGCCTCTGGAAGCAACGTCAGCACAATAACTGTTCGTCAGGAGCTTCCTGTAATGGGTTGACATGGCCGAGCAGCCGCACACAAGCCTAAGATCACGATGCGCATTGCCAAGCATTGGCTGGAGAGGTGTAAAGCTCACTGCCATTGAGCTTTGGAGCAGTGGAAACGCGTTCTCTGGAGTGATGAATCACGCTTCGCCATCTGGCAGTCCGAAATCTGGGTTGCCAGAAAAAAAAAAAAACACTACCTGCCCGAATGTATAGTGCCAACTGACGGATGATGGAGGAGGAATAATGGTCTGGGGCTGTTTCATGGTTCGGGCTAGACCCCTTAGTTCCATTGAAGGAAAATCCTTTACGCTACAGCATACAATGGCATTCTAGATTTTTCTGTACTTCCATCTTTGTGGCAACAGTTTGGGGGAGGCCCTTTCCTGTTTCAGCATGACAATGCCCTCATGCACAAAGCGAGGTCCATTCAGAAATAGTTTGTTGAGAACAGTGTGGAAGAACTTGCCTTCCCTGACCTCAACCCCATCGAACACCTTTAGGATGAATTGGAACGCAGACTGCGAGTCAGGCCTAATCACCCAACATCAGTGCCCGACCTCACTAATGCTCTTGTGACTGAACGGAAGCAAGTCCCTGCAGTAATGTTCCAACATCTAGTGGAAAGCCTTCCCAGAAGAGTGGAGGTTGTTATATTAGCAAAGGGGGGACCAACCCCATATTAATGCCCATGATTTTAGAATGAGATGTTCAACAAGCAGGTGTCCACATACTTTTGGTCATGTAGTGTACATACATAGCCCTAGTGTGTGTTATGGGCGTGTTTTGTTTTTTACTTTCCTCAGAGCAAACAAGCGAGAACAAAAAGAGTAGAGTATTAGAAAGAGTGTTTTTCTCCTACCTTAGCCTGCTTGTAAAAGTGGGGAGCAAGCTCGACCAACCAGGAGGACTCGACAGCTGTGACATCACGCATGTAGTACTTCGAGGTCTGCACGACTTCATTGAAGACAACCCTGGGGGAAGACAAGGCAGTGTTCGACGCATATATCTAGGAGATTCATTCCTCTGAGATCCAGACATATTTGATCTATTCCAGAGCTAGAACACCTGATTCAGACAACTATTCATTATGCCCTTGATGAATCAGCTGAGCTAGTTTAGGGCTACAACAACATAGTGAAACCTCTGGGGTCCCCGGGGAGAGGTTTGAGAACCCTTGGACCAAAGTAAAAGCCAAATCCTCACCACTTCGTAGGCTTTTCTCCAAACAGCACGGAGTTTGGATGGATGTGAAGCTCTCTGTCATCCCGTAGAGTCCTGGGAAACAGAAGGTGTGAGGAAGGGATGAATTAACTGTGGAGACATTGAGCTTAGTCAAGGCAAAAGCAATGAGCAACAGACAATAGTGTTTCAGGTAGTTGGTAGTCAGTCACCTGTAGGATCCTGAGTGGTGCATGCGGGCAGCGTTGGCAAAAAACCCAGACACAATGCATCTCAGGATCACATCCGGGTCACCTGGACAAGACAAAAACCCAATTCAATTTGAACACCGTAAAGAGGTGCACATAAAGGATACAAACAGGACAGAAAATGTGGGGTATACACAATGTGGGGTATACACAATGTGGGGTATACACAATGTGAGGTATACACAATGTGGGGTATACACAATGTGGGGTATACACAGTGTGGGGTATACACAGTGTGGGGTATACACAGTGTGGGGTATACACAGTGTGGGGTATACACAATGTGGGGTATACACAATGTGGGGTATACACAATGTGAGGTATAAACAATGTGGGGTATACACAATGTGAGGTATACACAATGTGGGGTATACACAATGTGAGGTATACACAATGTGGGGTATACACACCTTCGCTGGAGGTGCGTGGCACCTTGAATTTATTCATGAGTCGCCTGAGCTGTTCTCGTACAGTCATGGCTCGCTGCAGACCCTTGTAGTTGAGGAAGTGTTCCTGACACCACTGAGAGCTCTTCTGGTGCTAGATGGACGAGGTGGGGGGAGAGACAAACCAGTTTTAGGTTAAAACCATTTAGGTTTCATTCCCTTTGGAAAATAACAAGGGTACTTACAATGAACAAAAATATAAACACAACATGTAAGTTGTTGGCCCCATGTTTCATGAGCTGAAATCCCAGAAAATGTTCCATACGCACAAAAAGCTTATTTCTCTCAAATTTTGTGCACAAATGTTTACATCCCTGTTAGTGAGCATTTCTCCTTGGTAGTCAGAAAATCCATCCACCTGACTGGTATGGCATATCAAGAAGCTGATTAAACATGATCATTACACAGGTGCACCTTGTGCTGGGGATACTAAAAGGCCACTCTAAAATGTGCAGTTTTGTCACAGAACAAAATGCCACAGATGTCTCAAATTGAGGAAGCGTGCAATTGGCGTGCTGACTGCAGGAATGTCCACCAGAGCTGATACCAGAGAGTTGAATGTTAATTTCTCTACCATAAGCCACCTCCAACATCGTTTTTGAAAACTCTATGCAAAGGAGATATGCCGCGCTGCACGAGGCAAATGGTGGTCACAACAGATTTCTGATCCACACCCCTACCTCTATTAAGGTATCTGTAGGCGTAACTGTATTCCCAGTCATGTGAAATCCATAGATCAGGACCTAATGAATTTATTTAAAATGACTGATTTCCTTATATGTACAATTTTTGAAATTGTTGCATGCTGCATTTATATTTTTGTTTAGTATAGTTTTCAGGAATAAAAATGCTTAGTAAAACTGATCTTTAGCACCAAGTCCTGAAAAGATATCAATCTAAAATGTTATATCATTCAGCAGAGTGCTTTGCTGTTCATGGACCATGTTCATATAAAAAGATTCAGGTTGATCGCTGCTAAACGGAAGGCTTCATTCCTAGCAGTGGCCCATACAGTGGCAGTGCCCACCTTGATGAAGGCTTCGTAGACATTGAGCATGGTGAGATGATCTCCTTCCGCCACAGCAAACTTGCGATGCTCCCGCGCCTATGGAGGAGGGAGGAGGAAGGGAGCAGAGAGAGAAACATGCAGACAGAGGGGGAGACGAGAGGTGATTAGGATGGTAGATGCCGTGCTTCCCGAAGCACAGAGACAGACATACAGATCTGCACAACAGAACATTTTAGACTGGGCATTCAACATGACATCTGCAACACTCACTGCTGGTTTCTTCTGATTGGCTGGCACCATGAAGATGTTTTGGATCTGCATCATGGCTGCTATGGTAACGATCTCCTTGGAACAGCCAAAGTTTCCTGACTCCAGCAGCATCTTGGCAAACATGGGGCTGAGGGGGAACTCTGCCATACGCACGCCCATAGGGTCAGTCAGACGACCATACTGGTCCAGACCCCCCAGGGCGTAGAGCAGCTCCAGGGCTTGGACCATGGACTGAGCTGGAGGAGGCTAGAGTGGGAACAATTATAAAGTTAGTTTAATACACAGGCTATCAAAGTTAATCATTTGTTGACAAGCAGTCTTGGTGCTCTTTTGAGTCAATTCACCATCTTTTAGAATCGTGAGCCTTTCACGGTGCTCTTAATCTTGTGTACAAGCATCTGACTCAAGCATCTGACCAAATTCAGAAAATGTTTAGATCCGAGTAAACCCAAGATTACAGCGTGTGCTCAAAACAAAGTACACACATTGTATTGGATGGACTCACAGAGAGAAAGCTGAATCGCAGCACGTTGTCTATGCCCAGAGCTTTGAGCTGTAGGATGACAGGGGCCAGGTTGGTACGCTGCATCTCAGGAACCGTGGACGCAGGCAACTTGTCAAAATCCTCCTCTGGAGCACACACACAGGTCAGAACACACACCACAGTACAGGGCTGATCTGAGACAGCTTACAGCTTTCTTGACACTTTCTCCCCCTCACCGATGGCCTTTTCCGATAACACACACAGAGACCCCACCCCCTCCCTCACACATACACACCTGTGTATAGTCTGAAGCACTTTCCGGCTCGGTTGCGTCCCCCTCGTCCTGCCCTCTGACTGGCTGAGGCCTTGGAAATGGGCGTGACAACCAGCGACTCGATGGCAGTGCAAGGGTTGTACGCCCGCAGCTTGACAAACGCACAGTCGATCACAAACACGATGCCGTTGATGGTGATGGACGTCTCTGCTATGTTAGTGGCCACCACCACCTTAGAGAACCAGAGAGAGCGCTTTAACATAGACCACCCACTCCTGTATATCCAATACAGGGCTTTTATAAAGCACATGCTTCAGCCACTCAGATCATTTCATCCTGTGGCAAAAGGTGTACTCTTCAGGAAGCTTAGCGTATACCCATGGTTGTCCTATGTCCAAGCGGAGGTATAAAAGCATTCTTTGCCATCTGAGGGCTTGACAAACTTTTTTTTGACACTTGTGCTTCAGATAATTAGGGGGAAAAAATTTACTTGTCCAAATGTTAAAAAGTCACCCTTCACGTTACCCCCACCCCTGGAAAGGGGTCTCCAACACCAGCCTGCGGGCCGACAGTTGGCGAACCCTGCTGCAAATGTTTAAAAAATGCAATTGGCAGGAAAACACCGTTCTCAAAAACCCACAGATTAAAATATCCATCAGAAATTAAGGGGAGATCTAATGATGCATCAACTAGCATGGTTTACTAATATGACTAGGATTATCATCAACTAGCATGGTTTACTAATATGACTAGGATTATCATCAACTAGTATGGTTTACTAATATGACTAGGATTATCATCAACTAGCATGGTTTACTAATATGACTAGGATTATCATCAACTAGCATGGTTTACTAATATGACTAGGATTATCATCAACTAGTATGGTTTACTAATGACTAGGATTATCATCAACTAGCATGGTTTACTAATATGACTAGGATTATGCATTTGGCTGCTGGACAATAAAAATACATTGATTTAAAACCAATAGAACATGAGAAAAATGCTGGTTTCAATGTCATATTAAGCATTATAAAATACACTACATGTCCAAAAGTATCTCATTCCAAAATCATGGGCATTAATATGGAGTTGATCCCCCCCTTCGCTGCTATAAGAGCCTCTCCTCTTCTGGGAAGGCTTTCCACTAGATGTTGGAACATTGCTGCAGGGACTTGCTTCCATTCAGTCACAAGAGCATTAGTGAGGTCGGGCACTGATGTTGGGTGATTAGGCCTGGCTCGCAGTCGGCGTTCCAATTCATCCCAAAGGTGTTCGACGGGGTTGAGGTCAGGGCTCTGTGCAGGCCAGTCAAGTTCTTCCACACCCATCTTGACAAACCATTTCTGAATGGACCTCACTTTGTAGATAGGGGCATGGTCATGCTGAAACAGGAAAGGGCCTCCCCCAAACTGTTGCCACAATGATGGAAGTACAGAATCATCTAGAATGCCAGTGTGCTGTAGCGTAAGGGATTTTCCTTCACGGAACCATAAAAAACAGCCCCAGATCATTATTCCTCCACTACAAAACTTCACAGTTGGCACTATGCGTTCGGGCAGGTAGCTTTCCCCTGGCATCCAATAAACGCAGATTTGTCTGTCGGACTGCCAGATGGCAAAGTGTGATTCAAAGAACAGGTTTCCACTGCTCCAGAGTCCAATGGCGGCGAGCTTTACACCTCTCCAGCCCAAAGCTTGGTATTGCGCATGGTGATTTTAGGCTTGTGTGCGGCTGCTCGGCCATGTCAACCCAATTCATGAAGCTCCCAACGAACAGTTATTGTGCTGACGTTGCTTCCAGAGGCAGTAAGGAACTCGTAGCGAGTGTTGTAACTTGAGGACAGAATTTTTACGCGCTTCAGCACTCAGTAGTCCCGTTCTGTGAGTTTGTGTGGCGCTAGCAGGGCATAAATTTGACGAACTAACTAGTTGGAAAGGTGGCATCCTATGACGGTGCAACATTGAAAGTCAGAGCTCTTCAGTACGGGCCATTCTACTGCCAAAGTGCGTCTATGGAGATTGCATGGCTGTGTGCTCAATTTTATACACCTGTCAGCAACAGGTGTGGCTGAAATAGCAGAATGCACTAATTTGAAGGGATGTCCACATGCATTTGGCCATGTAAAGTAATTCCCTCAACATTTCTATGGTCGTATTTTAGGCTACTTTGAAACAAGTTAAGACATGCTTCATAAAATAACATAAAACATCCAGGTTTTAAAACAAATCATTTTATGGTTAAATAGTTTCAACATGACGAACGCCTCCGCTAACGTGACCATTCGATCTGAACACTACCTTGTCTCGAGTCAACAGAATCAACTAGCATTATCTTTATTGTGTACAGGCTTCCTTCATTTTACTCTGTCATTTACAAGAGTATTGTGGAGTAACTACCATGTTGTTGATTTGATCCATCCTCAGCGTTCTCCTGTCAGCTATTAAACACCAACCTTTTAAAGTCACCATTGGCCTCATGGTGAAATCCCTGAGTGGTTTCCTTCCTCTCCAGCAACTGAGTTAGGCCCCTGTGTCTTTGAAGTTACTGGGTATGTTGATACACCATCCAACTTGTAATTAATAACTTCACCATGCTCAAAAGGGATATTCAATGTCTTATTTTTTAAATTTACCAATAGGTCTGACTTTAACTGACTTGTCCGGCCCATACAGATCCAAACACGACTGCTGCAGTAGAGAAATACATTTTATGCCAGCAGCATACCACCCTGCATACCACTGCTGGCTTGCTTCTGAAGCTAAGCAGGGTCGGTCCTGGTCAGTCCCTGGATGGGAGCCCAGATGCTTCTGGAAGTGGTGTTGGAGGGCCAGTAGGAGGCACTCTTTCCTCAGGTCTAAAAAATATCCCAATGCCCCAGGGCAGTTATTGGGGACACGGCCCTGTGTCAGGTGCCGTCTTTTGTATGGGACGTTAAACGGGTGTCCTGACTCTCTGGGGTCATTAAAGATCCCATGGCACTTATTGTAAGAGTAGGGGTGTTAACCCCGGTGTCCTGGCTAAATTCCTAATCTGGTCACCTAATAATCCCCAGTTTACAATTGGTTCCTTTATCCCTCTCCCCTGTAACTAGTCCCCAGGTTGTTGTTGTAAATGAGAGCATGTTCTCAGTCAACGTACCTGGTAAAATAACGGATTCAAAAATTATTATTTATGCTGCTGCTCTTGCTTTTCACAAGAGCAGCACTTTTTCTTGGTCAATCATAAGTCATCAAAGCGGCAATAGGCTACAGTCATAGAGCATCACTCAGTGTGAGGCAAAAGTTAGGAGATATCTAATCAGTGAACGATGGAATTAAAATGACAGAGTAAAAAGGAGAAGGATAGGCTACAACGACCAAGAGCAAAGAGGTAGGCAGGCTGCTACTTAATATTCTGAATGGAGTTATTTGTAACTAAAATGAGAAAGTGTATGAACTGCAGCATCAGTTAGCCTAGCTAGCTAGCTTAACTAGCTTCTCCTGGTTCGATGCAGTCCAAGACAGGTACTATGTAATCATATTTGATGATAAATAACCTAGCTATGGCAGCCCTTAGTCTATTATAGAGCGAGTCGGCTTGGTTGGTTGCCGTCTCTCCTCCCCCTCCTCCCTCACAGTATGCCCCCTCACCCGTCTGCTAGTGGTACCTCTCTCCCTCCTCGTGTGCTTTATCAGCTCTGGTTAATAAAGTAGCTTTCTGATGCTTTGTTCACCTGGAGCGGACTGGGATCCACCTCGGACTATATGGAAGGAGTCTAGATGTCCCCAGGTCCGTTTGGAACGGGTCTCTATATTTTTTTTAAATTATGCATATCGGGTCCAGGTGGGAAAGACCCAGGTCTATTTCAGAACCGGTCCAACTTTTTGGATCCGTGAAGACCACTGTGTGAAATCTTTTTGAAATCCCTGTAGGCTTTTTAAAAATGTATGTACATAAACTGTATTCCAATGTTAGCCTCTCTGATCAGAGTAATTATTTGATATTGGGGTGTGCGATTTTTCTCTCTCGTCCATTTAGACAACCAAAATCTATATTCTTCTTGTCCGACAATAAATAAATCCATTTGTTTTTACAAGCCTTTATGTTGGACGCTACATCTCTTCAGGACGCTGATAGTGATACATGCATCATATGCAGTACCACTAGACCAGCTCTCACCAACCCTGGTCCTGGAGAACTAGAAGATGTGCAGGCTTTTGTGCCAGCCCAGTAACAAAACAACTAATTTAACATTCCATTGATCGGGGTTGATGACCACTGCGTAGGGACATTGGGACGGAGTATAGAGGCAGATTGAAATTCACCTTGCGGACAGTAGGGGGCGTCCTCTCAAACACCTTCATCTGGTCAGTGTAGGGCAGGCCTGCGTACATGGGCAGCACCTTGAGGTATTTCTTCATGCCGAGACGGCCCAGAGCCCTGGCCTGCTCCTGGAGCAGAGACACCACCTTCTCCACTTCCTCCTACAGGACACACACAGGTCACACACAGGTAACATGACAACAAGTACCCAGTTCCAAATCAAACTGTAAGAGAAACACACCTGTCCAGTGAGGAAGGCCAGAACATCTCCATCATCCTCAGTCTCATGGATCTTCAGCACAGTCTCCACTGTGGCCTTCACATAGTCTGGGACTGGGCTGGGGACAGAGATAGGGGAGACAGTGTATAATGACTGGGCTGGGGACAGAGATAGGGGAGACAGTGTATAATGACTGGGCTGGGGACAGAGATAGGGGAGACAGTGTATAATGACTGGGCTGGGGACAGAGATAGGGGACACAGTGTATAATGACTGGGCTGGGGACAGAGATAGGGGAGACAGTGTATAATGACTGGGCTGGGGGAGACAGTGTATAATGACTGGGCTGGGGGAGACAGTGTATAATGACTGGGCTGGGGACAGAAGTGTATAATGACTGGGCTGGGGACAGAAGTGTATAATGACTGGGCTGGGGACAGAAGTGTATAATGACTGGGCTGGGGACAGAAGTGTATAATGACTGGGCTGGGGACAGAAGTGTATAATGACTGGGCTGGGGACAGAAGTGTATAATGACTGGGCTGGGGACAGAAGTGTATAATGACTGGGCTGGGGACAACAGTGTATAATGACTGGGCTGGGGAAAACAGTGTATAATGACTGGGCTGGGGACAGAAGTGTATAATGACTGGGCTGGGGACAGAAGTGTATAATGACTGGGCTGGGGACAGAAGTGTATAATGACTGGGCTGGGGACAGAAGTGTATAATGACTGGGCTGGGGAAGACAGTGTATAATGACTGGGCTGGGGAAGACAGTGTATAATGACTGGGCTGGGGACAACAGTGTATAATGACTGGGCTGGGGACAGAAGTGTATAATGACTGGGCTGGGGACAGAAGTGTATAATGACTGGGCTGGGGACAGAAGTGTATAATGACTGGGCTGGGGACAGAAGTGTATAATGACTGGGCTGGGGACAGAAGTGTATAATGACTGGGCTGGGGACAGAAGTGTATAATGACTGGGCTGGGGACAGAAGTGTATAATGACTGGGCTGGGGACAGAAGTGTATAATGACTGGGCTGGGGACAGAAGTGTATAATGACTGGGCTGGGGACAGAAGTGTATAATGACTGGGCTGGGGACAGAAGTGTATAATGACTGGGCTGGGGACAGAAGTGTATAATGACTGGGCTGGGGACAGAGTGTATAATGACTGGGCTGGGGACAGAGTGTATAATGACTGGGCTGGGGACAGAGTGTATAGTGACTGGGCTGGGGACAGAGTGTATAATGACTGGGCTGGGGACAGAGTGTATAATGACTGGGCTGGGGACAGAGTGTATAATGACTGGGCTGGGGACAGAGTGTATAATGACTGGGCTGGGGACAGAGTGTATAATGACTGGGCTGGGGACAGAGTGTATAATGACTGGGCTGGGGACAGAGTGTATAATGACTGGGCTGGGGACAGAGTGTATAATGACTGGGCTGGGGACAGAGTGTATAATGACTGGGCTGGGGACAGAGTGTATAATGACTGGGCTGGGGACAGAGTGTATAATGACTGGGCTGGGGACAGAGTGTATAATGACTGGGCTGGGGACAGAGTGTATAATGACTGGGCTGGGGACAGAGTGTATAATGACTGGGCTGGGGACAGAGTGTATAATGACTGGGCTGGGGACAGAGTGTATAATGACTGGGCTGGGGACAGAGTGATAGGGGACACAGTGTATAATGACTGGGCTGGGGACAGAGTGTATAATGACTGGGGACAGAGTGATAGGGGACAGAGTGTATAATGACTGGGCTGGGGACAGAGCGATAGGGGAGACAGTGTATAATGACTGGGCTGGGGACAGAGTGTATAATGACTGGGCTGGGGACAGAGTGATAGGGGACACAGTGTATAATGACTGGGCTGGGGACAGAGTGTATAATGACTGGGCTGGGGACAGAGTGATAGGGGACACAGTGTATAATGACTGGGCTGGGGACAGTGTATAATGACTGGGCTGGGGACAGTGTATAATGACTGGGCTGGGGACAGTGTATAATGACTGGGCTGGGGACAGAGCGATAGGGGACACAGTGTATAATGACTGGGCTGGGGACAGTGTATAATGACTGGGCTGGGGACAGAGCGATAGGGGACACAGTGTATAATGACTGGGCTGGGGACAGAGCGATAGGGGAGACAGTGTATAATAACTGGGCTGGGGACAGAGAGAAAGAGAGCGCAGACAATGTGAGGAGATGCTCAACTCAGTCTGTCCTAGGCTTGATTAATTCTGACACCAGTGAAACATTAAATATGTGGGGTGTGATCATATGTGACAGGTTTGGAGACAGAAGAGACGCTCAGAATTCCATGGAATACCTGACAGTGTAGAAGACGTCAACAGGGAAGGTGCGTCCCTCCACCGTCAGAATTCCACACGTGTCCTTGTTAGGATCTCCAGTCTCATTCAGGTTAAAGAACTCTTGGAATTTCTGCAGCCAAGGTGATAACATAGGAGTGGGTTAGATGTAGCCAGGTAAACAGGCTTTTCACTGGAATGCCTACGACAAAGGAGTTGTTTGTTTCTAAGACAAAATAGATATTTTATCGAAACTGTATTTGCAAATGTGAAATGTAACTGTACCTAAAGTGAGATTCGGCTGAGCTACACAGGGAACAGAATTACCAAGCAAAAATTGCTGAGCTGGCGAACATAAAAACCATTTCTGCACAAGACAACAAAAAAATACAGTCTGATGTCCCATCTGGCTTGCTGACTGACGCAGTCATGAGCCGACTGCATCTTCATCTGTCTGCACTATCTTGGTAGTACATTTCAGATGTCAGTGCACTGTGGTCTCTCATGACATCAGCTCATCTCTCCCGGTTCCTTTGTTGCTCTGTACTGAAGCATATCTGTCCATCTTAATGAATCAGAGAATCACCTTGGCATCCAGAGTGGCAGAGGCCACTATCAGTCGGAGGTCTCTGCGCTTCTTCTGAATCTAGAGAAGGATGAAACAAGGAGAAAGCTTGATTTAATTGATTTAATAGATTTCAGATGCATTGTTAGCCTAACTGAATGCATGGTCAGTGGAAATACATTACAGTGAAGTAGATAGAGCTGTTAAAGCTGTGAATCCTTAGTTGCTACACACATTTCATGACTTCTAAATTAAACATACGCCCATTGATTCTTGAAGAACATAACTTATAAATGCCCAATGAGCTTAGTACAAACGGCCGTACCCAATCAGAAACGCAAAATATAAGCTTGTTATACTCCAATATTTATTTATTTTATTTCACCTTCCTTTAATTTAACCAGGTAGGCTAGTTGAGAACAAGTTCTCATTTACAACTTCGACCTGGCCAAGATAAAGCAAAGCAGTCAATATAACATTGCATAGCCTCATAACTCATGTTTTTATATCATGGATGGTCAGTCCTCTGATCCATAGCTGTGGCTTTGAGTTTAAGGGTGGTTTCATTCCTCCATCCCTCAGCTTTTTACCAGAACATAGGCAAGGTAAACACTTTGCTATCGTTTCAATTAAGGATTCCAGCATTAACGGAGACATGCATAGAAGCTACCTTCTTTAGCAGGCCGATGGCTATGTCCGTGTAAAGGGTTCTTTCATGGGCCTCGTCGAGCATTAGGACACTGAGGAGGAAAGATAGACAGACAGACCCCTGGGGTTAAAACAGGATGAACCCAGACTATGAATCCACCATTGATATTCAGTCTGAGGCTAGTATTGCGTAGTCAATACTAGGTCAGTTTATTACAAGTTATTCACCTGTACTTCTTCAGTAGAGGATCAGCCATCATCTCTCTCACCAGCATCCCATCTGTCAGGAACTGAGAGAGAAAGAGAAAATTCACATAAGGAAAACAGCCAACAAAAGGAATTTATGGTACCACTGTGTGTCAGGGGACATGGCGGCAGGCTGAGTGTAGTACCTTAATGCGGGTGGCATGGGGGTCAGAGCAGTCATCAAAGCGAATGGTATAGCCCACCTCATGCCCCAACAGGGCTCCACGCTCTTCTGCCAAACGATTGGCTACCTGACAGGAAGAGAGGGGAAACAACCTCAGTCAGGCAGAACTGTGTTAAAAAAGTGCCAAAATACAGTTATTTTAATGAAGTTATATCATTTTTTGCAACTCGTTAAAATGATAAAAGGGGACTATTTGATATTCAGGGCAGTAAGCGGTCCAAAGGGCCAGCAGAGCTTAAGGAGAATGTGAGGGAGATAGGAGTACTTACTGAGATAGCAGCCACTCTACGAGGCTGTGTCACACCAATCACCTTCCCCTCAGCTGCCCAGCCAGCCTCCAGCAAATACTGAGGTGGAGAAAGAAAGGAAGGGGTAAGAGAGAGGGGAAGAGTTGGATGCAGAAGAGCAAGAGAAAGACAGAGGACAAGGGGGAGTGAGAGAGAAAGAGAGCGAGGGGCATCAATATAAAGTCTAGGACAGCCTACTCAGCAGAAATTAAGTCCCACTTGATTTGCTCCGAACCCTGGTTGCATAGAAGAGAAAATGGCTAGTAAGCAGTGGACAAGGTCACTCTTCCGCTCCGTAAGAAGGAAGCTGTGTGAAGGGTATCAGTCCACTGCTGCAGTGTCCTGCCTGGAGGCTGTTCTACTGGCTGGAAAAAAACTCAGCTTCGCTAGTGGACGACTGGGGTGTCCATAGTATTCTCCACAGTAATGAGTCAAGTGTTCCCCAACCCCAACTTCTATATTAATCTGTCCTACTTCATGAGAATGGTCCAAATCCTTCATATTAAGTTAGAACTAGCCAGATATGAACTGCTGCTTGAGCCAACTCTGTCGTTGTCAAGCCTGGCTACTGTATATTAGCTTATCCAAACCTGGGGGATCTGTGTAGTCTTCCCACATCCTGTCTCTCCTACGATGATCACTGTCTGGTAACTCTCCACCAAGTAAAGGATGTTGTTTCTGTGCTGAAAACAACATGGCAGACATGTCAACAGGGCTCATATGATTTAGTAGAAACAATAAAAAACACTTTACTAATGAGAGTTGATGAGCAACCTTGAAAACAGGAAGTTTCTGTCGCTGCTTCTCGATGGACAGCGCGGTGTGAGGGTTGAAAATGATGGGGGAGCCTGTCGTTTCTGTCGTGACATGCCGCTCCTCCGATATCCCGGGGGCCTCCGAACCTTAGACACAGACGATGTAGTATAATCAAAGATCGGCGTAAATTCATGATCAACCATAATCAACGTCGCAATGAAACAAATACAACATTGATAAAATAACCTAATACCACAGATTGTTTCTCTGCATAGTGAAATGCTGCTGACAGCTTGGATTCAGCTAACGTTTACATAACTAACGCCTGATATGATGACATGCCAATATAGCTATAGATATATTGTTACTGCAAAGGGACGTGCAAAATCCTCCTTATGCATAACCGAGCGGGAACCGAATGATAGTAACTAGCTAGCTAGTTAGCTACACCCCTTTACATCCTAGCCAACGTGGCTTGACAACGTATATTTTGTCATGTTGTGAAACTTAAATACGTTCACAATCCTCAAGATAGCAGTAACTAATTACTAACGTTACCTAGTTAACGTTATAACTAGCTAGTATCAATGACAATGGACCACAGTAGTAACGTTAGCGATCATAACACAACGCAGGCGGGAAAAAACGTTGATTATCTGCAATAAATGTCTTACGCACTAATTCACATGCACAAATTAATACACTTTTTACGTGAAACGACTAAATGCATGCAATCATTGTCTAATTTAACAATATTGCGCTTACCCGGTTTCCAAAATTTCATCGTGGAGAGGGGGGCCGCCATCTTGGCTTCCACGTCACACATTCTTTTCTAGCCTAAAGGTGCGTTCAACGCAACTGAGAACAAGGAAAAATACGAGGTCAAATCATGACGTCAGTGATCTTCAGGTCAGAAAGTGGGAGCTCAAGCAAGATGCCCGAGTTTATGACTTGGAATTACGAGTTGGATGACCGTTCAAAACCATTTTTCCAGGTTGTGCGCGTTTTTACGAGTTCCCAGTTGTCTTGAACGCACTGAGGTCGATGTCGGAGATTTCGATTTCCGAGTACCCAGTTCCTAGTTGTCTTGAACGCGGCATAAAAAATGCGAGAAAAAAAACATAAAACGCCGTGTTATGAGTATGACGTCATGTTTACGGCGCGATTCCTTGAGTGTTTATTATTTTGACCACAATATGGCACAAATGACCATGGGTTAAAGTCAATGCTTTATGCTATATATATAACATTTTTTAAATGAGTTATGCAGTACATACCTGCCTTGAGAAAGTATTCATCATACCCTTAGACTTATTTCACATTTTATTGTTAAAGCATGAAGATTTTTTTCTCAACCATCTACACACAATACCCCATAATGACAAAGTGAAAACATGTTTTTAGAGCTTTTTTCAAATTGATTGAAAATGAAATACAGATTTATCTCATGAACATAAGTATTCACACCCCTGAGTCAATACATGTTAGAATCACCTTTGGCAGTGATTACAGCTATGAGTCTTTCTGGGTAAGTCACTAAGAACTCTGCACACCTGGATTGTATAATATTATTTTTTTAATTCTTCAAGCTCTGTCAAGCAGTGGCGGACTTACCAGTAGCCAAAAGAGGCAATTGCCTCAGGGCTCACATCATCAAGGGGCCTCCTGAGCTGGGCATAATTTAAAAATAATAATATTAGCAATCATTTAAAAAAATACATTTTCTCAGCTTGAGAACCCCCATGCTCTGCTCGAGGCCTTCCACTCGAGACCACTGTCCAGGTTAATGAGGCCACATTGTTGACAAAAAAAGGCCCCCCAAAAAGTTTGTGAATCCATACAGCCGAATAATAATTCATAATAGATCAATATATATTTCCATAACTTTTTTTTAATTCATTTTTTATTTTATTTAACGAGGTAAGTCAGTGAAGAACAAATTCTTATTTAAAATGATGGCCTACCAGAAGGCAAAAAGCCTCCTGCAGGGTCAGGGGCTGGTATTAACAATAACAAATAAAATAAAAATATAGGACAAAACACACATCACGACAAGAGAGACACAATAGCACTACATAAAGAGAGACCTAAGACAACAACATAAGATGGCAGCAACACATCAAAACACAGCATGGTAGCAACACAACACGACAACAACATGATAGCAACATGACATGATAGCACCACAACATGGCAGCAGCACAACATGGTACAAACATATTGGACACAGACAAAAGCACAAAGGGCAAGAAGGTAGAGACAACAATACATCACGTGAAGCAGCCACAACTGTCAGTAAGAGTGTCCATGATTGAGCCTTTGAATGAAGAGATGGCCATAAAACTGTCCCGTTTGAGTGTTTTTTGCAGCTCATTCCAATCACTAGCTGCATCGAACTGAAAAGAGGAGTTACCCAGGGATGTGTGTGCATTGGGGACCTTTAGCATAATGTGAGTTGGAGGATGAGGGCTGCAGTAGGTATCTCAGATAGGGGGGAGTGAGGCCTAAGAGGGTTTTATAAAAATGCATCAACCAGTGGGTTTTGCAACGTGTATACAGAGAGGACCAGTATACAGAGGAGTATAGAGTGCAGTGATGTTTCCTATACGGAGCATTGGTGGCAAATCTGATGGCCGAATGGTAAAGTACATCTAGCCTCTCGAGAGCACCCTTACCTGCCAATCTATAAATTACGTCTCCGTAATCTAGCATGGGTAGGATGGTCATCTGAATAAGGGTTAGTTTGGCAGCTGGGGGGGAAAGAGGAGTGATTACGATAGAGGAAACCAAGTCTAGATTTAACCTTAGGCTGCAGCTTTGATATGTGCTGACAGAAGGACAGTGTACCATCTAGCCATGCTCCCAAGTACTTGTAAAGGTGACTACCTCAAGCTCTAAACTCTTAGAGGTAGTAATCACAGGGCATTCTTCTTACCAAACCACATGACCTTTGTTTTGAAGGTGTTAAGGGCAGAGAAAGCTTGTTGGACACAAAGAAAGCTTTGTCATATAGTGTTTAACACAACATCCAGGGAGGGGTCAGCTGAGTATAAGACTGTGTCATCTGCATATAAATGGATGAGAGAGCTTCCTACTGCTTGAGCTATGTTGTTGATGTAAATTGAAAAGAGCGTAGGGCCTAGGATAGAGCCTTGGGGTACTACCTTGGTGACCCCTCAGAGACACCAATACTCCTTAGCAGACCCACAAGAATGGAATGGTCCACCGTATCCAAAGCTTTGGCCAAGTCAATAAAAATAGCAGCATAACATTGGGTAGAATTAAGGGCAATGGTGACATCATTTAGGACCGTTAAGGTTGCAGTAACACATCCATAACCTGAGTGGAAAACAGATTGCATAGACATCAAGAAAGTCAGTCAGTTGGTTATTGACAAGTTGTTCCAACACTTTTGATAAACAGGGCAAAATATAAATTGGCCTATAACAGTTAGGATCAGCTTGATCGCCCCTTTAAATAAAGGATGCACTGTGGTTGCCTTCCAAGCAATGGGAACCTCCCCAGAGAGGAGAAACAGGTTAAACGGTCAGAGAAAGGCTTGGAGGTGATAGGGCCAGCTTCTTATGGCTAGGGGTTCCACCTCGACAACATTCTGCTGAAAAGGCAGAGAGCGAAATTCAAAAATATTTTTTTGAAATATGTAACTTTCATACATTCAAAAGTGCAATACACCAAATTAAAGATAAACTTCTTGTTAATCTACCCATCGTGTCCGATTTAAAAAAAAGCTTTACAGCGAAAGCACAACATATGATTATGTTAGGTCAGAGCCTAGTCACAAAAACACACACAGCCATTTTCCAGCCAAAGAAAGGAGTCACAAAAAGCAGAAATAGAGATCAAATTAATCACTAACATTTTATGATCTTCATCAGATGGCACTCATAGTTCTTCCTGTTACACAAAACATGTATGTTTTGTTCGATAAAGTTAATATTTATATCCAAAAATCTCAGTTATCATTAGTGCTTTATGGTCAGTAATGTTGTGCCTCGAAAACATCTGGCGAATTTCCAGAGAGCCACATCAATTTACAGAAATATTCATAATAAACTTTGGTAAAAGTTGCAACTATTATGCACAGAATTATAGATATACTTCTCCTTAATGCAACCGCTGTGTCAGATTTCAAAAAAGCTTTACGGAAAAGAAAACCATGCAATAATCTGAGTATGGCGCTCCAACACAAAAACAAGCCATGCAGATATCCGCCATGTTGTGGAGTCAGTAAAAGTCAGAAATAGCGTTATAAATATTCACTTACCTTTGATGATCTTCATCAGAATGCACTCCCAAGAATCCCAGTTCCACAATAAATGTTTGTTTTGTTCGATAAAGTCCATAATTTATGTCAAAATACCTCCTTTTGTTAGCACGTTTGGTAAGCAAATCCAAACTCATGAGGCACTGGCAAGTCCAGGCGAAAGTTCAGACGAAAAGTTCAAAAATTAATATTACAGTTTGTAGAAACATGTCAAATGGTGTATAGAATCAATCTTTAGGATGTTTTTAACATAAATCTTCAATAATGTTGCAATGGAACGCAGGTCACTCTCACATGTGCGCTAGTAATCAGCTCATGCCACTCTGCCAGACCCCTGACTCAATCAGCTCTCATTCCCCCCTCCTTCACAGTAGAAGCCTCAAACAATGTTCTAAAGACTGTTGACATATATTGG
Source organism: Oncorhynchus masou masou (assembly GCF_036934945.1). Lineage (NCBI taxonomy): Eukaryota > Metazoa > Chordata > Actinopteri > Salmoniformes > Salmonidae > Oncorhynchus > Oncorhynchus masou. The sequence continues at coordinate 13,868,532 of NC_088244.1, read as the reverse complement.
AAGCCTTGGGAAGTGCAATATGACCTCATAGAAACTGTATATTCGATACGCAATGAGTTGAAAAACTACAAACCTCAGATTTTCCACTTCCTGGTTGGATTTTTCTCAGGTTTTCGCCTGCCATATGAGTTCTGTTATACTTACAGACATCATTCAAACAGTTTTAGAAACTTCAGATTGTTTTCTGTCCAATACTACTAATAATATGCATATATTAGCTTCTGGGCCTGTGTAGCAGGAGGTTTACTCTGGACACGATTTTCATCCGCTTTTCACCCAAACAGGTTTAGGTCTTGCTCACATCGGCTAAGGAGAGAGGGATCACAGTCGTCCGGAACAGCTGGCGCACTCATGCATGCTTCAATGTTGATTGCCTCAAAGCAAGAATAAAAGGCATTTAGCCTGTCTGATAGGCTCGTGTCATTGGGCAGCTCGCGGCTCGGTTTGTAGAAAATGTAGAAAATAGTACAAATAAAGTAATACCCTGGAATAAGTAGGTGTCCAAATTTGTAGGCCGTAATGGTTTGCAAACCCTGCCATATCCAACAAGCATCAGAATCGGTGTAGTTGGATTCAATCTTAGTCCTGTACTGATGCTTTGCCTGTTTGATGCTTCGACATGGTGTGATACACCATCCAAAGTGTAATAGTGCGTCTGTGTGACTTCGTAAGCACATTTTACTCCTGAACGTATTTAGGCTTGCCATAACAAATGGGTTGAATACTTATTAAGTTAGGACATTTCAGTTTTCAATATTTGGAAAAATGTCTACAAACATAATTTCACTAACATTATGGGGTACTGTATGTGTGTAGGCCAGTGACACAATCTAATTTGAATCAAAAAAGTCAACTACTGTAATTCATTGGTTAGAGTTTGGACACACCTACTCATTCAAGAGTTTCTCTTTATTCTTTTTACATTGTAGAATGATAGTGAAGACATCAAAACTATTAAATAACACACATGGAATCATGTAGTAACCAAAAGTGTTAAACAAATAGCTTTGCACACTCTTGCTATTCTCTGAACCAACTTCACCTGTAATGCTTTTCCAACAGTCTCAAAAGAGTTCCCACATTTCCTGAGCACTTGTTGGCTGCATTTGCTTCACTCTGCAGTGCAACTCATCCCAAACCATCTCAAATGGGTTGCGGTCGGGGGATTGTGGAGGCCAGGTCATCTGATGCAGCACTCATCACTCTCTTGGTCAGATATCCCTTACACAGCCTGGAAGTGTGTTGGGTCCCGTTGAAAAATAAATGATAGCCCCACTAAGCGCAAACCAGATGACGTGGCGTATTTCTGCAGAATGCTGTGGTAGCCATGCAGGTTAAGTGTGCCTTGAATTCTAAATAAATCAGTGTCACCAGCAAAGCACCATCACACCTCCTCCTTCATGCTTCACGGTTGGAACAACACATGCGGAGATCATCCGTTCACCTACTCTGCATCTCACAAGGACATGGCGGTTGGAACCAAAAATCTCCAATTTGGACTCACCAGACCAAAGGTCTAATGTCCATTGCTCGTGTTTCTTGGCCCAAGCAAGTCTCTAATTATTCAACAAATGTAGAAAATAGTACAAATAAAGTAATACCCTGGAATGAGTAGGTGTCCAAATGTTTGACTGGTACTGTATATAAAATACTATACTAATAATACAATGGGCTAATCTCAAATTAATACTCCTGGCCACCTTTCAAAACCCATTGGTCTCACCCCTCTGACCTTCTCCTCCAATGGGTTTTGAGGAGGCGAGGAGAGGACACAATGAGTTGCAAATGAGTCTCCAAAAATTAAGACATTTTTGTCCATGCTATGGAGAGTTTATTTTAAAATCAGAAGACTGTATGCTTGCAAGATGATGTACTAGTGACTAGCTGTTGAGACAAGGATGTGCACACACTTGAGTCACCTGTACTGTACCATTCATATTCAAAGAACTGCACCTGTGTGAATTCAGAAGATTTTACTCAGAAAAAGAGTTGACATGCTCTTAACAAATACTAAATCAGTGACACAGCATCTCTTTGAAATTGGATGATAAACAAAGCCCATGTTTAATGTGATTCCCAAATCAGAAAATACAATACTCTCAAAAACCAATCATGTACGTGGTACAGTAGTCATTACAGACATCTTGCACAAACGATTAATTGAATGAACTATAAAATACTGAAATGTATGTTACATCAACCAAGATATAACAAAGGAGTACAAATAAATCAGTTTAATACAATGCAGATTGAGAAAAGGGAACATTTCACAGAATTTACAGATGTTTTAAATGAATAATCTCAGAACATTAAGTAAGACTATTTGATTTGGAAGCTATGTGTGAGGGAAAACAAACAAAAAAAGTTGAATTAAAACCAGTTCTGACTGCTAGATACAAATACTGCCATTACTAAGTGAAAAGAAAAACAATAACAAATTATGGCTGTAGAACAGTTTTAGCTTAAAAGTTGGACAGAGTTCCAACACTTCAGAGGTTACAGTTTCCTTCCATCTCTCCATGAAGATTACACTGATCTCGGCTGTGTGGGTCAAAGATATACAGAGGACTCATCTTTGTATCTGTGCAATTATAGCGTTTGTGACAGCATGGGCAGCACGATTGAGGCAATCTCCATTTTTAAGTAGTCAAATTTCTTCTTTACAATTGGCTGATCCCTTCTGATGACCCAGTTGGACATTACTCTATCAGAGTGACCAGGAGGGATCAGCCAATGAAGTTAAAGTCCCACCCAGTTGATTACATTAAAATGGTGGAAGCCCTCAATGGTGCTGCCCATGCAAATACAGCTTTTTGGCCACTAGAGGCCTCTATCATTCTCTATGGGATGGGTAGGTGGAAAATCTGGCTGAGCACTTGCTTTCATCAACCCATTTCTGTCAGATTAGTGATCAACTCTAGAAAGTTAAGGAGAAATACAGATGGATGGAAAGATTGCATCTCAATAGTCAAAAAAATACCTCTTTTCCTCATCCCCTTTATCTGCATTGATATGACATAACTGGACAGGTGAGAGCAAATTTCTAAATGGCATCCTCCACATTTCCTCACCAGTGCTGTGTTTACATGTCAGTTCAGATAAAGGAAAGGAGATGAAGAGAAGAAGCAATGTTAAAGGATTGAGATGCACCAATAAAGTATTCAAACAGAGCCATAGCTTAATGTAAACCTGATGGTCTTACAAGGTCATTGATGTCGAACTATGGCTCCCAAAATGCACTGCATACAGACGGGTCCTCGGTGTGGGTGGTGACACACCAGAAACGGTGGAGTTTTGCCGCTTTCAAAGCAACTCGGAAACTCTGACATTTCCGACTTGGAAACTCATTGTAAAAAAAAAAAGAGCTCCGCTTCCCCACTTGGAAAATATCAGAATCAACCAATAGGAAGCTCTACACAAAAAAAAAAAAAAAAAAAACGTATGTACATTTTAACTCAAGAGGTTCGGAGTTTCCGAGTTGTCTTAAAAACAATTTCTAAACACTTCATGTCTTGACATTTTAACTTCAACTGAAATGTTCATATTTTTCTCGAATGGATTAGATTCCCCTCGGGTCTTCAGTCATGATGAAGCGCTGTGTAAAATATTATCCACACCACCTGGAAAGAGAGAGGGTTAGCCATGGAAAAGGACATTTTCACATACAGTATCAGAAACTGATACAGATTGAGAGACTTTTGGCTATTTTCAGTCCTTGTGAAAAGTGTTTTTGTTCAATTCTCAGAACCATATCAGGGTACTGAATCCATGCTCAAAGAATGTATGTTGTTGTGCAGGTTCCTTTTACATCACTGCAATATCCAATTGAACTCTTAATAGATCACGTATCAGGCTTTTACTTCAATTAGATGGGGGCGGAATGTAGCCTAGTGGTTAAAGCATTGGACAAGCAACCGAAAGGTTGCAAGATCGAATCCCTGAGCTGACATGGTGAAAATAGGTTGTTCTGACCCTGAACAAGGCAGTTAACCCACTGTTCCTAAACAGTCATTGAAAATAAGAATTTGTTCTTAACTGACTTGCCTACTTAAATAAAGGTTAAAAAAATAAATAAATATGTGTTAGTGCTACTGCTAACCAGGAACAAAATCATAGGAGTCACAACTATCATTAAATGCCGACAACCTAGCAAAGGTTTGATTAATCTTGAGGAAGAAGTCACTGAGGGGTGAAGCTAATGGCTACTCAAAGACCAGTGGGTTTGATGGATTAGTATTTGCATTAATCTTGACTGTAACAAAGGCCACAACAACTCCCGGGCTTTGTCTTCACAATGTCAATGTAGCTAGCAAAAATACAAAATCAAAGGAGTCACAACTATCATTGGCACTTGAGACCGGGAAATCAGATCCCTCAACCATGTCCCCAGACTAAACAATCTCTCTATGACCAGGGTTGGTGACCACTGACCACAAAATAAATACTACCTGGAACATTACTTCCACAGAGGTTAAACAAATGTGTGCATACCAGGAATAATGCAAAGGATGTCATGAAGCCTTCTTTGGTGAGTTCCCACGTTCCTCCATATTCCTCCTCGTCCACCTGCTGAAAGCTGCTGAAGTACACATACAGGACCCCCGCGTTGATGACACAGAATCTGGAGGACGAGAGGTTAGACAGAGATGGAGCCGTCATTGTTATTGAAGTTAAGGAACAGTTGTTATAGTTGTTTGGGGAAAAACAGGAAGGGAACAAGGGAGTAGGGAATCTATACACAAAGATGTTACTGTTGTAAAATAAATGATTAACACTGCAAGAGGTAGTTGTTTTAAGGGGACGTATCGTAGAGAGAAGCATCGAACCAGTGTACTCTCCTGGCCCTGCAGTCCACAATGAGTGCAAAAGGAGAGTAGGCGTTATGATACTTACATGGCTATTCCTAGGAAGCCTTTTAGTGGTGCAACACCCCATATCACGCCAAGGATGAGAGCGATAATCTGTCGAATCCAGTAGATCACATCTAAAAACTCATCCTGGAGAGTAAGCAGAAGAAAATGATAAAAGTAAGTGAGTTGTTTCAAAGAGGAGCAAGTAATGTCATAGTCACATTTATAAAGTTCTATATTCATCCACTGGCAAGTTTCCCCTGCAGACAGTATCCAAAAATGTCCTCAAATTCATGTAGGAGCGTAGTGTAAACAGTGGTACGTTTGAGAGCTGCTGTGCTAATTGCCGACAACCTAGCGAACGTTTGATTAATCTTGAAGAAGTCACTGAGGGGTGAAGCTAATGGCTACTCAAAGACCAGTGGGTTTGACGGATTACTATTTGCATTAATCTTGACTGTAACAAAGGCCACGGCAACTCCCGGGCCCTATCTTCACAATGTCAATGGAGCTAGCTAAAATACAAAATCATACGAGTCACAACTATCATTGGCACTTGAGACCGGGAAATCAGATCCCTCAACCATGACCCCAACCTAAATAGCTAACGTTAGCCTACCCCGACGTTACCCGATCCTGATTCCTGGTGACAGCCAGCTAGCTCCGTTAGCTAAAGTTAGCTGTCTGGCCAATCAAGTGAGGGCCCAATATGAAAACGCCAAATACCCAGCTTTGTTAAATATATACATGAAAACAACAATATCATTATAATCAGATGAGCTAAACCAACCTTCTCTTCCCATACAGCGGTACTATTTAAGACTTTGCTCCATGTGGACTGCTTTACACCCCCATTGGCGAGATGAACTTCTTCTTTTCTCTTTGAACCGTTCGTCATTCTCTGCTGTTACCCCCTTGCTCTGCAGACGTTAAATTAAGCTAAGCGTGCAACACACCTTACAATAATGTTATTATTATACGGTTTCCGTCGTCTATTTCAATCGATTATTCTTGTCAAATGTTTACAAAGGGCTAAAGGAACCACCGCACTGCTGACCCAACAGACTTCATGCGCAGGAAGGACTTGACCCGAAATTAGCTTGTCGGTAAGAGCCAATAAGAAAATGCTACGTTCACCCAACGGACAAGTTTCACACAAAAATAAAAGACAGCGCCCTCTGGAGGTGGAGTCATGCTATTGCCTCTTTCTTTTTGTCTTTCTGGTTTTGTTGTTCGGCTCCTCTGGCCTTTCAAATGATAGAGCTGTGTTCTAATCATAGATGCAGAGCAGTATTTTCAGTGTCTTTGAGTATGGCTGATGTAGATTATGGGATGGAGGTTGTCCTTTCTTCAATGTGGAAGTCTTTGGAATAGTCTTTGGAATAGATACTTAAATGCAACTCACAATGTATCACTATTGTAGCAATTGATGGGTAAAAATGCTTGAAGTAGTCTCTCTAGACATCCAGGTCCAGAACAATTTTCAAAAGTTCTGGCTTGCCTAGGGTCGGGTTTACAAGACTATGCCTGAAGTTAATTCCACTGACTCTGTGGCAGTGGTGTAAAGTACTTAAGAAAAAATACTTTAAAGTACTACTTAAGTCATTTTTTGAGTATATGTACTTTACTTAACTATTTATATTTTTGACTACTTTTACTTCACAACATTTCTTAAGAAAATATTGTACTTTTTACTCCAAACATTTTCCTTGACACCCAAAAGTACTCGTTACATTTTGAATGTTTTGCAGGCCATGAAAATTGTCAAATTCACACATTTATCAACCGAACATCCGTGGTCATCCCTACTGCCTCTGATCTGGCAGACTAACTAAACAGAGAACATCCCTGGTCATCCCTACTGCCTCTGATCTGGCAGACTAACTAAACAGAGAACATCCCTGGTCATCCCTACTGCTTCTGATCTGGAGGACTCACTAAACAAAGAACATCCCTGGTCATCCCTAACGTCTCTAATCTGGCAGACTCACTAAACAGAGAACATCCCTTGTCATCCCTAACGTCTCTAACCTGGCAGACTCACTAAACAGAGAACATCCCTGGTCATCCCTACTGCCTCTGATCTGGCAGACTCACTAAACAGAGAACATCCGTGGTCATCCCTACTGCCTCTGATCTGGAGGACTCACTAAACAGAGAACATCCTGGTCATCCCTACTGCCTCTGATCTGGCAGACTCACTAAACAGAGATCATCCCTGGTCATCCCTACTGCCTCTGATCTGGCAGACTCACTAAACAGAGAACATCCCTGGTCATCCCTACTGCCTCTGATCTGGCAGACTCACTAAACAGAGATCATCCCTGGTCATCCCTACTGCCTCTGATCTGGCAGACTCACTAAACAGAGAACATCCCTTGTCATCCCTAACGTCTCTAATCTGGCAGACTTACTAAACAGAGAACATCCCTGGTCATCCCTACTGCCTCTGATCTGGCAGACTAACTAAACAGAGAACATCCCTAGTCATCCCTGGCGGACTCACTAAACAGAGCTTTGCTTGTAAATTATGTCTGAATGTTGGAGTGTGCCCGTGGCTTTCCGGAAATAAAAAAAATAAAAAAACAGAAAATGGTACCATCTGGTTTTAAATGATTTATAGTATTATTTTGATACTGAAGTATATTTTAAACCAAATACTTTTATGCATTTACTCAAGTAGTATTTTACTGGGTGACTTTTCCTTTTATTTGAGTCAATTTTCTATTACGGTATCTTTACTTTTACTCAAGTATGATAGTTGGGTACTTTTTCCACCACTGGTCTGTGCTTACAGGGCAAAGACATATTTGCCATAAAGGTCCAGACCTCACATACCTTAGACTGGTCTGCATCCAACCCCCAAAGAGAACTGCTACATAGACTGTAGACATCTCATTACAACCACCACTGATGTAGTGGGGCACAATACACAGTTAGAGGGAAACTAGTGTGACCAATTTGGTATCAAACTTGGGTTGTTTGAAGGACTTGAGCCTGTGTTAGCCCATTGAGCTTAACCCTAGATATTAAGCTTGGTCAGAGGAGCTACCATTAGTAAACTCTTGTCCTCCATCTCTTTGCATGAACCCCAGCAGCCGATCTAGTATGTAACCTGTGCGGTATGTGTAAATACAGACTGTGTTAGTCCACCATCAGGCTCTGGGAGCAGACTCGAGTCCTGCCGGTCTAAGGCAACGTGTTACTCCACGACACCACCTGCACTACACTACACAGCACTGTACCACCCGTGAAACAGCTGCACAACACTACAGATGCACAACACTACACAGCACTGTACCACCCGTGAAACAGCTGCACAACACTACAGATGCACAACACTACACAGCACTGTACCACCCGTGAAACAGCTGCACAACACTACAGATGCACAACACTACACAGCACTGTACCACTTGTGAACCAACTGAACAAAACACTACACAGCACTGTACCACCTGTGCATAAAGGTCAAGACTAGGAAGGAGGCAGATTACAAATGTCATAGTCTAACAGGGTAGCCTAGTGGTTAGAGCGTTGGAACCGGAACGTTGCAAGTTCAAACCCCCGAGCTGACAAGGTACAAATCTGTCGTTCTGCCCCTGAACAGGCAGCTAACCCACTGTTCCTAGGCCGTCATTGAAAATAAGAATTTGTTCTTAACTGACTTGCCTAGTTAAATAAAGGTAAAATAAAATGAAAAAAATAGTCTCTAAGTCAAACGACACCGCTGGTTCTGCTCACACTGCCCTACCCTGTGCTCTGACCTCTTTCTCCCCTCTCTCTCCAGATGAAATCTCGCTTCTTGTGACGGCCGGCCGCCCAACAACCTGCCCGCTTGACCCTATCCCCTCCTCTCTTCTCCAGACCATTTCCGGAGACCTTCTCCCTTACCTCACCTCACTCATCAACTCATCCCTGACCGTTGGCTACGTCCCTTCCGTCTTCAAGAGAGCGAGAGTTGCACCCCTTCTGAAAAAACCTACACTCGATCCCTCCGATGTCAACAACTACAGACCAGTATCCCTTCTTTCTTTTCTCTCCAAAACTCTTGAACGTGCCGTCCTTGGCCAGCTCTCCCGCTATCTCTCTCAGAATGACCTTCTTGATCCAAATCAGTCAGGTTTCAAGACTAGTCATTCAACTGAGACTGCTCTTCTCTGTATCACGGAGGCGCTCCGCACTGCTAAAGCTAACTCTCTCTCCTCTGCTCTCATCCTTCTAGACCTATCGGCTGCCTTCGATACTGTGAACCATCAGATCCTCCTCTCCACCCTCTCCGAGTTGGGCATCTCCGGCGCGGCCCACGCTTGGATTGCGTCCTACCTGACAGGTCGCTCCTACCAGGTGGCGTGGCGAGAATCTGTCTCCTCGCCACGCGCTCTCACCACTGGTGTCCCCCAGGGCTCTGTTCTAGGCCCTCTCCTATTCTTGCTATACACCAAGTCACTTGGCTCTGTCATAACCTCACATGGTCTCTCCTATCATTGCTATGCAGACGACACACAATTAATCTTCTCCTTTCCCCCTTCTGATGACCAGGTGGCGAATCACATCTCTGCATGTCTGGCAGACATATCAGTGTGGATGACGGATCACCACCTCAAGCTGAACCTCGGCAAGACGGAGCTGCTCTTCCTCCCGGGGAAGGACTGCCCGTTCCATGATCTCGCCATCACGGTTGACAACTCCATTGTGTCCTCCTCCCAGAGCGCTAAGAACCTTGGCGTGATCCTGGACAACACCCTGTCGTTCTCAACTAACATCAAGGCGGTGGCCCGTTCCTGTAGGTTCATGCTCTACAACATCCGCAGAGTACGACCCTGCCTCACACAGGAAGCGGCGCAGGTCCTAATCCAGGCACTTGTCATCTCCCGTCTGGATTACTGCAACTCGCTGTTGGCTAGGCTCCCTGCCTGTGCCATTAAACCCCTACAACTCATCCAGAACGCCGCAGCCCATCTGGTGTTCAACCTTCCCAAGTTCTCTCACGTCACCCCGCTCCTCCGCTCTCTCCACTGGCTTCCAGTTGAAGCTCGCATCCGCTACAAGACCATGGTGCTTGCCTACGGAGCTGTGAGGGGAACGGCACCGCAGTACCTCCAGGCTCTGATCAGGCCCTACACCCAAACAAGGGCACTGCGTTCATCCACCTCTGGCCTGCTCGCCTCCCTACCACTGAGGAAGTACAGTTCCCGCTCAGCCCAGTCAAAACTGTTCGCTGCTCTGGCCCCCCAATGGTGGAACAAACTCCCTCACGACGCCAGGAGAGCGGAGTCAATCACCACCTTCCGGAGACACCTGAAACTCCACCTCTTCAAGGAATACATAGGATAAAGTAATCCTTCTCACCCCCCCCCTTAAATGATTTAGATGCACTATTGTAAAGTGGCTGTTCCACTGGATGTCAGAAGGTGAATTCACCAATTTGTAAGTCGCTCTGGATAAGAGCGTCTGCCAAATGACTTAAATGTAAATGTAAATGAGTGTAAGCCTTGAAGGCTTCGTTACAAGAACAACATGGATGAACGGGTCTCAATCAATTCACTAGGGAATCAAAGATTGTGTGCTTTTCCTTTGCAGAATCTTGATAAAGTAAAGTAGGGCTTAAATACATCCCTATAAAAATGATCAGCCATTTGATCATCTGGACCTTACTGTGCTCCAGATTTTCTATCCCATCCGCCACATTGAAAGTGATGTGTGCATGAGTTCACGTGCAACTGGAAATATTGTCTGATGTGTCCGATAACCGTGAGGCTGTGGTGGCATGATCAGAGCTGTTTCGCATTTACACCTCATGACACATAATAACAGAAAAGTAACCTAGGCTAAAAACCTAGGGTATGAAAACACATTAGGCCTAACTCAGAACAGCAGTGGAGGCTGCTGAGGGGAGGACGGCTCATAATAATGGCTGGAACAGAGCAAATGGAATGGCATCAAACCACGTGTTTGATGTATTTGATACCATTCCACCAAAACTGCTCCAGCCATTACCATGAGCCAGTCCTCCCCATTTAAGGTGCCACCAACCTCCTGTGGCATAGAGGTATAGACTAGCCTATACCAACTGAAAGGAAAGCCTTTAACATGAGTAATTTAGACTACCATATTGAAGGGTGAAGTTCACTTTTCTTTATTATGAAACCTCTCTCTCTCTCTCTCTCTAAATTCAAGACGATCTGAGGTGTTAGAGGTCGGTAGTGACGTTTTGTACCACGTGCCTGTCTCTATGCTGACTACGTGCGTCGTATTTCCCTCTCCACACGCCTCCAGAAGCTGTGAGAGCCATTCGAAATAAACAAGAACGACGGGGGCCATTGTGTCACTAGCCCAAGTGGCCAGTATCACGTTTATCACCATTCGAGGAAGAGAGGGGTACCACCCTACCTAAGTTGGCATCAACAAAGCCCCAAATCTCACATTATTTATTTATTTTGTTACATATGCTTACGTTTATTTTTTTGACTTTTTCCACAATCTGAACTCCACCTCTATCAAATAAGGTAAGGTTTCTGTGAATTTACTCTTAAAAACGAGTTTTTACCTTTTCAAAGTTGTGCGAGCGTTACCTTTATGGTGCTAATGTTAGCCAGCTGCATGTCGCTCGCATAAAATGGCGACAGCAAGGGGCGAGTAGTTTTTGGAGGCTTGTCTCTTCCACCGTTCTGAATTGGTTACAATATTACAAAGATGTATGTAGCCAGCCTATTAACTTATCGCTCACTCCGCAATTGAGCGGAAGAACAACACGCGCCAGTTTTGTTACAATGTATCAATTAATTTTCCTGGCTGTCTCATTGACGAGATGTAATTTACAGGCTTTCCTCTTAAAATCACTCTCCCAATTGTAATTAATCACAGTTTTCTCAGTTCACTAATGTAGTTAATTATCATAACAACTGGCTTTACGTTGACGCACTCTAAGCGTTATGGGTTATGTAGAATATGGTTTTATTGTAATCAGTCCATCATATTGCATCCTCGTGCACGATTTTGAGGAACATGGGCTTTGAAAGTTTAACTTCAAGATATCTAGATGTCATAAAATCTTTGACCATCGCAGTTTAGTACGCTGTTATGCAATTTATCTACAATTATTGGAGTAGAAGACTAAATATACTATTTTTCCCATTCTAGATATTACAGAAATTGTCTGCATAGTTATCAAATGTATTTGGATGATAAATGTTTTCAGAATATAGTTTTCACGATTCTGTCTCTTCATATTAACATTCATATCTCGACTAATGTACTGTGTATGCCTGATAGCCTAGGCTATATGAATGTATGCACGCAGCAGCAGTAGCTGTTTAGGTTCCTCCCACCACATGTCAACATTGCCATGCTCTCTGTGCATGCTAGATATGAGTTCACAGCTGTTCCCAAAAGGCTCATTTGTGTCTGATGTCCACATGATAAAACAGCCATAGAGCACTAACTCTAATCCAGCTATCTATTCATCAGCCATGTAACAGTTTTCACCCGACATACCAATTGCCATACAATAGTTGGGGAGAAAAAGGTAGACTAGTCATTTATGATTTGAAGGGGTGGGTTCAGTGTTTCAGATGTGATTCATTAAATTATTTATTAATGGTTTGTTGGTGCATGTGCATTTAGTCAGCAACTGTGTTTTGTGTTGAATTGATTGCCTGAGGTCATGGTGGTGTGCCTATCTCCCTGATCACGCACGCGCACACACACCCTCCCTTTCTCTCTTTGTGGCACAGTCTGCCAGGCCTGGTGTTGGCACAAAGGCTTGATTGTATATGGACAGGTTGCATTAGAATGATTATAATAACTGACTCTGTTACCATCAGATTTGAAAAGTGTCCCCAATTGCTCCGTTGGCATTGTTATTGTGAGATGTAGGCCATACAGAATAATTTAGCTGATGCATGCACGTGGTAGTTTAAACAAACCCTTATTTGTTTATAAATAAAAACATACAACTATTTGCCTGTATTTCATCATGTCTGGCAAGGGTAGCAGTTAAACATTTTCTTGCCCATCCTCATTTTTCAAATTAAACTTGAACTATTTTCTGTTTTGGCAAGCGTTCGTTTATCCACTGTTCAACTTTTATTCTCCACAAAACCCCACTAAGGCGGTCTGCTGTAAGACCCCCTTTTCTATAGGAGGAGAGGATTGGAAGTGAGAGGAGAAAGGAGAGGAAGAGAGCGTGTGTGCCTGTGTCCAGAGCCAGCAGGTTTAGGTCAACAGTAACCGGCAGAACACTGCCTGGCTAACAGCCTGTGATGTCAGCCATTTTAGGTTGGCCAGCACAGAGCATGGTGGTGCTCCGCCATTTTTCTCTCCCTACCCTCTTAACAATCCAGCATTAAAGCCTGCACTGCCAGTGGCCACAGCAACGCAGGCTTTCGCAACCTTTTTGCAGCCGTTTGCGCTCCCTGACTTGAACACAGCCCAATTGGGATTCAGCAGCAGCTGAACTGTGACAATGTGTAGAGACAGTGTCATTAGGGTTTTGTTTCTGTTGCCAAAAGTGAAGAACAAATGATACAGCCAGAATGAAGGGAAACCTCAGAGACAAACATACGCAAGCCTCTGCTGTGGTGCCAGAGGAGGAAAAGGAGGAGGTGGTGGTGATGGAAGGAGAGATTACTACCACATACTCCTGGTTTAGAGGGAGCTGAGGAGGATGTAGAAGGGTAACTGTAGGGGTAGTATGGTGGGAGTATGGATATTTTAAAGAGGTAGAGGATCTCAGGGAAACAACAAAGAGAACTGGCTGCAGTGCTCCCAGCATGTCTCTCAGTAATGGTGGGCAGTGACCCAGGCGTCTGTCTGTACAGAGTGTGAGCAGGAAAGGAAAGGACGCCATTCGCCCCAGCCAATAGCGTGCGCTGGCGAGGGCGACCACACCTAGAAGACATGCACACCGCGTGAGTGAGGCACTGAAATAGGAGCAGGGCACGGACTCTCCAGTCACCACTCACAGGAGTGTGTGGAAAAACAAGCCCACTAGAGCCAGGACCTGGAAGGCATTTGAGGTGTGTTTGTTTGTGTGTGAGCTTGTGGGTGGATGCACGAGTGAGTGAAATGAGGAGAGTGGGAGGGGAGGGGGGGCAGTTGCCATGGGGACAGTAACATACCAGTGGCACTGCCGACCTGTCTCTTGGTCGAACTTATTCAGAAAGGGATTGGGTCAAAGAGAAAGAGGGGACATAAAAAGGGGGAGAGGGGAAGAAGGGGGGGGGGTGAGGAGGCAAGCAAACATGGGACGGCTAGGGGATATGGGAGAGTCTCTCTGACACAGAGAGGACAGACAGATGGACACTGTCACGTGGACAGACAGGCATACAGCAGGGATGGGGGACAGGAGCCATAGTCAGGGATGTCATGCTGGCTGGGATGGCGTACGCACCCGGCCGGCTACGCTCATAGAATATTTGGAGCGTTGGTCTCTAGTGTTTGGGGGCTAATATTGGCCTATACACTGAGAGTATAGAAGCAAGTCCAGGGTATGATAGAGCGACGGGTGGGCATGTGAGTTTGAGCGCTCTACATCTGATAGATTATTTGAGTGTCGGGACAATAACCACATTCTGTCTGTGGGTCACAGCGAGTAGTATTCGCCTGTGTCGTGTGGGAAAATGGCTGCCCTACTGCCTCGGTAAACAAGCCTCACGCACAGGCATGCAGACAAGCACACTCCCCCATGCTCACACATACCCCGCATGCTCACACATAGGCACACTGATGTGCGCACGCACGCAAGCACCCACACGGACACACAATCAAGCTTCATGGTAAGTCTTGCTGTGCTCATGGAAAAACATTTCTGACCCATATTTTAGTTTTCAGCGGATCTCCCATATTAAGTCAACAGGGCTTGTCTGAGATCTGCTGAGATCGAGAGGAGAGGTTCACCAGTGTTGTACTGATACGTGTATCTATTCAATTCCTGTGAAGCAGGTTCTTTGTTCATGTAATCTCTGTGAAATGTTCCTCTCTGACATACTTGGTGTAAATACTGCTTAACAAAGGTCCACCTGGAGAATAAGCTCTCCTCCCAGGTGTGTGTTGTTGTGTGAACCTACAGTAGTCAAGTTAACCTAACGGTGGTGCTCCAAGGTGTTAATGGGGGGGTTCACACACAGTTTGTGATCTTGTGTCTTTTAACTGCTCGTTGTAGCCAGTCGGGGGCTGGTGTGTGGTACTCAGCACAAAGGCACACACACGCACATATCATGCACATTCAGAAAAACACATGTGCAGACACACTGCAGCCCAACTCTCAGGTTGTGTCCACTGGCTGACGAGCTTGCAGCGGAACATTCCAGTCTTCGCAGCCGAGGAGGGGGAGGAGAAATGACTTGATGTGATTGTAGTGCGAAGAGAGGCAGAGGGAGCAAGAGAGCGGGGGTTGGGTGGATGGGGGGGTGGTATTGGGGCAGAGAATTCCTGGCTGAAACACCTAAACTGCTTCCTCTGAGACCGTTAACACCCCCCCCACACCCCCCGCTCCACTCTCACCCCAACCCTCCTGCCCATCCCCCACCAACCTCTTTCCCCCTCTCTCCCCATCAGGCCCACGTGATGGATGGCAGGGCCTGCCCACCCCCCCCCCACAAGCCTTTGTGTTGGTCATGTGACTTGGCCGCCTTGGCAAAGCTGTGCCCCCTGATGCAGAACTGAATGGCAGGGAGAGGGAGTGGCGGGTTGCAGAGAGAGAGAGGGAGGGGGGCAGAATAGCCAAAATGGAGGGCAGTTACTCCCTCTGGGGGATCGCGTTCCCCCTACAGTGGCAAAGGCCTGCTCTGCCTGTTAACCACTCGTACACCAGACACCAGTGTAGAGGAAAAGTACGATGCTTTGGAGAAGCCCGGAAAGTCTTTTCAATCGGGTTAGCAATTTTACAGTTAACACAAAGTTTGAGGCATAACAAACATAAGATATTGCTGTTGGTGAATATGTTACAGAAGGGACTGGTCATTGGCTTGCTGCGTAATATAGAAGACTCACAGTAGCAACAAAAGATGAAACATTGTTTTCAGATTGGCATTTGCAATATCGTCTTCAGTGATTGTGTATTTTCAACACATGACCCACTCTCTTTATTGAACAAGACTCCCCCATTGATAGACTTGATACAGACGCGCTGATTAGTAAGTTACGCCAATGTTTTTCTCCAGAACTCCATTTCAACACCATGTCCTATTCGCAAAACATCCGCCACCTCAGTCCTCCAAAAGCCACTGCACCTTTAAGAGATTTGAAACTCTACACCCCTACACCATTTAGTCCATAGCTCAGAGGCTCACTGGAACTTTGGTCGGCAGTTTGGGTCCAGTCAGTTGGGACTAGAAAATAACACGTTGCTCTTCGGCGCCATCAGGAGGGAAACACAACAGGTCTTAGACCAGTGTGTAGGGCCGACTTCATCTTACTATGGTTTCTGCTCCACCCTGTGTGTGGATGCAGGGAACTTGGATTAGGGGGTAAGATGACGCTGACCTAATTTGCACAGTGGACATGTCTGCCATGTGGCAGAGGTGAGAGACAGAGGTGTGTAAGCTCCTTATAAGGTAGGGGGATTCATTGTGTTCATGGAGGAGGCTTTGGGTTGAAGGACTGGTAGTGTGTGTGGTGCCGTTGGGAGTAATTGCCCTAGAGCTGTCCTCCAGTATTTCACCAATGCATCTTGGGAGGGAGGAAGTGAGGGGAAGGAAGGGAGAAGTCGCACACCTAACAGGAAGCTACGCCATTTTGTTGTTGTTGGGGGGGTAGTTATAACATAGGAAAAGTCTGGATAGTGTAGAGATTGAATCTGTGTGTGCCATTGGCCCGCCTAATACGAATCCCACCTTTCCCCAAATGAAGGCTACCAAAATCCTGTGGAGTGAATGTCCCGCTACAGATTTGAAAATATTCACTAATGTTTTCTTTGGTGGTGTGAATTGTTTGGCCAGCCTATGAGTGTGGATCTGTCATGCGCTGTGCTGCGTCTGTCCAGAGTGGGTTGTGTTCCCTCTGAGGGTGTACTGTGTATGAAGCTGGGGAAGTTAAAGGCGTGGAGGAGAGGGGGTGGCCTGGGATAGCTCTCTTAAAAAAACTTTTTTTTACAGAAGAGTGAGACACGAGGAGGGGAGCAGAGAGAAACACCCAATATAGGCCAATCAAACACAGCCTTGAGTTACTTGGCTTGTGAGTTGAGTTTTTAAAGGAGCAGACTTTATTTATTGACAAAGACACAACACTGAAAATGATAGAACATTGTACCAAAATTCAAGACGTCTTTAAACCACATATTTCATATCAGAGCATGTTTGCCTTTCCTTTGTCTGTATCAAATGCATTTATTACGTAGTGTAATATGCTTCTGGGACTCAGTATAAAAATGATTGACCTCTTACAGTATGTGTATAGTTTACAGTATAGTTTCATAATGATGACTTGAAGCTTAATTATGTTTGTTTTTTCTCTCCATCTTGTTTTCAGCGCAAACACACTGAGACGTGAGCAAACCCAACTCATGGTCATGTTTCCCCACACTCCCCTCCCAATGGCTGGTCCATAGTCAGGGCCCCAACTGAACTACAAACTGACTGCTGTACTCCTTGGCCGGCTACCACAACCCCCCCTCCCTTCCCCATACCATCCGCTCCAACCATGGCCAGCAAGAGGAAATCCACCATACCCTGCATGATCCCCCATAAGACCATGCACCTTCGGGAGGAGCTGGAGCAGGACTCATGCCTGTCAGACCCTCTCTCCCTCCTCCGACAGGCCCGGGAACAGGGCTACCCCTCTATGGGTGCGAGCGGTAACGGGCAGAGCCCCCGGGAGCGATCCCCAGGCAAATCCTCCAGGCCTGAGGGGGGCAATGATGTCAAAGATGGGTGTGGCACCTACACTTGCAGGCCGTGTAACTTTGAGACCCAGGACCTAAACCTGTTCCTGGACCACGTCTACAGTGGCCACCCAGACTTCAGAGCTGACCCCAGCTTCCAGTGTGTGGACTGTGGGGTGTCAGCAGCCAAGTTTGAGGGCTTGGCCCTGCACAATGCCCAGGTCCACCCCAGCACAGTGTGCACCACCCTGCAGCTGAGGAGGAGGGACAGGAGGGTGGTGGTGGAGCAGAGTCTGGTGACAGGGTCAGAGACCGGGAGGGACACAGAGATCACCATCACAAAGACCCCCATCATGAGGATGATGAAAGGGAAGTCAGAGTCCAAGAGGTTTGTGGTGTCCCATTCCTCTCCTGATGAACACTCCCCAGACCCCCTCCCCATCTCTAAGTCCAAGGAGATGGAGAGAAAAGAGACCCCCACAGTGACGGTTACCCACGTTCCAACCATAGTGCACAACGGGACAGCCACCAAGGTCACGCTCCCCTCTGCTATCCAGATAGTGAACGGCTCGGGGGCTCTGCCCATGCTCAAAACTGCCATCACACAGGTACTTTGTGGTTTTAATCTTTTGTGTTTCAAGTCTTGGTCAGTCCATTACGGCAAATTACAATTGGTGCTCAATTAACTTCATTGAATTACATTGCCAGAATGTGTACAAGTTTCCTCGGGGAGTTGAATGCATTTCATATCAGACTGGACAATAACATTTGTTTTTTTTCTATTCTCTGAACCAGGTGGTGTCAGTGGTCCAGAACAGGAACATCTACCATCAGACAGCTCCCATTACAGTGTCCGCTGCTCTGTCCTCCTCCACGTCCTCCTCATCCACCTCCTCCAAGAACATGCCCAAGGTACTAACATTTGATTTACTTCCTGTCATTTTACCAAGAGGCCAGCAGCTCTTAACATACCAATTTGTGTCTGGTGATTGACTAGTGTCAGTCCAGCTTTATGAAGATGTGCTAGGCAGTTCAAGTGTAATTGGTGTATGTACACATTATTACATGGTATTTACCATGGGTTTCAGTGCCCTTTGAGCTGTCAGTGTAAATCTTCTCCTAGTTTATGTGAAGTAGTGTAAATTCAATGTAATTCCGATGTTGGTACTACATGAAATATATATTCTACCTTCTGTTGTGCAGGTGATGATCCCTCTGAGCAGCATCCCAACCTACAGCGCCTCTATGGACTCTTCCTCCTTCCTCAAGACGTCCTTCAGTAAGTTCCCCTATCCCACCAAGGCAGAGCTCTGCTACCTCACCGTGGTCACCAAGTTCCCAGAGGAGCAGATCAACATCTGGTTCACCGCCCAGAGACTCAAGCAGGGCATCAGCTGGTCTCCAGAGGAGATAGAGGAGGCCAGGAAGAAGATGTTCAACACCATCATACAGACTGCTCCCCCTAGCACCCAGTACCAGCCATTGAGCCAGACCCACCACAGTCCAGCCCAGCACACCATCAGGGTCCTGCCTGCCTCTCTGGGGCCTACAGGGATCCCTCACATCCTCCAGGGCTCTCTGGTGGGTCAGGGAGGGGTGATTGTCACGCAGCCCATGATGGCCAACAGCATCCAGGTCAACAGTGCCCCCATGGCCCTGGCGGTCACACCCAAGCACCAGGCTGCAGCCCGCCCTATGATGCAGGCCCGGCCTGCTGCCGCCCTAGTGGCCGATAAGGGGATCAGCATGGTGGTGGAGAGCAGTAGTATTGGAAACATCATCATCAGTAGCCGTAGTAGTAATAGTGGAGGGAGTACTAGTAGTATCAGTAGTAGTAGAAATGGTGCAGGGAGTAGTATTAGTAGTGCTAGTAATGGTGGAGGAAGTACTAGTAGTCACATCAGTAGTAGCCGTAGTAGTTACAATAGCAGTAGTTTCAGCAGCCATGCTAGTGTTATTAACCTTAGCTTTGGCAACAGGGGGAACAGCATTTATAGCAATGGAAAAGTCATCAACGCCAATGGTAAAATCAACCATGCTATTGCTAATCTCAGTGGGAAAAGCAACAGCAATGCTATCAGCATGGTTAAAAGCAGCAGCACTGACAGTAGGTGCAACAGCAGCAGTACTATTGCTAAAATGATAAGTGAAAGTCAAGTAACTGCTGATATTAAAAGCACCATGGACAACAAACCCAACAGCAGCAAAGATACTAACAGCAGCAGCTTGAGCAACAAGAAAACAATCACCACAACCAGTGGCCCCACAGCCACAACTACCCCTACTGCCACCACCACCAGTAACCCCACCACCCCCAGTAATCCTACCAGTAACCCCACCACCACCAAAACAGAGGCGGCATCTTCCCCCTCCACCAAACCTTCCTCTTCATCTTCTCCGGCGCAGAGCGGGAGCACAGACGCCAGTGGAACCCCCAGCTCCAGAACGCTCCCCAACACCTTCCTGGACCCCGGCTTCTACAAGAGCAAGAAGACCGTGGAGCAACTGAGTGCGCTAAAAGAGAGCTTCACCAACAACCAGTTCCCCAACCAGGAAGAGGTGGACCGTCTCATCTCCTTCACCAGCCTGACCGTGCGCGAGGTCCGTAAGTGGTTCAGTGACCGCCGCTACCACTTCCGCAACCTCAAGGGGGGGCGTTCGAGCACGGGCGGTGCTAGCGCAACGACCACGCCCGGGTCAGCTAACGCAACGACCACACCCGGGACGCCCCGTGGTAACAGTGCTACCCCCATGGACCTCTCAGACACTGCCAATCCCAGTGAGAATACTAAAACCTCCCAGCAGGGGTTGGCAGCCCTCAGCCCCCCTCCCTCACAGACACCCACCTCCCCCACCACCCCGTCCAGACGGCCACCCAGACCCCCTCCCCAGACTTCACAGCCATCCGCTACAAAGAGAGGGACCCTCAGCAGGTGAGTGGTGGTGTGACTGTGATGATTGACTTTGCACACAGCCTCATTTTTTCCTCAAAAGATTATAAACATTTTTTATTATTGGTGAAGTATCCCTTTAGTATCTATTTACTGCCAATCAAATTGCTCACTGGGACATGAAACCTATGCACGTCTACCCTACACTAATCTCTTCTCTACCCCACTAGGTGAGGGCGCTAGAGGCCAGCTTCAGCCAGGACCCTGACCCACCTGGAGAGGAGGTGGACCGCCTCCGGGCCGAGACCAAAATGACCCGTAGAGAGATCCACGGCTGGTTCGCTGAACGCAGGAAGAGAGTCGCTGCTGAGAAGAAGAAAGAGGAGTTGGAGAGGGCGGAGCAAGCGGATGAGATGGAAGCAGGGGGAGGGGAGGAGGGAGTTAAGAGTAAGGATGATGTCGGGGTGAAGAAAGAGGAGGATGGTTCAGGCTCCGAGCTGAAGGTGAACCCCATTAAGATCAACCTGAAGATGCTCAAAGTGACTGAGTCAGATGGCAAACTGGAGTCTGAGGGAGGGCAGGCAGATAGCCCCACCATGCCTAACCTGTCTCCCTCCACAGACCCAACATCAACCCCTGCTCCATCCACAATTCCAAGTCTAACCCCAAAGCCATCTCCATCACCTAAACCCTCCCCCTCTACAGCACCATCTTCCACCCCTGCCCTCAAGCCCTCCGCGTCCCCCAAACCCTCCCCTATCCGGGGTAAAAAGACGTTAGAGCAGCTCCACCTCCTGAAGCAGGTGTTTGTCCGGACCCAGTGGCCCAGCGCAGCCCAGTATGACGAGCTGATCTCTTCCACAGGGCTGCCCAGGCCTGAGGTAGTGCGTTGGTTCGGGGACTGTCGCTACGTGCAGAAGAACGGCCAGCTTAAGTGGCTGGAGGCCTACCAGACCATGGTCCTGAAGGAGGACTTCCAGAGGGGAGACACTCAGATGCTCAAGGCCCATCTGGAGGCCCACGGGAGTCTGGAGGAAGAACAGGTAGGACTCGAAATTATCTGGGATAAATAGTTTCTTTTAATCTTCATATTCTGAAGTACCCTTGCACAAGCTGCTCATAGGAGCAGGATCCTGTTTCTGGAGCTTGAGGCAGCTTGATGTACAAGTGCACCCCCTGGACAGGACGCTAGTCTATCACAGGGCCTTGCCCCCAATTTATCTCCTTAATGCTGCGTGCCAAGCAGACTCCTCAGGTCCCATTTTTAGTCTTTGGGATGACTCTGACCGAGGGTCGAACTTCCAAACTCAGGGAGGATACTATAACCACAAGGCCACTGAGTTGGTTCAAGTTGCATGTAATAACACCAAGAAATGATCATCATTAAATGACATAGCATTTGTGCACCTGGATGTAGTGTCTATACTATCATGTTGCCTGTCAGTAGTGATGAGTAAGACTCTGTCCTCTCCAGGTGTTGGAACTGGCCCAGGCTAGTGGGCTGACCGAAGAGCTGGTTCGACGCTGGTTCTCTACCCAGGCTCCTATACTGCTGCAGGGGAAGGACAGTGCTGCTGCAGCCACAGAGGAGACACCCGCAGCAGGGGGAATAACACCCAACCCAGCACCCATGGTGGAAGGATCGTCAGAGCCGGTTCAAGGTGAGGAGAAGATGGAACAGTCGGTGTGTGGAGGAGCGAACGATGAGAGGAGCGTGGACCCCAAGGCTGTGAATCCTGAGAAAGGTAGTGTTTTTCTTGGTCTATGTATGTACAATGTTGGCACGTCACACTGTCATAAAGTAGCACTACAAACAAGGTTTATTTATTGGATTTCTTTTTTCCTTTCTGCCACAGGAACAGACTGAGGGGCCTTTGTCTAGATGGGGGTTTCCCAAACCCCTCCCCCGGTGCACGTTTTGGTTTTTGCCCTAGCACTACACAGCTGATTCAAATAATCAAAGCTTGATGAGTTGGTTGTTTCCATCAGCTATGTAGCGCTCAGGGTAAAAACCAAAACGTGTGCACAAAGGGGTCCTCTGAGGACCAAGTTTGGGAGACCCTGGTCTCGGGGTAACCCAGAGAGACAATGCAGGTGGTCTTGTGAGTGCACAGCAGATGTGATTGTAACTGGATCACTAGAAATGGACCCTGAACTCCCTACCCACACAACCACCCCTTTTACTGGGGATGGACATTGAACCCCCAACCCTCCGCTATACTGAAGTAGGCCTCCTGCCTGCTTTCCATTTTTCCTACACCCCCACATCTTCTAATCTGCCATTTTCTTCAAAACAAGTTCCAGTTGACTCAAATGCAGGATTTTCTGAGGAAGGGGGGTGTTTCTCTCTCCCCATCCTCTCCTGCAAATGGAGGGAGAGGAGAAAAGGGGAGAGGTGTGGTTGGGATTTTGACTCCAGCAGACGTGAAAGAAAGGTGTGGGGTGTTTTAAAAATAAAAATCTGACTGGACAGATGTTGACCAATCCAATCCTCCAGTGGGAGGATCACTGGTGTGAGGGAGGGGAAGAGACTGACTGTATACAAGAGGTTTTTGGTACTGGGGTAGGAGAAATTGCACAGGTTTTTTTTTTAAAGGAGACTTGAGGTGAATATTAGATGTGTCCTTGTTTTAACATCAAGTGCTTCTGTTCTGTATGTCATGGATCTTTTTCTTAAACTGTAACATCTTGACTGACTGTAAAAGTTCCAACATACTTAGGCCTGTTGTATACTTTTTACAGATATTTGCAGAATAAACAATGTAACAAATTGGTTTCCTGTCACTTATTTTCAAAGTCAATGATCGAGGTTGACGTTTCAGTGTGGATCAGAAAAGTTAATTGAGCCATTACTTCAAACCTTCTAAGTAAACTGTAGGCCTACAGTTACCTGATGTGAATGTGCACTACACTGAGTTTTTTATTCATAGGTCTGTTGATGCATTATAATGAAACAAGCACAAGATCAGGCCAATCATAGTTGATTAAGTACTTTAATTCTCAGGCTTGAATATGTTGCATATGAAAGGCAAAATGAAATGAATACTTTTCTCCATAGTTTAGGCACAATACAGAAAGGCTTGGTTTGTAAATGAGACCATCAGTCACAATTGTGATGTGTCTAGATCAAAAGAAACAGTGGATGACAACAGGATTTCTGAAAGAACAATGTAGATATATAGTCGTGTACATCGAGGCCCATGGAAGAAAGCACACTGGTCAGCATTAGGAGCTATGTAGCACAAGAGGGGCAACACAGAGTGTGCGCGCACACACACGTTCCCCCAACCTCACCGTGAAGGTTTGACAATGGCTGCAAAACAAAAAGGTGGCAAGATTCAGTTCCAACCCCCATGTTCCATATGGCTTCAAAAGGAGTTTCCCTCCATGGCATAACATTCTAAATACTGGTTTTAGAGTGTATGGTCTGCTCAAGAGGGGCATTGCATATCAAGTGAAATCACTCTGGCGTCCCCTACTCAGCCTAAACTATTGTGGGGGTAAGCACAAAAGTGCATGACCTTAGATTGGTTGCTGAGAGCAACTTCCATTGAACCACCAACTGGGGGCGTTTGTCAGTCAGGAATGATCAATTGAGGTTTCAGGAACAACACCGATATACATTTAAAGTGCTGTTATGACCCCTGCAGGCTGAATCATGTCACGTCTCTGCAAGTCTAATACAGAAGTCTATCAATCAGCAGTACTGAAAGAATCTTCAGAAAATCTTTGGGATCATCTGGAATGCCGCAATGGAAAAGACACATCCCCTCAGCTGAATAATATGCATACAAGAACCACCGACCTACACAAACATTTAAGAATAGCCTTTCAAATCGATACTGTCTATAGGATTTCAGTTAGGTCCTTCTCGGCCAGCAATACTGCACTTAATTAGGTTAGTCGACTTCCTAGCGCGCTCTACTCTAAGATTATCTACATGCAAGCCCCTCAACACCAGTTAAGACGGTACATTTAAGAGGAATGACGGTCTACAATTTAGACAACTTTAACACATAGGTAAACAAAGATAACCAATGCCTTTCATTCCAAGTGGAAATGTAATGAAGTCCAGAGCAGAAACTGTAGACACTTGCTACAGTAAAACAAGATTTAAAAACATCGCTCTGCGCTGGCACCGGAATGTCTGCTAAACCCAAGCCCGTCTTGTAAACGTGTGGGCAGAACTGAATACAACACACTGCCTCCAGTGGCACCCTGTCTCTCCACCATATATCCACATTGAAACAGAATTAAACATTAAGGATGTGACTTCATCACTAGCATTTGAACTCACAGCATTGCTTTCAGGGACAGACAGGCGAGCCCAGTTCCAGCACTCGACAATGCAGTATGGCATCCTAAAAAAGGAAAATAATGCCATGCTAATCTCCAAATAGGGTAGCACTTTTGATAAAGTTCTATATTGGGGGGGTGGGGGGGATTTTGGCTCTATTCAAGACACACTGCCAAAGTTCAGTTTCACAGCGTGATTGGAATTTAAAGGCAATGTTCTCGCGTTAGCAGAGGCTGCTTTCACTGTAAATGCTGCATTTGTCGGCTCAATTACCTTTACATTTCTATCACGGAGTCTGTTACACTTCAGCTGTCCAGATTGTATAGTGTATAGGGGGTAAGAGTGTCACAAGGCAGGCAACGGAATGATCCGTAGTTTTCAGAATGCAAGTTTGGCAAAATAAGAAAAGCCCGTGTGTATAAAGGCTTGAGTTACTCCACAGAGAGCCCTCGTGATTTACACATTAAAAAAAGAAATCACATGAATGTTTAAAAGTTTAAATAAAAATAATTAAAAAAAACATGGAGACAGAAGCTCTTTAAGAGCAGGTTGGCTGCTGCCGTCGTCTGGCCAACAGCACAGCAGGAATAAATATATATACTCATATACGCCAGAAAGAAGAGAAAAATAATAACCTAACGTGGAAAACAGTTTCAAACTGACACCTTCACAGCTCCCTCATCTCATCCCTCCCTCTTCCATTCTTCTTTCCCGCGAGTCGAGCACGCCAAAACTCCCCATCTCCCTCACCTCATCCCTCCCTCTTCCATTCTTCTTTCCCTCGAGTCGAGCACGCCAAAACTCCCCATCTCCCTCACCTCATCCCTCCCTCTTCCATTCTTCTTTCCCTCGAGTCGAGCCCGCCAAAACTCCCCATCTCCCTCATCTCATCCCTCCCTCTTCCATTCTTCTTTCCCTCGAGTCGAGCACGCCAAAACTCCCCATCTCCCGACATCTTAGCCGAGGGCTGAAACTTCACGTATCATTTTTTTCTTGTCATCCTTGTCTTCTCTCTCCCTTCCCGCCCCCTCCACCTCACACTCACTCCAGGAGGGGGACAGAGGAGAGAAAGAGAACAGAGCAAGGGAGAGCTGCCTGAAATGTAGGCCAAAGCGGTGGTGGGCGTTTCCATAGAAACAGTGTTCACAGCAGTCAGTGACATCATCGGTACGGGGAGGAGCTGGGGGTGGTTGGAATGCTCCCTGATTGGTCCGGCCTAAACGCGGTTCTCTCCGCCCACTCTGGTCCTGCGCATCATCCTGAGGGGGGGAGGAAAAGAGAAAGAGAAAGAGAGAGAGAGAGAGCAAGCAAGGACACGCTAAAATCTCAAAACTGAAATGCACCAACACAGACAGATAGAAGTTACACATACCTCCTTACACATACCTCCTGTTCTGAGGGTCCAGGTCCAGCAGAGCCTCCTGTGATACTCTGAAGTCATCCAGAGGTGTCTGGTAGCGGGCCTCGAAGGAGCCCTCCCTGCCTCTGTAGGCCTGTGTCTGGGTCTGGGCTGCTGGGGACTGGGGCAGAGGGGACATGGAGGAGGCTGAGGACGTGGAGCCTGTCTCCCCCAGACGCTCACGTCCTGTCTGGGTAACCACCGCTGCAGAGACACCTCCTACCGGCAGGAACGGGCTCAGCACCTCCCCATTTTCAGCCTAGTAGAGGGAGAGAAAATAAGTTGGAGGAGTGAATATTAGGGATGATACCAGTAACGTAATGTGTTTTCCATGGCAAAAACAAAAACACAAAGATAATACTATGGTCCTTTAAAAACCTGCTGTATGTAAAATACTGTGCACTATAGCTTGAAAAATAAACGTGATTCTGGATGACAACATCATATTTTTTTTCCAACATTAGGGATGTTTTCCTCTAAAGAAGTTAAATCCTCTGTATTTTGTTTCCTTCCCAGGATACTAAGGAGTAACGCGATACTGGTACCATCCCGGCCCTAATGAATAACTGTCAATGTGTGATGGGAACTGACAGTGGTGGTGGAGTCAGTCCAGTGAGTGGACCACTACCCACCCTGCTCCGGGTGATGTCCATGTGCACCAGCAGAGAGGCCAGCTCCAGATCCTCATTACAGCTGTTCTTCAGAGGGACTGACCGGTAACCTGACACCACACAGAGACACACAGACATGAGTCTAGTAATGCCAAAAGAATGGCATTATCAAACTATTCTGCTAGTCAGAGAGCTCATCATACTTGTCTCAGCCAATCCGAGTGGATGTTGGTGCGACATGACACCTACCTGTCTTGAGGCTGTTGATGGGGAAGCTGGCCTGAGCCAGGAAGTTCTGGTCGCTGAACATGTCAATCTCATACACCACAAAGCGCAGGAAGGCAAAGGCAGAGTTACACACGGTGAACTGGAAAGGCTTCCGGGGCCACGTGGGGTTCAGACCATTATCCGCTGAGGAGAACATGGAGAGAGAGAGAAGACTAGATCAGCCAAGTCCCCATTGTCATATATTGTGTGTACACACTCGGGGATGTTTTGTCCATCAGGTTGCCACACAATCCTTAGTTATTTGTACAACTTTGTTTTTCCATAACTGGACAGGAAATGACAAGCTTAATTCCAAACCCATCACTACATCCTTGCCCTGGCCCTAAAACCTAGGACCCTTCTCATCGAAATAACACCTGGTTCAACTAACCAACTACATGTAAAGAACCTGATTAGTTGAATTAAGTATTAGTGTAATATGTGTTACTCACCCTCTGAGTCAGTCTTCTGCTTGGCACTGTCATATTCTGCACCACACACCTCTATCTCGATCAGGGGGCACACGATGCCACGACCGTGTTTAGGCAGGTGACGAGCACCCAACACCTGGAGAGGACAGACCGTTTAAACACCTTCACACGTTTTTAGATTCTCGTGGCGACCTAACATTTTCCCCAACCCCTAAGCTTAAGATAGCCGATGTCCTTATGGGGACATGGGAAATGTCCCATTGAGGGAGATTTGTCCTTGTTTTAAAATCCTTGTGGGGGACCTCTGAGGATTTCCACGAGGATAGAAGACCACACACCTCTATCTGCAGGGTGACTGACTCAAGACCCCTCAGTGTGTGTCGGTCAAAGGGGTCAAAGTGGTCGTCTCTCATGATTGGTGGCTGGAGGACGTAGCCACTCCTCCCGTTCAACATGAACAGAGCCTGGTTCATCTGCATGGGCTTGTCTGGAGAGGAAAGAAGTTCAGTCAGTCATCTTCAAAAAGTTAATGTAAGGAAAATCAGTCACCGTTAAAAAAATAATACTAATCATTTAGAAAAAGCAAAAATCCCCTCTCCTACCCCTCCTCACTCAGTAACAACTCATCCTTCCCTCTGTACCTGCAGTCTGAAAGTTCAGCGCAACCAGCTGGGATCCACAGAGCCACATGGGCAGAGGGTCGTAGTTGGAGGAGTCCAGCCTCTGTCCACGGGGGTAGATACGGGACAGCTGCAGCCGGTTGTACTGCAGGAACCTCTTCCCCTTGATCCGGTTCACATATTTCTCTGCCTTGGTCTCCGGGAACGAAGACATGTCCCGGAAACACGCCCGCTCTGTCCCAATCTCTACAGGAGCAAGGGGGAGATGGGGGGTGAGATATCCTTGTGTGTGTGAGTGACAGTGTGTTTAACTGTATAGACGTGTCCTTACTGTCCTCGTCGAAGGGTACAGGTCTACAGTAGATGACCAGGTCAGACAGCTCCAGAGCGATCTTCTTCCTTCTCTCCATCATCTTCCCCTCCTCCAGCTGACACACACACGACTCAGTTTGACAGTTTGACACTACTCACACAGTCATTACTTCACAGATAACCACAAGACTCAGATTCTGAGGAAGTATTCCTGCACATGGTATATGCACATTTACTACAAATGACTCTTTCCATACCTTGGCCTCTGATGTCATGGTGACCTCTCTGATCTTGATGACCCACTCCTTGAGCTCCTCCTGGGTATTGGCAGCGATGTCCAAGACCTGCCCTGCCCTCGGAGAGGCAGCTGGGAGGAGGGAGAACACATGCAGCCTGCTTCCCTTACCATCAGGCCGCACCACTAGGGGGAGAGAGAGAGATGAGAAGGAGGGGGCGAGAGAGAGAGAGAGAGAGAGATGGAACAGTGATAACCCCACACACAGAGAGAGAGAGAAAGATGGAACAGTGATAATCCTACACACACAGAGAGAGAGAAAGATGGAACAGTGATAATCCCACACACACAGAGAGAGAGAAAGATGGAACAGTGATAATCCCACACAGAGAGAGAGATGGAACAGTGATAATCCCACACACAGAGAGAGAGAGAGAGAGAGAGAGAGATGGAACAGTGATAATCCCACACACAGAGAGAGAGAGATGGAACAGTGATAACCCCACACACACAGAGAGAGAGAGAGATGGAACAGTGATAACCCCACAGAGAGAGAGAGAGAGATGGAACAGTGATAACCCCACAGAGAGAGAGAGAGAGATGGAACAGTGATAACCCCACAGAGAGCGAGAGATGGAACAGTGATAACCCCACACAGAGAGAGAGAGATGGAACAGTGATAACCCCACACAGAGAGAGAGAAAGATGGAACAGTGATAATCCCACACAGAGAGAGAGATGGAACAGTGATAATCCCACAGAGAGAGAGAGAGAGAGAGAGATGGAACAGTGATAATCCCACAGAGAGAGAGAGAGAGATGGAACAGTGATAATCCCACACACAGAGAGAGAGAGAGAGAGAGATGGAACAGTGATAACCCCACACAGAGAGCGAGAGATGGAAAAGTGATAACCCCACACAGAGAGAGAGAGAGAGAGATGGAACAGTGATAACCCCACAGAGAGCGAGAGATGAAACAGTGATAACCCCACACAGAGAGCGAGAGATGGAAAAGTGATAACCCCACACAGAGAGCGAGAGATGGAACAGTGATAACCCCACACACAGAGAGAGAGAAGGAACAGTGATAACCCCACACAGAGAGAGAGAGAAAGATGGAACAGTGATAATCCCACACAGACAGAGAGAGAAAGATGGAACAGTGATAATCCCACACAGACAGAGAGAAAGATGGAACAGTGATAATCCCACACAGAGAGAGAGATGGAACAGTGATAATCCCACAGAGAGAGAGAGAGAGAGAGAGATGGAACAGTGATAATCCCACACAGAGAGAGAGAGATGGAACAGTGATAATCCCACACAGAGAGAGAGAGATGGAACAGTGATAATCCCACACAGAGAGAGAGAGAGATGGAACAGTGATAATCCCACACAGAGAGAGAGAGAGATGGAACAGTGACAATCCCACACAGAGAGAGAGAGGGATGGAACAGTGATAACCCCACACAGAGAGAGAGAGAGACGGAACAGTGATAATCCCACACAGAGAGAGAGAGAGATGGAACAGTGATAATCCCACACAGAGAGAGAGAGAGAGAGATGGAACAGTGATAATCCCACACAGAGAGAGAGAGAGAGATGGAACAGTGACAATCCCACACAGAGAGAGAGAGAGGGATGGAACAGTGATAACCCCACACAGAGAGAGAGAGAGACGGAACAGTGATAACCCCACAGAGAGAGGGAACAGTGATAACCCCACAGAGAGAGAGAGGGGGAGAGAGAGAGAGAGACGGAACAGTGATAACCCCACACACAGAGAGAGAGACGGAACAGTGATAACCCCACACAGAGAGAGAGGGGGAGAGATGGAACAGTGATAACCCCACAGAGAGAGCGAGAGATGGAACAGTGATAACCCCACACAGAGAGAGAGATGGAACAGTGATAACCCCACACAGAGAGAGAGATGGAACAGTGATAACCCCACAGAGAGAGAGCGGGAGATGGAACAGTGATAACCCCACACAGAGAGCGGGAGATGGAACAGTGATAACCCCACACAGAGAGCGGGAGATGGAACAGTGATAACCCCACACAGAGAGCGGGAGATGGAACAGCGATAACCCCACACAGAGAGCGGGAGATGGAACAGCGATAACCCCACGCAGAGCGGGAGATGGAACAGCGATAACCCCACGCAGAGCGGGAGATGGAACAGCGATAACCCCACGCAGAGGGGGAGATGGAACAGTGATAACCCCACGCAGAGCGGGAGATGGAACAGTGATAACCCCACACAGAGCGGGAGATGGAACAGTGATAACCCCACGCAGAGGGGGAGATGGAACAGTGATAACCCCACACAGAGGGGGAGATGGAACAGTGATAACCCCACACAGAGGGGGAGATGGAACAGTGATAACCCCACACAGAGGGGGAGATGGAACAGTGATAACCCCACAGAGAGCGGGAGATGGAACAGTGATAACCCCACAGAGAGTCGAGAGATGGAACAGTGATAACCCCACAGAGAGTCGAGAGATGGAACAGTCATAATCCCACACAGAGCGGGAGATGGAACAGTGATAACCCCACAGAGAGCGAGAGATGGAACAGTGATAATCCCACACAGAGTGGGAGAGAGATGGAACAGTGATAACCCCACACAGAGAGGGTGGTGAGAGACAAAGAAAAGAAAGGGAGATACAAGTATCTAGAGGTCTTCCCGAGGCAAGGTGACCGTGCCATCTGCAGGAGGATAGAAACAGGAAGGGGAGGAGTCACTCACCAATCTGACAGGAAGACACATCTACACTTCCTCTCAACAGGTCTCCCAGAGGACTGTTCTCTGTCAGCTGCTGTAGGAGAGGAGGGAGGGGGAGACGGGGGGAGGGAGGGAGAGGGGGAGAGAGGGAGGGAGAGTGGGAGAGAGAGAGGGGAGACATGAATGCTAATCGAAAAACCCAACAGCAGCATTTTACATGTTGTTGCTATAAACAATGCCAGAAAATGCCAGTCCCTCTCATAGCATAGACTAGTGGCTGTAAAATGTGGATTATTAGCAGGTGGGATTATCTGATGCGTATCCCAGTATGCGTCTACAGGGTAGAGGGCCTTACTGATCTGTCTGGCTCCACAGCTGAAGGACTGATCTCCTCTACATAGTTAGCAGGAAACCACAGCTGCTTCTTCCCACCACAGTCCCCCTTCCACCTGAGTGAGAGAGTTAAAACACACACACGGAATGGGGTTTACTCTAGAAGGATGTTCTATAACCAACCCCAGATAACTCATGGAGCTCTGTGATGATTTGGATGGTGAACTTGACTTCCTGTGAGTGATGTCACTCACCATCCTCCTTCCTGTTTGTCCACGTTTTGGATGATGGCGTTCTTACTGAAGGACAATTCATCATCCCTCTGGGCCTTGTACTCATACATGGCCTTCACTGTGCACTGCAGGCCGATGTGAAGGGGTTAGGACACACGCACACACACACAATCCTTGCATTGTTACATTTGCAAAGAGAGGGAAGGAGACAGGATGTAAACACACAGGAGATCAAAGAAACGGTGCAGTCTTACCTTGAAGGTGGGCATTTGATTGGCTTCCACATAGAACCCAGGGTTCCGCCCCTCATACAGAGACCCGTAATCTGGCTCCTGACAAATACATGACAGTTCAGACGATATCCAACTCACTTACATTGACTACAGCAACAATCCTGAGCACAAGTGTGTGTGGTCCACTCACAGCGGTGCCTATCTTCTCCAGCGTCTCCTCATTGATAGGGTAGCGGAGCTTCATCTTACGGTACAACGGGTGTTTCTCGTAGTAACTGATGAGATCCACCAGGCTGTCGAACTCCGACGTCCCCAACACCACTGTCTGGCCCTCCTGTTGCACCCTGCAGTGCTTGATCTTCCCCTCTGCCCTGAGGGGACGACAACACAGGGTTTAACACACACGTACGTGTCCTGCTGCATGCATTAATCATCAGGTGCTTCACAGCAATCTGAACCCAAACCCCCGTAAAGAAAGAGGACGCCAAGATGAGTGGCAAGAACCCATTGTCATGGAAGATGCTTTTCATTGTAATTCAACCAATAACTGGCCTGTACATTTTCAAAACAACCCAGTCAGTAATGCCAGATGCTGTAACGCATGTCTCGAGAGGCCAGGCGGATGGCTGCGTGAGCTATACTAGTGATCTAATAGAGAACACGTGTCTCGGGAGGCCAGGCGGATGGCTGCGTGAGCTATACTAGTGATCTAATAGAGAACACGTGTCTCGAGAGGCCAGGCGGATGGCTGCGTGAGCTATACTAGTGATCAAATAGAGAACACGTGTCTCGAGAGGCCAGGCGGATGGCTGCGTGAGCTATACTAGTGATCTAATAGAGAACACGTGTCTCGAGAGGCCAGGCGGATGGCTGCGTGAGCTATACTAGTGATCAAATAGAGAACACGTGTCTCGAGAGGCCAGGCGGATGGCTGCGTGAGCTATACTAGTGATCTAATAGAGAACACGTGTCTCGAGAGGCCAGGTGGATGGCTGCGTGAGCTATACTAGTGATCTAATAGAGAACACGTGTCTCGGGAGGCCAGGTAGATGGCTGCGTGAGCTATACTAGTGATCTAATAGAGAACACGTGTCTCGAGAGGCCAGGCGGATGGCTGCGTGAGCTATACTAGTGATCTAATAGAGAACACGTGTCTCGGGAGGTCAGGTAGATGGCTGCGTGAGCTATACTAGTGATCTAATAGAGAACACGTGTCTCGGGAGGCCAGGTAGATGGCTGCGTGAGCTATACTAGTGATCTAATAGAGAACACGTGTCTCGGGAGGCCAGGTAGATGGCTGCGTGAGCTATACTAGTGATCTAATAGAGAACACCCATCAGTAACAACCAGAACAAACAATTCTGTCTTTTTGTTTCGTCATTTGTTTCTATATTTGGGACTCACCTGAAAGAAATGGCAAAGGAGCTTAGCTCTGCCCTTTTTCTGACAAGGAACGCCCCGTCACGTGGAACCCTCATCAGCATGTTCTCGGCGTGGCTCCGAGACAGGTTGGCATGGTACCACCTAGAACATACACTCATACTTACACACATCCTTCCTACTTTCTTTCCTACCCTCCTTCTCCTTTCATCAAGTCATCACTGACACACAAGATTGAAATGAATGACTATCTGAAGCCTTGAGAGCTGGACGTACTCTTTGCTTTCGTGGGCGTTGGTCTGGGGCACAGGCTCAGTCAGCTTCATCTCAAACTCGTTACAGCGCAGCGCTACCTGCTGGTAGTGGGTGATGAGGGCGAACAGCGTGTCAAACACCAGGTTGTCTGTCAAGTAGAACTTGGGGCTGCCCGCCTCCTGGCGAGAGTGGATGCGACAGTGCTGCACCCGGCCTGAACGCCTGTGTGGACAGTGAAAGAGAGAGACCAGGTATTGATTTGAAATGAGATGGTCCCAGTTACTCAGCCCTGTCCCATGCATTAGCAGAGAGACCAGCAGCCTAGCCTACACTGTGACTGGCTACTACAGAAAATCAATAGGACAACAATTTGGATTGATTGACTGTTCAGGTCCAAGGTTTAGCAGTGTAGCAAACCTATGGCCACCGTAGATTTGGGGGCTAGCCCTCAAGAACATACAGCACAAGTATTATGTGATGTGATGCAAGCAATGGAGGTGGGTGAGGAAAAGGGGGGTTAGGTAAGGAGTGGGGTGAGACAGGTTCAGAGTGAGCTAGGAACAAGGGTGAGGAGTGGGGTGAGGCAGGTTCAGAGTGAGCTAGGAACAAGGGTGAGGAGAAGGGAGTTAGTAGAGGGTGGGGTACTGTAGGGGAGATTTACCAGAAGGACAAGGTGTAGTCTCCTACGAACGTCTCACTCTCCCGGACCAGGAAGGACCCGTCGGGAGCCCCCGTCTCAAGACAGTACTCCGACAGCAGCCGCTCCGCTATCTGTCTCCCGTCGCGACCAGCACCCAGCTTCCCATGGAACCACTTCTCTGCTATATGTTGCTCCATACCGCTAGAGACCTAGAAAGATAGAGAGTGCCAGAGTTTAATGTTGGAACTCCTATGGCAACGTTTCCCCACACTTGGTCCTGGGGACCCCGAGGGGTGCACTTTTTTTAACCCAACACTACACAGCTGATTCAAATGATCAAAGCTGGATGATTAGTTGAATCAATTGTGTAGTACTAGGCCAAAAATCTAAAACGTGCACCCCTTGGAGTCCCAGGGACGGAGTTGGGGAAACCCTGTCCTATGGCATTAAGCACCATAAAGTGATGTTCTGTCCTGTATGTACCGCAGAGTGTCTGCTGGCTTTATTTTGCTGTGGTGGTGATGCGCCACTGCAAAAACATTGCCTCGACACAATAAAAAATATGGAACATGAAACTCTGTTGAGGAGCATTTTGCCTAGAACATTCCACATGTAATTTATCTGCAAACAAAACAAGTAATTCCTAGAAAAAAATAACAACCCCAGAGTAGAATAGTTTCTTTACCAAGTCGGCTTGTTGTTGTGTTCTATGCTAGATAAATATTCCTCTCCGTGACTCATTCATGTTATAAGTGCCATAGGAAGGGACATGTGCATTCTGACAAGCAGTCAATGCACAACAATTATTGCAATTGCGAAAACAGCAGTTTTAATGGCTTTTGTTAAAAAGAGGGGAATCCCAGCTTTCCATTCCTACTTAATTTATTTCTCAACTCCTAAATATGCACAAACTGCACCATTTTAAACCCATGAGCATGGTTAAGCATGTTATGCTCAGCAATTCAGTGCGTGCATAGGGGAGAGTGGGGCTAAACACACAACAATTATAGGGTGACTTGAGGTACAACGCCTCACTACCTAAAAATGATTTATTTGAATGACTTAAATTGTGATGAGATAATATTTTTGGTTGAGCAAGAGTAGTGGAAACCAGATAACATGTTGGGGGAAAAATTAACACGGAGGCCTAGATTTTATTCCGTGCTTATGCAAGTTTCTTGGGACATAAATGAATCAATATGATAACTAGTTAAGAGAACACATGAGATCTGGCTAATGATTAGCCCAATGGGGTAAATGCAGACATGCTTCAGCCTATTCATTTGCACCCCCGACTCCCCCCCCCCACTGTACCGCAATGCCTTACCTCTCTGTGCTCCTCCTCATCCTCGTTGCCTTGGTTGCTAGACGTCTCCTCCGAGTAGTAGATCTTACTGCTGGTCAGGACAAAGAAGTGAGGGTACCACTCCTGCAGAGAGAGGGGGAGATGGTGTTTGAGTTATAAAAAGGTGCTTAAAAAAGGTAACAGTGACAAGAGCTATGGACCATACAACCAAGGCATGTACAGTGAGCTACACAAATATTGGGACCGTGACATTGGTTGTTGTTTTGGCTCTGTACTCAGCACTTCGGATTTGAAATTATTCAGTGACTATAAGGTTGAAGTCAGCTT
This sequence comes from Oncorhynchus masou masou, assembly GCF_036934945.1. Lineage (NCBI taxonomy): Eukaryota > Metazoa > Chordata > Actinopteri > Salmoniformes > Salmonidae > Oncorhynchus > Oncorhynchus masou. The sequence continues at coordinate 13,832,357 of NC_088244.1, read as the reverse complement.
TAATTTGAAGGTTTTTTCATCCACATCTTGTGAAACTTTTTCAAATTTGACACTTTTTGTACATAGTCCCCCCCAATATTTTGGTTGCGTTTCAGATTATTTTGTGCACAATATAAATTGATGGTAAATAACGTAGTGTGTCATTTTGGATTCACTGTTATTGTAAATAAAAATATGTTTCTAAACACTGCTACATTAATGTGGAAGTTACCAAGATTACAGATCATTCTGAATGAATCATGATGAGTGAGAAAGTTACAGGCATAAATAACAATTTAAAAAACAAAAAAATGCTAACCTCCCCTGTTATTAAATCAGAGTTGATTGTAAAAGTGAGAGGTTAGTATGTCTTGGGGGTACAATATTTGAGCGTCTAACTTTTTCACGATTCATTCAGAACTATCTGTAATCATGGTAGCATCCATCCACAAGCACCATGCTCTACCAACTGAGCTACACGGAACTACATTAAACATAGAAGAGTTTAGAAATATATTCTATTCTTATTTACAATAAGGGGGTTCTACTAAACTATATGGAATTGTTTTAAGGTCATACCAAGGATCATTTAGCTATTGGAGTTTAAGATCCCCTGAAGTATCAAAGAAAAATGTAACACTGAAAACCAGATTCACTACATGGAACAGATCCCCAAAAAATATCAAAAAGGAAGTTTGTGCTGAAGTGTCTCTCCTATATCTTTTATATTTTTTTTTTACATGTATTCAATCACTACCGTTCAAAAGTGTGGGGTCACTTAGAAATTCCCTTGCCATTGAAAGAAAAGCAAATTCTTTGTCTATTAAAATTAACATAAAATTGATCAGAAATACAGTATAGACATTGTTAATGTTGTAAATGACTATTGTAGCTGGAAACAGCAGATTGTTTATGGAATATCTATTTAAAGGGTGACAGGTAGCCTAGTGGTTAGAGCGTTGGGCCAGTAACCGCAAGGTTGCTGGATCAAATCCCCGAGCAGAAAAGGTAGAAATCTGTCGTTCTGCCCCCGAACAAGGCAGTTCCCCGGTAGGCAATCATTGTAAATAATAATTTATTCTTAACTATCTTACCTAGTTAAATAAAAAGGATAAAACATATGCTTGAACCTTTTTATTTAACTAGGTAAGTCAGTTAACTTTTGCAATTATGTTAGCACAGCTGAAAAATGTTGTCCTGATTAAAGATGCAATAACACTGGCCTGTAATCAAACCCACAAATGCTGATGCTCCAGATACTCAACGAGTCTAAAGGCCAGTTGTGCTAACAATAGCAAAATTTGCTTTTCTTAAAAAAACAAAACAAGGACATTTCTAAGTGACCCTAAACTTTTGAACGGTACCGGAGACCTTCAGGCCTGTGGGCATCCTAGAGCAAAATATCCAACATGTACATATTCGTGAGAGTGTGTAACCCAAAAGGTTTGGACGCTACAGACACAAGTTGGCAGATCAGCTGTGCCAACGTCAGACGAGTCTCGACACTTGTGTGAAGGCCGTAGAGGAAAACACTGTTCGTGAGAGTCATCTTTCCATAGAGGGGTCACAATAGTTCTGTTGGCCAAACCAGTCAGACGCTACAGATGATTTTGTGAGAAGACCAATTTTTGGGATGTCTCATGGTCTGATAAACACTGCTCTCGCTCTGTCACCTTTTACCACAGATGGGATGTCTCATGGTCTGACAAACACTGCTCTCGCTCTGTCACCTTTTACCACAGATGGGATGTCTCATGGTCTGACAAACACTGCTCTCGCTCTGTCACCTTTTACCACAGATGGGATGTCTCATGGTCTGACAAACACTGCTCTCGCTCTGTCACCTTTTACCACAGATGGGATGTCTCATGGTCTGACAAACACTGCTCTACCTCTGTCACCTTTTACCACAGATGGGATGTCTCATGGTCTGACAAACACCACTCTACCTCAACCACCTTTTACCACAGATGGGATGTCTCATGGTCTGACAAACACTGCTCTCGCTCTGTCACCTTTACCACAGATGGGATGTCTCATGGTCTGACAAACACTGCTCTACCTCTGTCACCTTTTACCACAGATGGGATGTCTCATGGTCTGACAAACACTGCTCTCGCTCTGTCACCTTTACCACAGATGGGATGTCTCATGGTCTGACAAACACTGCTCTACCTCTGTCACCTTTTACCACAGATGGGATGTCTCATGGTCTGACAAACACTGCTCTACCTCTGTCACCTTTTACCACAGATGGGATGTCTCATGGTCTGACAAACACTGCTCTCGCTCTGTCACCTTTTACCACAGATGGGATGTCTCATGGTCTGACAAACACTGCTCTACCTCCACCACCTTTTACCACAGATGAGATGTCTCATGGTCTGACAAACACTGCTCTACCTCCACCACCTTTTACCACAGATGAGATGTCTCATGGTCTGACAAACACTGCTCTACCTCCGCCACCTTTTACCACAGATGGGATGTCTCATGGTCTGACAAACACTGCTCTCGCTCTGTCACCTTTTACCACAGATGGGATGTCTCATGGTCTGACAAACACTGCTCTACCTCCGCCACCTTTTACCACAGATGGGATGTCTCATGGTCTGACAAACACTGCTCTCGCTCTGTCACCTTTTACCACAGATGGGATGTCTCATGGTCTGACAAACACTGCTCTCGCTCTGTCACCTTTACCACAGATGGGATGTCTCATGGTCTGACAAACACCACTCTCCCTCTGTCACCTTTTACCACAGATGGGATGTCTCATGGTCTGACAAACACTGCTCTACCTCCGCCACCTTTTACCACAGATGGGATGTCTCATGGTCTGACAAACACTGCTCTCGCTCTGTCACCTTTACCACAGATGGGATGTCTCATGGTCTGACAAACACCACTCTCCCTCTGTCACCTTTTACCACAGATGGGATGTCTCATGGTCTGACAAACACTGCTCTACCTCTGTCACCTTCCACCTCAGCTGTGGAAGTGCGACATATGCAGATGCGGTGGATTGACACGTAAACAAAAAAACTGATCTCTAGCTTAATGTGACATTTATGGAGATTTGACTATGCTTATTTGACTATGTTAATTAGATTTCCGCCAGGGCTCAGACAATGTCCTTATTAATATGGGGTTGGTCCCCCCTTTGCTGCCATAACAGCCAACACTCTTCTGGGAAGGCTTTCCACTAGATGTTCAAACACCGCTGCGGGAACTTGCTTCCATTTAGGCACAAGAGCATTAGTGAGGGTCTTAGCCAGAACCATGAAAAACATCCCCAGATCCCCATTATTCCTCCTCCTCCACCAAACAGTTATTGTGCTGACGTTGCTTCCAGAGGCAGTTTGGAGTCTGCAAGTCTGCACTTTAACCTCATAGTCATTGTATCATTTAAAATCCCAAGTGCTGGAGTACAGAGTCAAAACAACACGTGTCACTGTCCAACTACTTTTGGAGCTCACTGTAGATAGAGAGAAAAAAAGTTATCACATGGTTGATGGGGTCCTCCAGGAAGAGAATGCCATTCTTGATGGAGTTGCTGATGTCATTCTCAGAGTAGGGAGTAGAGGTGGACACCTCCTCATAGGCACTGCCCTCTGCTAGCTTCTTATGCTGCACAAGACGGGGAGAGGAAGAGTGGTGAAACTGCAGTTGGTTTATAGAGTCATTTCGCAGATGCTCTGATCCACGAGTACATTAAAATGACAACACAAACATCTTTAATTCCAAATCCACATGACCTCTGACCTTGATGAGGATCTTCTTCTTAAGCTGATTGGGTGAGGGCAATCCGTCAGCGGAGATGTCCACAGCCTTGGTAAGCAGCATTTCTCCAAAGACCTTCTTAAAGTAGGTAGCCATGTTCCTCTGCTGCACAATGCTGCAATGATCCTCTATGGACAGGATGATGGGGTAGCTGGGGAAGGAGTAAGAGGGGGAGAGGGATCAGAGGTCAACAGCACATCCAAGGTGAAAGGCGTGGTGGAAAGGCCCCCCCCTTTGTGAACTTCTCATTTAAATGTCATGTTCTCTTTAGAGGACAGTAGATTACTGAGTATCACTCAAGCATACAAAACGCATACAAAGACTGTGAGCACATGGAGACTCACTCAGACGTCACAAAGGCGTGTTCCTTGATGGTCGCCAGGACATCACAGAACTTGATCTTGGTGGTGAGGGTGTGTCCATGGTAGATGACAGGCATTCCATCTGGACCATCCCAGCAGTCCACTGCCAACACACACAAACTTTTTTTAAATGGCATAGTAGAGATGTCATATTTGGTGAGTTGAGTGAGTGTCTGTTAAAATGGTATGTAGGGAGTAGTAGGCTTTAACCACGTTAGTAACCTGTTGAGTACACAAACTATAGTTTGCTTATTTTTCATTTACAAGGGCAGCTACACAATCCCAAGATAAGCAGACGACGGTTGGCCATGGTTTTATGTGTAGTATGCTTAGACTAGGCCTCCACAACCAGCCTCAACATTAAAGATATAGGATCAAAAAATGTGATTGAAAATTATTTATTCAATGACAAAGAGAGGAAGGACAGCATCCAGTGCCTTCAGAAAGTATTCATACCACCTGGTACAGCCGGAATTTCAAATTGATGAAATAGCTTCTTTATTTCTCTCAACCAGCTACAAACAATACCCCATAATAACAAAGTGAAAACATGATTTTAGCAAATTTATTGAAAATGAAATACAGAAATACCTTATTTACATTAGTATTCACAACCTGAGTCAACACAGGTAAAAAAAATAAAAAATAAAACATTTTTTGAAAAGGGGAATTTGTCACCTTTTGCAGCAATGACAGCTATGAGTCTTTCTGGGTATGTCTGAGTTTTGCACACCTGGATTGTACAATAATTGCCTATTATTATTAGAAAAATTATTCAAGCTCCGTCAAGTTGGTTGTTGATCATTGCTACACCGCTTTTCCAAGTCTTGACATAAATCTGCTTAAATCTAAGTAAAACTTGGCAGCTCAGGAACATTCACTGTCTTCTTGGTAGGCAACTCATATCTATCCATTTACACACACAGGTTTGGACACCTACTCATTCAAGGGTTTTTCTTTATTTGTACTATTTTCTACATTGTATAATAAAAGTGATGACATCAAAACTATAAACACATGTAATCATGTAACCCCCCAAAAAAGTGTTAAATCAAAGTATATTTGATTATTCAAAAAGTAACCAATCTTTGCCTTAACAGCTTTGCACAGTCTTCACATTCTCTCAACCAGCTTCACCTGGAATGCTTTTCCAACAGTCTCGAAAGAGATCCCACAAATGATGAGCACTTGTTGGCTGCTTTTCCTTCACTCTGCAGTCCAACTCATTCCAAACCATCTCAATTGGGTTGAGGTTGTGAAGGCCAGGTCACCTGATGCAGCACACCATCACTCTCCTTCTTGGACAAATAGCCCTGGAGGTGTGCTGGGTCGTTGTCCTGTTGAAAAATAAATGACAGTCCCACTAAGCCCAAACCAGATGGGATGGCGTATTGCTGCAGAAACATGTGGTAGCCATGCCGGTGTGCCTTGAATTCTAAATAAATCACAGACGTGTCACCAGTAAAGCCCCCCAACACATTCTCCTCCATGCTTCCTGGTGGGAACTTCACATGCAGAGATCATCCGTTCACCTACAACACGTCTCACAAAGACACTGATCAGACCAAAGGACAGATTTCCACCAGCCTAATGTCCATGTTTCTTGGCCCCAGCGAGTCTCTTCTTCTCCTTGGTGTCCTTCAGTAGTGGTTTCTCTTCCGCCATTCCACCACGAGGCCTGGTTCACGCAGTCTCCACTGAACAGTTGCTGTTGAGATGTCTGTTACTTGAACACTTAAGCATTTATTTGGGCTGCAATTCCTGAGGCTGGTAACGAATGAACTTATCCTCTGCAGCAGAGGTAACTCTGGGTCTTCCTTTCCTGTGGCGGTCCTCATGAGAGCTGGTTTCACCATAGCGCTTGATGGGTTATGCAACTGCAATCAAAAGAAACTTTCAAAGTTCTTGAAATGTTCTGCAATGACTGACCTTCATGTCTTAAAGTAATGGACCGTCACCTCCCTTTGTTTATTTGAGCTGTTCTTGCCATAATATGGACTTGGTCTTTTACCAAATAGGGGTGGTATAGACAAGATGGCCCTACCTTGTCACAAAACAACTGATTGGCTCAAACGCATTAAGGAAGAAATTCCACAAATTAACAAACCACACTTGTTAATTGAAATGCATTCCAGGTGACTACCTCATGAAGCTGGTTGACAGAATACCAAGAGTGTGCAAAGATGTCATCAAGGCAAAGGTTGGCTACTTTGAATTCTCAAATATGTTAAACAACTTTTTGGTTACTACATGATTCCATGTGTTATTTCATAGTTTTGATGTCTTCACTATTATTATATTATTACAGCTCCGTCACCACCCCCGTCCCCCCGCAACTACTCGCCCAAGCCTCTCCAGGTTCTCCTTTACCCAAATAGCAGATGTTCTGTAAGAGCTGCAAAACCTGGACCCTCTATTTCTGAAACTATCGGCCACCATTGTCACAACCCCTATTACCAGCCTGTTCTACCTCTTTCATATCGTCGGAAATCCCCAAGGATTGGAAAGCTGCCGCAGTCATCCCCCTCTTCAAAGGGGGAGACACCCTGGACCCAAACTGTTACAGACCTATATCCACCCTGCCCTGCCTGTCTAAGGTCTTCGAAAGCCAAGTCAACAAACAGGTCACTGACCATCTCAAATCACACCGTACCTTCTCCGCTGTGCAATCTGGTTTCCGTGCCAGTCACGGGTGCCCCTCAGCCACGCTCAAGGTACTAAACGATATCATAACGGCCATCAATAAAAGACAGTACTGTGCAGCCGTCTTCATCGACCTTGCCAAGGCTTTCGACTCTGTCAATCACCATATTCTTATCGGCAGACTCCGTAGCCTTGGTTTTTCTGATGACTGCCTTGCCTGGTTCACAAACTACTTTGCAGACAGAGTTCAGTCTGTCAAATCGGAGGGCATGCTGTCCGGTCCTCTGGCAGTCTCTATGGGGGTGCCACAGGGTTCAATTCTCGGGCCGACTCTTTTCTCTGTATATAATCAATGATGTTGCTCTTGCTGCAGGCGATTCCCTGATCCACCTCTACGCAGACGACACCATTCTATATACTTCCGGCCCGTCCTTGGACACTGTGCTATCTAACCTCCAAACAAGCTTCAATGCCATACAACACTCCTTCCGTGGCCTCCAACTGCTCTTAAACGCTAGTAAAACCAAAATGCATGCTTTTCAACCATTCGCTGCCTGCCTATTATCACCACCCTGGATGGTTCCGACCTTGAATATGTGGACATCTATAAGTACCTAGATGTCTGGCTCGACTGTAAACTCTCCTTCCAGACTCATATCAAACATCTCCAATCGAAAATCAAATCTAGAGTCGGCTTTCTATTCCGCAACAAAGCCTCCTTCACTCACGCCGCCAAACTTACCCTAGTAAAACTGACTATCCTACCGATCCTCGACTTCGGCGACGTCATCTACAAAATAGCTTCCAACACTCTACTCAACAAACTGGAAGCAGTTTATCACAGTGCCATCCATTGTCACTAAAGCACCTTATAACACCCACCACTGCGACTTGTATGCTCTAGTCGGCTGGCCCTCGCTACATATTCGTTGCCAGACCCACTGGTTCCAGGACATCTACAAGTCCATGCTAGGTAAAGCTCCGCCTTATCTCAGTTCACTGGTCACGATGGCAACACCCACCCGTAGCACGCGCTCTAGCAGGTGTATCTCACTGATCATCCCTAAAGCCAACACCTCATTTGGCCGCCTTTCGTTCCAGTTCTCTGCTGCCTGTGACTGGAACGAATTGCAAAAATCGCTGAAGTTGGAGACTTTTATCTCCCTCACCAACTTCAAACATCTGCTATCTGAGCAGCAAACCGATCGCTGCAGCTGTACACAGTCTTATCGGTAAATAGCCCACCCAATTTTACCTACCTCATCCCCATACTGTTTTTATTTATTTACTTTTCTGCTCTTTTGCACACCAATATCTCTACCTGTACATGACCATCTGATCATTTATCACTCCAGTGTTAATCTGCAAAATTGTAATTATTTGCCTACCTCCTCATGCCTTTTGCACACAATGTATATAGACTTTTTTTTCCTACTGTGTTATTGACTTGTTTATTGTTTACTCCATGTGTAACTCTGTGTTGTCTGTTCACACTGCTATGCTTTATCTTGGCAAGGTCGCAGTTGCAAATGAGAACTTGTTCTCAACTAGCCTACCTGGTTAAATAAAGGATTTTTTTTAAGTACAAAAATTATACAGTGTAGAAAATAGTAAAAATAAAGAGAAACCATTGAAAGAGTAAGTGTGAACAAACTTTTGACTGGTACTGTATATGTACAGTGGGGCAAAAAAGTATTTAGTCAGCCTCCAATTGTGCAAGTTCTCCCACTTAAGAAGATGAGAGAGGCCTGTAATTGTCATTATAGGTACACTTCAACTATGACAGAGAAAATGAGAAAAACAAATCCAGAAAATCACATTGTAGGATTTTTTTTTGAACTTATTTGCAAATTATGGTGGAAAATAAGTATTTGGTCACCTACAAACAAGCAAGATTTCTGGCTCTCACAGACCTCTAACTTCTTTTAGAGGCTCCTCTGTCCTCCACTCGTTACCTGTATTAATGGCACCTGTTTGAAATTGTTATCAGTATAAAAGACACCTGTCCACAACCTCAAAACAGTCACACTCCAAACTCCACTATGGCCAAGACCAAAGAGCTGTCAAAGGACACCAGAAACAAAATTGTAGACCTGCACCAGGCTGGGAAGACTGAATCTGCAATAGGTAAGCAGCTTGGTTTGAAGAAATCAACTGTGGGAGCAATTATTAGGAAATGGAAGACATACAAGACCACTGATAATCTCCCTCGATCTGGGGCTCCTCGCAAGATCTCACCCAGTGGGGTCAAAATGATCACAAGAACGGTGAGCAAAAATCCCAGAACCACACGGGGGGACCTAGTGAATGACCTGCAGAGAGCTGGACCCAAAGTAACAAAGCCTACCATCCGTAACACACTACGCCGCCAGGGACTCAAATCCTGCAGTGCCAGACGTGTCCCCCTGCTTAAGTTTGCTAGAGAGCATTTGGATGATCCAGAAGAAGAGATTGGGAGAATGTCATATGGTCAGATGAAGCCAAAATATAACTTTTTGGTAAAAACTAAACTTGTCGTGTTTGGAGGACAAAGAATGCTGAGTGGCATCCAAACAACACCATACCTACTGTGAAGCATGGGGGTGGAAACATCATGCTTTGGGGCTGTTTTTCTGCAAATGGACCAGGACGACTGATCCGTGTAAAGGAGAGAATGAATGGGAAAACCTCCTTCCATCGGCAAGGGCATTGAAGATGAGACGTGGCTGGGTCTTTCAGCATGACAATAATCCCAAACACACCGCCCGGGCAATGAAGGAGTGGCTTCGTAAGAAGCATATCAAGGTCCCCAACAAAGGGTATATAACAAAGTGTTGAGATAAGTATTTATTTGGTCAATAACAAAAGTTTATTTTCCACCATAATTTGCAAATAAATTCATAAAAAATCCTACAATGTGATTTTCTTCCTCATTTTGTCTGTCATAGTTGAAGTGTACCTATGATGACAATTACAGGCCTCTCATCTTCTTAAGTGGGAGAACTTGCACAATTGGAGGCTGACTAAATACTTTTTTGCCCCACTGTATGTCGTCGGAAGTTCCCATACACCTTAGCCAAATACATTTCAACTCAGTTTTTCACAATTCCTGACATTAAATCCAAGTAAAAATTCCCTGTCTTTGGTCAGTTAGGATTCCACTTTATTTTAAGAATGTGAAATGTCAGAATATTAGTAGAGAGAATGATTTATTTAAGCTTTTCTTTCATCACATTCCCAGTGGGTCAGAAGTTTACATACACTCAATTAGTATTTGGTAGCATTGCCTTTAAATTGTTTAACTTGGGTCAAACGTTTCAAGTACCCTTCCACAAGTTTCCCACAAGAAGTTGGGTGAATTTTGGCCCATTCCTCCTGACAGAGCTGGTGTAACGGAGTCAGGTTTGTAGGCATCCTTGCTCGCACACACTTTTTCAGTTCTGCCCGGAAATGTTCTATAGGTTTGAGGTCAGGGCTTTGTGATGGCCACTCCAATACCTTGACATTGTTGTTCTTAAGTCATTTTGCCACAACTTTGGAAGTATGCTTGGTGTCATCCTCCATTTGGAAGACCCATTTGAAACCAAGCTTTAACTTCCTGACTGATGTTTGAGATGGTGCTTCAATATATCCATATATTTTCCTCCTTAATGGTGCCATATATCTTGTGAAGTGCTCCAGTCCCTCCTGCAGCAAAGCACCCCCACAACCTGATGCTGCCACCCCCATGCTTCACGGTTGGGATGGTGTTCTTCGGCTTGCAAGCCTACCCCTTTTCCTCCAAACATAACGATGGTCATTATGGCCAAACAGTTCTATTTTTGTTTTATCAGACCAGAGGACATTTCTCCAAAAAGCACAATCTTTGTCCCCATATGCAGTTGCAAACCGTAGTCTGGCTTTTTTATGGCAGTTTTGGAGCAGTAGTGGCTTCTTCCTTGCTGAGCGGCCTTTCAGGTTTTGTCAATATCGGACTCGTTTTACTGTGGACATAGATACTTTTGTACCCGCTTCCTCCAGCATCTTCACAAGGTCCCTTGCTGTTGTTCTGGGATTGATTTGCACTTTTCACACCAAAGTACATTCATCTTTAGGAGACAGAACACGTCTCCTTCCTGAGCGGTATGACGGCTGCGTGGTCCCATGGTGTTTATACTTGCATACTATTGTTTGTACAGATGAACATGGTACCTTCAGGCATCTGGAAATTGCTCCCAAGGATGTACCAGACTTCTGGAGGTCTACAAATTATTTTCTGAGGTCTTTATTTTGATTTGGGGCGGCAGGGTGGCCTAGCGGTTAGAGCGTTGGACTACTACCCGAAAGGTTGTGAGTTCAAACCCCCGAGCTGACAAGGTACAAATCTGTCGTTCTGCCCTTGAACAGGCAGTTAAACCACTGTTCCCAGGCCGTCATTGAAAATAAGAATTTGTTCTTAACTGACTTGCCTGGTTAAATAAAGGTAAAATTAAAAAAAATAAAAAATCCCATGATGTCTAGCAAAGAGGGACTGAGTTTGAAGGTAGGCCTTGAAATACAGGCTAATTGACAATTTGAGTCAATTGGATATCAGAAGCTTCTAAAGTCATGACCTTCTCTGGAATTTTCCAAGCTGTTTAAAAGGCACAGTAAACTTGTGTTTAAGTTATTATCCTGGTGAAAGGTGAATTTTCTCCCACTGTCTGTTGGAAAACAGAACCATGTTTCCTTTAGGATATTGCCAGTGCTTAACTATTCAGTTTCTTTTTATGCAAAAAATAAAAATACATAGTCCTTGCCAATGACAAGCATACCCATAACATAATGCAGCCACTACCTTATGCTTGAAAATATGAAGAGTGGTACTCAGTGATGTGTTGTGTTGGATTTGCCCCAAACATAAAGTTTAAAAAAATCTTCCTTTCTTCTGTTGTACTTTAGTGCCTTATTGCAAACAGGATGCATGTTTTGTAATATTTTTATTCTATACAGGCCTCCTTTACATTAGTATTGTAGAGTAACTACAATGTTGAGCCATCCTCAGGTTTCTCCCATCAGAGCCATGTAGTTGTTTTAAAGTCACCATTGGCCTCTTGGTGAAATCCCTGAGCAGTTTCCTTCCTCCCCGGCAACTGAGTTAAGGATGACTATCTTTGTAATGACTGGGTGTATTGATACACCATACAAAGTGTCATTAAATAACTTTGCCATGCTCAAAAGGGATATTCAATATCTGCTTTTTAAATTTTGACTCATCTACCAAGAGGTGCCATTCTTTGCGAGGCATTAGGAAATTCAATGTTCGACAAAGGGACCGTACCGATAACTGAATGTGTAAGTTAGAGATGAGGTAGCCATTCAAAAATCATGTTAAACACTGATTGCACACAGAGTGAGTCCATGTAACTTATTTTGTGACTTGTTAAGCAGATGTTTTATTTAGGCTTGCCATAAAGTGGTTTAATACTTACTGACCCAAGACATTTCATGTTTTCATTTAATTAATTCGTTAAAAAATAATTCCACTTTGACATTATGGGGTATTATGTAGGCCAGTGACAACATCTCAACTTAATCCATTTTAAATACAGGCTGTAACAAAATGTGGAAAAAGTCAAGATGTCTGAATACTTTCTAAAGGCCCTGTGTGTGTGTGTGTGTGTGTGTATATAACACACATTAAAAAAGGGACTTCCTGGTTTAAATCAAGATGAAATATTAAACTGTCATATGTGCCTTTCTGAATGGAGCAGCAGTGAAGTACGACGACTGTCTCGAAAAATAGTCAGATCCTTTAGAAACCGGTCTGAACAGTGTTCCCTCACTTCCAGTGCAGTGATACAGTATATGAAGAGTGTTTGTCATGCAGATATTGTGGAGAAGAGTGGCTTTAGGTCTGAAAGAAAGTGGGTTATGGAGAGAGCAAAGTCAGGTGTGTGTGTGTGTAATAAACTCACACTCGATGCAGCGGCAGCCCATCCTCAGACAGCGCGCGTACGCTTCCAGGGATGACTCACTAGAAAACTGGTCACCTGTCAGATAGCTACAAACACACACACGACATCAGATAGTCTACAGAAGACTCCTTTCCCTTCATCCTGTGTTCTTCACATCCCCTTCCATGTCAGCAGTGAAACATTGAATACAGAATCAAAAAGATATTTCTGTCTTTGTTGGTTCGCGTAAACACCCCTTTCTCACTTAGCCAGGCAATTCAGACTTTATCAAAGCAACATGGACATTTTCATTCCTCACTTCCAGGAGTATTGTTTCTCAGCCAACACAAAAGGTTATCACATTAACCTCTTCTCACCATGTTTTCAATGAGAGGAAAATGACATTTCCCTACACAATCAAAGCCCAGTTCTCATTGTTAAAAAGGAATTGTTAGATAATACCAATTTAATCTGATATACATCAGAACTGTAGGACACAAATCCCCTTGGACTAGGGAAAAACGTCTGGGAAACTCTGCTTTCTCTTACCATTCATGTGAAGCCAGCATTATCACACCACTCATTTCAAATACAGTAATCCATTCTCTCCCCCCCACTCCCTCTGTTCTTACGTGTTATGAGATGAGGATATCCAGTAATGAGACAGGGGGTTGTTCATGTCTTCAGGACACACCTGGTCCAGGGCCGAGTCCCAGACAGTGTTCTCTTTGGAAAATAGGTATGTCAGGAACTAGACCGAGGGGGGAGGGAAGACACGCAATCAATATTGGGGATCTGATGAATGCAGAGACAGTCCAATGGAGAGCACTACCACGTGAAAACCAGGCACCCTTTGTGATTGTGTTCAACTGAAAGTCAGAGTTTTCTACTAATCACAGGCCCAGACATATGAAGTGTACCATCCTGTAGGTAGACACTAGAGGCACTTCCTTTGTCAGACATTTCAGACAAGACACGTGGTTTGACAATAACTAATGTCTCCTTTCCACAGAACTCAGGCACATTCAGGTTACCAGCAAGATGTGGGTGTTCTATTCCAAATTATATCATGTGAAATTAAATTTTATTGGTCACGTACACATATTTAGCAGATGTTATTGCGGGTGAGGTAAAATGCTTGTGTTCCTAGTTCCAACAGTGCAGTAATATCTAACAATTCACAATAATACACACTAATCTAAAAGTAAAATAATGGAATTAAGAAATATATAAATATTAGGATGCGCAATGTCTGTTGGATGTACTCTCACCACTGTGTAACATGAAAATAGTTAATCATAGTGGTACTTTAATTTTATTGCCTCGGAGAGTGAGAGAGAGGGGAGGGGGTGCGATTAGTCTCCCTAGGTAGACGGGTTGTTAACCATGTTCTCTAGTTCTGGGATTTCAGAGGCTAGGGGACAAGCTTAAGAGTGAGAAGGTACCTCATCTTGGTGGAAGAAGGGTTGTTCCACCTCTCTCAGAGGGTCCTTCAGGTACCCAAACATAAACTCCTGCACCTTATTGTTGTCGGTGGCCCACAGCTCCTACGAACACACACAACACATTATGTTATTCAGGTCATTTGATTTCCTTGTGTATTAACACGTAACACCTTTACAAAAGAACCTGTTACTAAAGTGTATGACAAGTCAAGCGTTGTGTTGAACTGAATCCCTAGGAACTTAGATAGATGATAATGCTATATCATCCAGTATACCTTCTGGGCCTCCAGAAGGAAAGTCTTGAAGTCTTCTAGTAAGATCTTCTGCTCTGGTCTCTCAATGAACCTGACAGAGGGAGAGAGGTGTTACACAACTCACATCTACAGTATAACATGATGCTCAGGCTGGGTGTGTGAGTATCTACCTCTGTAGAAAAGGAATCTCCATCTGAAAGACAAAAGTAAAGAAAATGATTAAACACAATAAACCTTGTCGTTTCAGTATGACAACACAGCTCCCGTCTGTCTGCCTGCCTGCTGGGCCTAACGGTTCCTACCAGAGGCTCTGTGGGTTTTAACAGGCCTCTTGATTCGGGAGCCATTTGAGAAGCAGACAGACAGAGAGAGGGGGTGAGAGAGAAGATTAGGAGAGAAGGCTGAAGATGACTTACAGCTTTCTGGGCGTCAAACATCAGGCTGCGATAGAGCTGGGAAAACTGGCTAAAGGACACGTCTCCATTCCTCAACTCCGAGTCCTGAGAGAAAGAGTGAGAGGAGAGGGCAATGTTGCCACAGTGTTAGGATGACACTGGAAAACACACACACACTGGTGGGGAGGGGATATTAGGGAAATGTGATGAGTGTGAGGATGTTACCGGAAGTTTCTCTCTGAGGAACTTCATGTTGGGGACCCTGTAGTTAACCTGGCACAGCATGCTCTTCAGATCCTTACAGGATATCCTAAAATACACACAACGCCAAACACACAAATGAAGGTGCACACACACACTTCTGGAAGAGTACCATGTCGTGACTTCACCTCAGAACTACTTAAAGAAAGCTGCTTCTGAATGGGGGGGTGGTGGTGCTCGCTCACACACACACATACACCAGGAAGCTGTGCAGGTCTGTGGCTGAAAGGTTAGTTCCTTCACACCACGTACACACACCAACCGGAGCTGGTAGGAAGCTTCTTCAAAAACAATTAAGCTGTGCTCATTCCCTAGTTGTGCACACAGTGCATTTGGAAAGTATACAGACCCCTTCCTTTTTTCCACATTTTGTTACGTTACATCCTTATTCTAAAACGGATTAAATAAAAACATTTCCTCAATCACACAATACCCCATAATGGCAAAGCGAAAACAGGTTTAGAAAATGTTGTACATTTATTACAAATGAAACAGAAACACCTTATTGACACAAGTATTCAGACCCTTTGCTATGAGACTCGAAATTGAGCTCAGGTGAATCCTGTCTCCATTGATCATCCTTGAGATGTTTCTACAACTTGATTGGTGTCCACTTGTGGTAAATTCAATTGATTGGACATGATATGGAAAGGCACACATCTGTCTATATAAAGGTCCCACAGTTGACAGTACATGTTAGAGCAAAAACCAAGCCATGAGGTCGAAGGAATTGTCCATAGAGCTCTGAGACAGGATTGTGATGAGGCACAGATCTCGGCAAGGGTACCAAAACATTTCTGCAGCATTGAAGGTCCCCAAGAACACAGTGGCCTCCATTATTCTTAAAAGAAGTGTGGAACCACCAAGACTCTTCCTAGAGCTGGCCGGCTCTGGGAGGTGACCAAGACCCAGATGGTCACTCTGACAGAGCTCCTCTGTGGAAGTGGGAAAACCTTCCAGAAGAACAACCATCTCTGCAGCACCACCAATCAGGTCTTTATGGTAGAGTGGCCAGACGGAAGCCACTCCTCAGTAAAAAGGCACATGACAGCCAGTTTGGAGTTTGCCAAAAGGCACCTAAAGACTCTCAGACCATGAGAAACAAGATTCTCTGGTCTGATGAAACCAAGATTGAACTCTTTGGCCTGAATGCCAAGCGTCACATCTGGCGGAAACCTGGCACCATCCCTACGGTGAAGCATGGTGGTGGCAGCATCATACTGTGGGGATGTTTTTCAGCGGCAGGGACTGGGAGGACTAGTCACGATTGAGGGAAAGATGATCGGAGCAAAGTACAGAGAGATCCTTGATGAAGTCCTGAGCGTGCTGGAGCAGGTTCTCAGACTGGGGCGAAGGTTCAGCTTCCAACAGGACAACGACTCTTAAGCACACAGCCAAAACAACACAGGAGTGGCGTCAGGAACAAGTCTCTGAATGTCCCAGAGTGGCCCAGCCAGAGCCCGGACTTGAACCCGATTGAACAATTCTGGAGACTTGAAAATAGCTGTGCAGCGACACTCCCCATCCAACCTGACAGAGCTTGAGAGGATCTGCAGAGAAGAACAGGAGAAACTCTCCAAATACACGAGTGCCCAGCTTGTAGCATCACAACCAATGAAGACTTGAGGCTGTAATCGCCGCCAAAGGTGCTTCAACAAAGTACTGAGTAAAGGGTCTGAATATTTATGGAAATGTTATTACGTTGTTTATTTTTTAAATTGCAAACATTTCTAAAAACTTATTTTTGTTTTGTCATTATGGGTTATTGTGTAGATGGATGAGAAAAAAGTAACAATTTTATCAATTTTAGAATAAAGCTGTAACGTAACAAAACGTGGAAAAATAATACTTTCCGCATGCATTGTATGGTTTTACTTTCATCCCTCGTCTGTCCAAAATGCCTCTGGCTGGCCTATATTGCTATTTGCTACAGCAGGTAGCTAGTCATACTGGTCTAAATTATTGATAATACACTGGCACGAAGACAGCATTGAATGAGCTATATTCCGCCATAAGTAAACAAGAAAACGCTCACCCAGAGGCAGCGCTCCTAGTAGCCGGGGACTTTAAAACAGGGAAACTTAAATCCATTTTACCAAATTTCTATCAGCATGTTAAATGTGCAACCAGAGGAAACAGAACTCTGGACCACTTATACTCCACACACAGAGACTCATACAAAGCTCTCCCTCCAATTGGCAAATTAGACCATAATTCTATTCTCCTGATTCCTGCTTACAAGCGAAAATTAGATTAATAAAAAAAGTGGTCAGGTGAAGCAGATGCTAAGCTACAGGACTTTTTTGCTGCACTGACTGGAATTTGTTCCGGGATTCCTCCGATGGCATTGAGGAGAACACCACATCAGTCACTGGCTTCATCAATAAGTGCATCGATGACGTCGTCCCCACAGTGACCATACGTACATATCCATGGCTTCTGGTTGGGGTTACAGGCAGCATCCGCACTGAGCTAAAGGCTAGAGCTGCCGCTTTCAAGAAGCAGGACTCTAACCCGGAAGCTTATAAGAAATCCCGCTATGCCCTCCGACGAACCATCAAACAGGCAAAGCGTCAACACAGGACTGAGATTGTACTACACCGGCCCTGACGCTCGTCGGATGTGGCAGGGCTTGCAAACCATTACAGGCTACAAAAGGAAAGCACAGCCGAGAGCTGCCCAGTGACACAATCCAACCAGGCGAGCTAAACTACTTCTATGCTCGCTTTGAGGCAAATAAAACTGAAACATGCATGAGAGCACCAGCTGTTCCCGGAAGACTGTGTGATCACGCTCTACGCAGCAGATGTGAGTAAGACCTTTAAACAGGTCAACACTTACAAGGCCGCAGGGCCAGAAGGATTACCAGGACGTGTACTGCGAGCATGCGCTGACCAAAAGGCAAGTGTCTTCACTGACATTTTCAACCTCGCAGAGTCTGTAATACTAACATGTTTTAAACAGACCACCATAGTGCCTGTGCCCAAGAACACTAAGGTAACCTGGCTAAATGACTACCGACCCGTAGCACTCACATCTGTAGCCATGAAGTGCTTTGAAAGGCTGGTTTCATCCCAGAAACCCTGCCTACCCACTCCAATTTGCGAACCGCTGCAACAGATCCACAGATGATGCAATCTCTATTGCACTCCACACTGCCCTTTCCCACCTGGACAAAAGGAACACCTATGTGAGAATGTTATTCATTGACTACAGCTCAGTGTTCAACACCAGTACCCTCAAAGCTCATCAATAAGCTAAGGACCCTGGGACTAAACACCTTCCTCTGCAACTGGATCCTGGACTTCCTGATGGGCCGCCCCCAGGTGGTGAAGGTAGGTAACAACATCTGCCACGCTGATCCTCAATACAGGGGCCCCTCAGGGGTGCGTGCACAGTCCCCTCCTGTTCACTCATGACTGCACGGCCAGGCACGACTCCAACACCATCATTAAGTTTGCCAATGACACAGTGTGCTCATTCCTGATCAACGACAACGACGAGACAGCCTATAGGGAGGAGGTCAGACCTGACCGTGTGGTGCCAGGACAACAATCTCTCCCTCAATGCGATTAAGACAAAGGAGATGATTGTTGACTACGAGAAAAAGAGGACCAAGCACACCCCCATTCTCATCAACAGGGCTACAGTGGTGCAGGTTGAGAGCTTCAAATTCCTTGGTGTCCACATCACCAACAAACTAACATGGTCCAAGCACACCAAGACAGTCGTGAATAGGCCACGACAAAATCTATTCCCCCTCAGGAGACTGAAAAGATTTGGCATGGGCCAAGTCTAGGTCCAATAGGATTCTAAACAGCTTCTACCCCCCAGCCATAAGACTCCTGAACAGCTAATAAATGGCTACCCAGACTATTTGTATTGCACCCTCTCCACACCACTGCTACTCTCTGTTGTCATTTATTAAAATAGCTATGCATAGCACTACCTACATGTACATAATACCTCAACCAACCGGTGCCCCCGCGCACATTGACTCTGTACCGGTACCCCCCTGTATATAATCTCACTATGGTTATTTTACTGCTGCTCTTTAATTAAATGTTACTTTTATCTCTCATCTGTATTTTTTTAACAGCATTGTTAGTTAGGGGCTCGTATGTAAGCATTTCATTGTAAGGTCAACACTTGTTGTATTTGCCGCATGTGATTAATACAATTTCATTTGAATAACCCAGAATGACAAAGCAAAAACAGGTTGACATTTTTGCTCATTTATAAAAAAATTGAAATATATTTACATAAGTATTCAGACCCTTTACTCAGTACTTTGTTGAAACACCTTTGGCAGCAATGACGACCTAGAGTCTTCTTGGGTATGATGCTACAAGCTTGGCCCATCTGTATTTGGGGAGACTCTCCCATTCTTCTCTGCTGATCCTCTCAAGCTCTGTCAGATTGGATGGGGAGTGATGCTGCACAGCTATTTTCAGGTCTCTCCAGAGATGTTAGATCGGGTTTAAGTCCAGGCTCTGGCTGGGCATTCAGAGACTTGTCCCGAACCCAGGTTTTTAAATCAAGGATCTCTGTACTTTGCCTCAATCCTGACTAGTCTCCCAGTCCCTGCTGCTGAAAAACATCCCCACAGCATGTTGCTGCCACCACCAAGCTTCACCGTAGGGATGGTGCCAGGTTTCCTCCAGATGTGACACTTGGCATTCAGCCAGAGTTCATTTTTGGTTTCATCAGACCAGAGAATCTTGTTTCTCATGGTCAGTGAGTCTTTAGGTGCCTTTTGGCCTCCCTGACCAAGACCCTTCTCCCCGATTGCTCAATTTGGCCAGTTCTAGGAAGAGTCTTGGTGGTTCCAAACTTCTTTCATTTATAAATAATGGAGACCAATGTGTTCTTGGGGACCTTCAATGCTTCAGAAATGTTTTGTTACCCTTCCCCAGATCTGTGCATTGACAAAATCCTGTCTCGGAGGTCTACAGACAATTCCTTTGATCTCGTGGGTTGGTTTTTGCTCTGACCTGCACTGCAAACTGTGGGATCTTATATAGACAGGTGTGTACCTGTCCAAATCATGTCCAGTCAATTGAATTTAACACAGGTGGACTCCAATCAAGGATCTCAAGGATGATCAATGGAAACATACACCCGAGCTCAATTTCGAGTCTCATAGCAAATGGTCTGAATACCTGTGTAAAGCTATTTCTGTTTTACATTTTTTTTTACATTTGAAAAAAATCTAAAAACCTGTTTCACTTTGTCATTATGGGGTATTGTGTGTAGATTGCTGAGTAAAAAAATAAATATTAATCCATTTTAGAATAAGGTTGTAACATAACAAAATGTGGAAAAAGTCAAGGGGTCTGAATACTTTCCGATGGTACTATATTTAGTTTATATCCCCAAAAAAGCACTGATTTATTTAACTTACTTGTCTTCTCTATTGCGATCTACGGCATAAAACTGCTTCCGTAACCACCTGGGTGAAAAAAAAGAGTTACATTGAAGAATGAGTCTTCGACACCGAAAGTGCTGTGATAGCCATTTGCAACGTACCATCAAGTGATACCCACTCAGCCTACCCAACCGAATAAAGGTGTACCTCTCTATCTGTAAAGGGGTGGGGGATTTGAGTGTGTCTGCCACCAGCCAGGTCAGCCCCTTCACCCACATGGTCATCTCCTCATCAGACGTCGCTGGGGAGAGGGGTCAAGGGTTAGGCGTCAAAGTCCTGACATTCAAGTTCCATATTATGGTATGGGTGTGTCTCTACCTGACAAAACGGAAGGCTTTGGAGGTAATACTGTGGTGTGTATTTCGTATTTACCTGCTAGGCTGAGTGCTTTGAGGCGGAACTCAGTGCCGTGTAGGATGACGAAGCAGTGAGCCTGGTCCAGTCGTGCTGTAGAGTCCTCCACATAGCGCTCAAAGTCCCGAGACTTCTGGCCCGCTCGGATCTCCTTTATCTCTCGGATATCAACTGGAGGGGGGACAGATACAGGGGTCAGCCAAGTCACTCCAACATGAAACAGTCTGTTAAGGTTAGCTAAACTGTATCCACCAATCACATTTAGTTTGCACATTGTCAAGCAGAGCAGAGTGTTACTACATACATAACATATTAAGACACTGCTCTTAAGTCCAGCCACACTGTTGCAACAGACCTTCAGAGGACCACAACCTCAAGCCACACTCACTATAAGGGCCGACCGGGCCTCAGAGGACCACAACCTCACTATAAGGGCCTCAGAGGAGACAGAACAGGAGCTTTCCTTTTTTGGCTTGCAGATGGTGATCAACAGCTAAGGAACAGAAACCTGAATAGCCCAATTCAGTGCATGTTTCAGGACATACACTGCATACCTTGAACTTCGTTGTAAATCATGTCAATGGGAGATTTGCGCAAGACATCTAGTTACTGTAGAAATGTGCATCTCAAGTTCTGATTTGGCCAGAAGAATGAGCTGTAAAGCATATGGAGAGTTGAAGTTACGGACAGTGGCAAAGTGGGATTGTGTTAGTGACAGTGTTGAGGTACACCGATTGTCCTGGTGCAGTTAGTTAGGCATTAAGATATTCACACACACAGCATAGCTCTCGCATAGCTTTGCTCCTGCTCCTCTTCCTGCCCTAAACCACACATCCTGTGCTGCTCTGCCGCCTACACTGTCTGTGCGCCTGTGTGTGCGTATGTACCCACCTTCTTTCATCTCGAAGAATCTCTCACACACAAAATACACATCTACTTTGCATCACATGCATCTATGCAGCCGACTTCCGTTGAGACTAAGTCAATCTGACAGGTTGATATTCGAGAGAACATGTAAGTCAGTCTAAATATTTGCAGAGTTATTGTGAAGCTCCAGGAAATAAGAGCTAGCCAGAGGTGTGACCTTACACAGGGAGAGGAGGCATCCTGACTAACATACCAACACGTCTCTCCCTGTTTGCTCTTCATTTTACTTCCCTCTACCCCATTAACCTCTCTCTCATTGGCTCACAACTATCTTTGTTGACTTTAGGGATAATATGCACGTTTGAGGATGAAAGCATGGGAGGATAACAACAAACTACACTGAAGTGTAGTTTGTTTTGAAGTGTTAGAGCAGAGCTGTTGAACTTTGAACAAACTAATTGGCCAATGCACAGTCAACCATGATGTAGGCTATATTTGACTGTGGTATTGCAGAGGTTGTCCTTTTTCATTAGACTTGTGTTTCTGAAAGGATGGAAAATCCTAGTTCAAGGCATGCCATTGGCCTACATATACTGACTGACAGTTTCTACAGAGGCGTGCAGGTGCCTTTGCTGGAACAGACACACCTCTCTCTCAAATCTGAGACGTTTTCAGTAGATCTAAATATCTCCACCCCCCCCAAAAAATAGTATTTGTCAGAATCTCACCAAAACCTTTACACTTATCAGAAGATCTTATCCAATGTGACAGCTACAATAACTTTCAAAAGGAAGCTCATGATCCACACAGAATGGAACCAGTCCAGCCTGCATGTCTGCAGTTACTGGGTCTCGGATTCTGTTGTGTGCAGTCACTGATGTAGCCACCTCAGCAACGCCTTTATCCATGTCTCGTAAACCCTCTTTCCTATAGTGGGATTCTAATAAGCATGATCCTTACGGACAGAAAAAAACAGATTTCGTTTCAGATTTGTTTGTGTTGTTTACACAGTGGCTTGGGACTGATTTGTGCTTACTAAACAAGGGCATGGAGATATCTGGGGGAATAATTGGGTCCTGCGTGTCTCGATTCTCTCTCTCTGCCTTCAGGCTTGTCGGCACAAATGAGAACCTATGTTGTCCACATTCTCAGGTCACACTGAGTGCAAGTGCCAGTGCTCGGACTACATTCTGCCAACACGGGGACTTTAGTCTTAGTGACACTTGCTAAACCAGCAAGTCTTACAGCATACAAGTGCCATGTTAAGAAATCCCAGTAACACCTGTTCAAACAAGAGTTTAGATTTGTCATACAGGCGTACCTTACTGCATGTTCCTGGCTGACTGAGTGTATAAAGACATACTGTCTACCACTATACCAAAACCCAGATGTTTGTGTGTTGATGCAAGCTATGACTGTGGTTAGATAAAGGCACACACACACACACCAGGCCTGGTGTGTTTGAGATGAGGTGGTCACCTGCTTGATGTGTGTTTGGGACAGGACCGTCTCGGCCACACTGACATTTTGGGTCTCTGTCGGTTCCGTCTAGAATTTTCACGGTGCACTCAGACCTAAGCTGTGGTCTTCGCCTGAGATTCAGTCAAGGGTAGGCGGGGAGGGTTGGGAAAGCAACAGTGAGGCGGCTGGGTTAGGGTTTGATAGGTTACTGAACCAACCAAAACCGTTATGTCCGTTAGTGCAGTCCTTCACTCCTGTGAGGTCAGTGTACATCAAATAAGTGAACTGCTGTTCACCAGTTACAATTTGCATACAACTACATCACTTATGATATGCAAAATGTTTATCAGGGGACCAAAAGCACACCAATCACTAAGGAGGTATTGACACATTGACTAGGTACAGGTAGTCCTTGTAAATGTAATTTATTTTCTTACTTTTTAACTCTGCATTGTTGGGAAAGGGCTGTAAAGTAAGCATTTCACGGTAAAGTCTATACCTGTTGTATTTCGGGACATCTGACAAATACGATTAGATTTGTATTCAATTCAAATGACATTTGATAATTTACTAGGGAGAATTATCTACATACAGCAGGTAACTGGACATCATCTTTATTTCCTCTCAGAGGCAACCAGCAAGCATCAAAACTGCTGAGTCAGTGGTGATGTGAGACCCACTGATCTCCCCGTCATCGATAGGACGGAAGACTAAAATGGCGCCGATTCTCTCCTAAATGATCCCACACTTCCAGTAAAAACTATCCATTCTATTTTTAAGGAGACGCATTCGCCAATATCGTCTCACTCGCAAAGAGTAGGATATCATGACGACGTTGTCAAGTACCGAAACTCCTCCATGGAGTTGAGCAAAGACTAAAGTATCCTAAATTAACCTCCGACTCCTTAAAGTTGCTTTGAATCCATACTTCAAAAATGTAAAACTGTTTACCTGTGTTTGTTGTTGCGTGCCTTAATTTGTTTCCTGAAATCCATGTTTTAATAAAATGTAATGCGCTGTGCACATTGAATCTCATGTAAACCAGTCAGTCATTGGATGTAGCAATAAGATTAAGGTTTTATTTTTTTAAGTATGGATTTAAGCAAACAAAGGACAACCATAGGTACATGGTGGTGGTGGTGGGGGTGGGGGGGTCATTTAAACCTTTTTTCCTTTCTCCCTGGCTGCATCCGGAGCAGAGTACAGCTGTGTGAGAGGCATCCTGCTACCCGGGAGACCGTTCTGAGTGAGGGGCGCACGCACAAGGCTCCCTTCACGAAAACACACAGGGCCTGTGATGAATTTGACACTTCTATCCAGCATGGGTTTCTACACTTTATTTAACACTGGGACAAGATTATATGTAGGTCATGTTCAAATGGGGCCAAATAAGGATGTTTCAATAGGCTACAATCCCCACTTTTTGGCTTTGCTCTGACCTCATGTGACATGGTTTTTCCATTATCTGAACATTGAACACACTTCAAATCCCATAATTGCTTCATAATAGTACTAACAAATACGCAATTTCATAATTGTACAAATTGTCCAATTTGTAAGTCGCTCTGGATAAGAGCGTCTGCTAAATGACTTAAATGTAATGTAAATGTACACGTCTAATCACAAGCTACTGGACAAATTGTCATAGCAAGTGTTTTGTTATTGTGTGACACTCGTGTGTCTCACAGCTTTGTTGTTTTGTAAAAACATTCCTGTTTATGACAGCAGGTAAACAGACCGGTTTGGCATCATATTCTCCTGTCAGAACATATTCTGTGCGACAGTGACGACAGTGTGATCAAATATTTTTTGGACAAAGACAGGCCTAAATTGTATTCATTGGATGAAACAGAATATCATGCAGCCTATGCATTGTACACGTTTTCCAATGCGAGAGCCATACTCACTTTCTCCCTCTATTTTATCCGTGCCTCGGGTCCAGATAATTGTCCTCGTCTCAAGTTTGACCTGAAATGTCCTTCTCTCGGGTCGCTGGGACTTTTTGGAGTAAAACAAAGTCAACACGGTCCCCAATTCCAGATCCCGGTAAAGATTGTTCATCTCGGTGTCACTCTCAATCCACGGAATGGGTCCGTTGGAAAAGAAGCCCGAGGTCCCAGCCATGTTCACTTCCCCCGTTTGTTGTCCTTTTCCTTTCAGAACAATCTCCACAGCCCTGGGCGAGACAGAGACAGGGATACCTACAGAACAGGGGGAAAACCCATGAAAACCTATTCTCTGGAGTTGATCATCTATTTGGCTAAGGTCTGTCAAACTTGCATATTGCTTTACTGTTAGAAATATGGCTAGGTGAGTTTAGGTGTAGGCCTAAACCTATGTTATTAGGGTCATATGTTGTGCAATAGTCTTCGCTATGATGCTACATATTTTGTGCAGTAGGCCTACAGGTGCTGGACTGAGAAAATGACAGACGTGCACCAATCAACTCCAGCTGATCACATACTGGTATGGGAACATACAAACCGATTTACAACACTTTTCTCACGAAGATAATACATGGAAATCCACAGGTTAACTGTAATACGCGGCACATTTAAATAGATTAGATAGGCCAGTTTGAGGGATCAAATCCTATTAGCTAAATGGAATGTTTCCTTCACAAGCTACCCATAAAGTTTATTTCCATGGGCCCAGATTCTGCTCGTTTTGTAACAAGCAATACAAAATAACATTCGTTGCGAAAGGGAGAGCGGATACACTGCGAGGCAAGGAATTCGGTGCTACATTTTCCTAAAGGCGAGGGTGGTGGGCAGTTGTTCGACCAAGGAAGAATGGCTGATTTCAACGCAGACAAACCCAGTTAGCTATCGCCATAGCCTTTATTTTAGGTCACCCTTCTAGTACCCTTCGTCTTACCGTCTCAAAATCCAACTGGAACACGCGAGCAGCGCAACAATAGCAGAACAACACCTCGGTATATCGCCGCAATCACCGCCCCGCTCATCTCCGCCGGTCCAACTTCGGCTGTCCTCCCGTCTTCCCCTTTTTCGTGATTATATCATTGTGGTCCCAACAGTGTGCGTACGCTTCAGTCGTGAGGAGAAAGATCCCTTTTCCTTTTGCGTCCTGTCACAGTTCCCCATCGACGGAGAGAGCCATAAGCAAGTTCTGTCTGTATCATGCACGGCTCGGGCCCTTCCCCCATCCGACCCCTCTGTACAACAAAGCATCGGATAGATCGGTCTCTTAAAGATACAGCACTTACTTTTCCACCCCTCAAGTCTACTTTGTTTTCATAATTATCTGTTTACTATAAGTAGGCTAACTAAGCATAGCTAATTATTGCGCGCCTTTGGTCAGTGTCAGTGAGTCAGTGAATACTTTCCGTCAGAAAGTATTCAAACCCCTCGACTTTTTCCACATTTTGTTATTACAGCCTGAATTTCAAATGGATTAAATTGAGATTTTGTGTCACTGGCCTGCCTACACACAATGTCACATAATGTCAAAGTGGAATTATCTATTTAGACATTTTTACAAACTCATAAAAATTTATTGAGTCAGTAAGTATTCAACCCCTTTGTTATGCCAAGCCTAAATACGTTCAGGAGTAAACGTCACATAAGTTGCATGGACTCACTCAGTGTGCAATAATAGTGTTTTTTGTTGTTGAATGACGACCTCATCTCTGTACCCCACACATACAATTATATGTATGGTCCCTTAGTTGAGCAGTGAATTTCAAACAGATTCAAACACAAAGACCAGGGAGGATTTTCATTGCCTCGCAAAGAAGAGCACCTACTCCGAGATGGGTGAAAAGCAGACTTTGAATATCTATTTTAGCATGGTGAAGTTATTATTACACTTTGGATGGTGTATCAATACACCTACTCACTATAAAGATAAAGGCGTCCTTCCTTACTCAGTTCACAGAGAGGAGGAAACCCAGTCAAGGATTTCACCATGAGGCCAATGGTGACTTTAAAACAGTTACAGAGTGATGGATGTGATAGGAGAAAACTGAGCATGGCACAACAACATTGTAGTTACTTCACAATACTAACGTAAATGACAGAATAAACAGAATACAAATATTCCAAAACATGCATCCTGTTTGCAATAAGGCACTAAAGTAAAACTGCAAAAAATGTGGCAAAGAAATAAACTTTATGTCCTGAATACAAAGCATTATGTTTGCAAATCCAACACAACACATCGCTGAGAACTACACTTTACATGTTTAATAAAGTGGTGGCTGCATCATGTTATGGGTATGGCTGGCAAATCAAATCAAATCAAATTTCCCATCAATTCCATTCCTTGCATTGGCAAGGACTAGAGAGGCTTTTAAAAAGAATACAAATTCACAGAATAGAGCTAAGCACAATCCTAGAGGAAAGCCTGGTTCAGTCTGCTTTCCAACAGACACTGGGAGAAATGTTCACCTTTCAGCAGGACAGTAACCTAAAACGCAAGACCAAATATACACTGGAGTTGATTACCAAGATTTTCCTAAGTGGCTTAAATTGGCATGAAAATCTGTGACAATACTTGAAAATGGCTATCGAGCAATGATCAACAACCAACTTGACAGAGCTTGAAGAATAATTTGAAAATATTGTACAATCCATGTGTGCAAAGCTCTTGTATTGACTCAGGGGTGTGAATACTTATGTAAATGAGATATTTCTGCATTTAATTTTCAATACATTTGCTAAAATATCTAAAAACATGCTTTCACTTTGTCATTATGGGGTATTGTGTGTAGATGGGTGAGGAATATTTTTTTTTAAATCCATTTTAAATTCAGGCTGTAACACAACAACATGTGGAAAGGGACAAGGGGTGTGAATACTTTCTCAAGGCTCTGTACTTGTGCAATACATTGCCAACCAGTGGCATTAGGAGGCATTTGCATACAAACGCACAAACCTGCTGAAACAAAGTAGCCTACAAACCTGAATATGCCATATTCTGAGTGTTTTTATGCAATGTAATCATGTGTAATTTATTACACTTTAGTCCAGGGCTCTCCAACCCTGTTCCTGGAGAGATACCTGTTCCTGGAGAGATACCATCCTGTAGGTTTTCACTCCAACCCTTTTCCTGAAGAGATACCATCCTGTAGGTTTTCACTCCAATCCTTTTCCTGGAGAGATACCATCCTGTAGGTTTTCACTCCAACCCTGTTCCTGGAGAGCTACCATCCTGTAGGCTTTCACTCCAACCCTTTTCCTGAAGAGATACCCTCCTGTAGGTTTACACTCCAACCCTGTTCCTGAAGAGATACCCTCCTGTAGGTTTACACTCCAACCCTGTTCCTGAAGAGATACCCTCCTGTAGGTTTACACTCCAACCCTGTTCCTGGAGAGCTACCATCCTGTAGGGTTTCACTCCAATCCTTTTCCTGGAGAGATACCATCCTGTAGGTTTTCACTCCAACCCTGTTCCTGAAGAGATACCCTCCTGTAGGTTTACACTCCAACCCTGTTCCTGGAGAGCTACCATCCTGTAGGTTTTCACTCCAACCCTGTTCCTGGAGAGATACCCTCTTGTAGGTTTTCACTCCAATCCTTTTCCTGGAGAGATACCCTCCTGTAGGTTTACACTCCAATCCTTTTCCTGGAGAGATACCCTCCTGTAGGTTTACACTCCAACCCTGTTCCTGGAGAGATACCATCCTGTAGGTTTACACTCCAATCCTTTTCCTGAAGAGATACCCTCCTGTAGGTTTACACTCCAATCCTTTTCCTGAAGAGATACCCTCCTGTAGGTTTACACTCCAACCCTGTTCCTGGAGAGCTACCATCCTGTAGGTTTTCACTCCAACCCTGTTCCTGGAGAGATACCCTCTTGTAGGTTTACACTCCAACCCTGTTCCTGAAGAGATACCATCCTGTAGGTTTTCACTCCAACCCTGTTCCTGGAGAGATACCATCCTGTAGGTTTTCACTCCAACCCTGTTCCTGGAGAGATACCATCCTGTAGGTTTTCACTCCAACCCTGTTCCTGAAGAGATACCATCCTGTAGGTTTACACTCCAACCCTGTTCCTGGAGAGATACCATCCTGTAGGTTTACACTCCAACCCTGTTCCCTCCTACAGGAGGGTATCTCTCCAGGAAAAGGATTGGAGTGTAAACCTACAGGAGGGTATCTCTTCAGGAACAGGGTTGCAGAGCCCTTCTCTAGGCTATAGGCCTAGTGCTCCTTGACTAAATGTAATCCAACATTGGCCTTTGTGCACCACATCCCATTTACAGTCATTTGAAGTACATAAATAATTAGTGTTCTTGCTGAAAGCCAAAGTCACACTCCTATGACACCCATAGAGTGGCTTGAAACTCACCACAAAACATGGAACTACAAACATGTTCACACATCCACTCTTTGTCTAATCTTTAACAAGTCATACAATGACAATTGTTACAAGTATTTGTTTAAGCCATGATCTTGATTGTAATAGACTACTTTTGTCATTGTGTGGGGAGTTTTGACCTGCTTTTATAACAGAGCCCTCGTGTGGTCTCAGGAGGTACCGCAAATAAGTTTCAGTTTCATAAAGATGACAATGTCATGTGTTGAGTTGTGGTTTCATTTCACTTTTCTTTCTAAACTGAGTGTACACATAGACCCATTAACAGGACAGGTCACCACAGCAGGAATACACAGCACAGACAGAAACTGTAGAGCCAACACAACACACAACAGCACAGCACGCACACCTGTTACCTCCCCCCTCTCTCCCAAAAGGACATAAGATCATTGAGAATTGTATTGCGACCACCACCCTGATTGGCCACTGTTAATTATCCGACAGGCCTACATTTACCTCTTTCTCTAAATGTAGTGTGTGTTCTGATACACTTTCCCATTGTGCTGTATTTTTTGGATTCAAGTCATTCAGAAACTTGAATATAAGCTTGATGAACAATATGAATTTGGTTATGTATAATTCCAGAGACTGACAACTGCTGGATATTTTGTAGAGTACATCACAGCCATAATGGGTCCTGTAGTTAATGATTGATCTTATTCATGTCAAATATCTTTCAGCAGTTGATGTTTTGGTCATTACATAAGAAAATGTAACTTTAGTCTCTCAGGAAAGGAAAGCAGTGGAATGATGAGTTGTATGTTTTATTCTCAAATAATCTACAAAAGCAAAAATAATTAGCAAACAACAAACAAAACTAAATGGCTAAAGGGTTATTGAGAAAGGCTATTGACTTGTTACATTAATGCTAAATAAGTGCTTAGTGGTAATAATGCTAATTTAATAATGTTACGTAAATGCTTATTCACATGAAAAAAATCATTTCATAGAGGACATATTTCTTCCACATTGTTTACAGCAGTACAAAAAAAAGAAACACCCTCAAATCTTTAATTAATGATAGATCTTTATGTAACAGTTGTTTTTGTTTTTATTTTTGGCAAAATCCATATCCCTCACACATTTCTATTTTTCTCCTTTTAAAAGAGCAAGCAGTCATTTGTATCGACACAAAACAGGCACCAAAACAATACATTTTTATATAGCCATTTCTTCAAGTAACATACAGTGGAATAGTTTTCATTCAGCAAAACGTGTGAAAAGACATATATCTACAGGTAGGGAGGCCTGGTGACAACACGAAGGATACATATCCTACAAAATACAGAATAACATACCAGTACGGACTGAAAACAGACAAGAAATATATACATCCCTGAAATAAACAGCAAAATGAAACCAATGAAAAACATTCACATTCTATGTGCCAGAATTACACGAGCATAGTGATTGGTTGCTTCTTATTCATCATCATCCATTATAAACATCATCCTCATGTTCTTCTCCTCTCTTCATACAGATTTCAAAGTTCATAAATCATCAAATATGGTGCACTCATTCACCATTAAACACACACACACACACACACACACACGCACCCCATACCACTGCTCTGTTTCTTTCCACAAGGTATGAAGGTGCCGCTCATTAGGGAATTCTTTGATTAATTCATGAATATTTCAAAATATAGAATTTATCAATATATTTGATGACTAAGATATTGTAGCATAAATCAATAGAAAAAGCAGGCATTTACAGTTCTTCTATTAGCTAGCTGAAAATCACAGAAGCTGATAAGGTTGAAAAGTTCGGTTAACATGTTTTGGTCAAACACACTACTATACTTTTCACTGCAGTAAGATTCAGGGCGTGATCCCTGTTTGAATACTTGGCCAATGCACTATTTTATTCCTCATCACTGATTTGCATGTGATTGGATATGTGTAAGCAAGGTTTCTACCATACTGCTTTAACCTATCAGATCTGCGTTCAATTCAAGGGAGGAAGGAAGGATGCAGTACATGCTTCAAACAGGACCCTGGTCAATTGCTAAGAATGATCTCCATTTTACACGGTGAACTCAATCACATGAACTACACATACTTCTAAAATTAAACAATAATAAAATGGAGGGATAAAATGACAGAACAGGATCTAAAACTCGTAGTCCTCTTCAGCCATGTCGATGGCCCAGGCAAACTTCTCCCTCTGGGTTTTGTTGTAAATCTTCTCCATGGGAACGTCCCATTTCTTAACCCTGCAGAGGAGAGGAGGAGAGGAAGAGAGAAGGAGAGCAGGGCATTAGGAGAGAGAACTAAAGACAGAGGAGGGAAAGCAAACAAAAGTATTGGGACAGTGACACATTTTTTGTTGTTTTGGCTACAGACACAAATATCCTACCCCCAAGTCATGTTAATAACAGGGGAGGTTATGATATTTGTGTGTCTGTAACGTTCTAACTCATCATTATTCCCAATTCATTCAGGATGATCTGTAATCATGGTAGCATCCACATGAATGTAGAAGTGTTTAGAAACATACTCTAATCTTATTTACAATAAAAGTGACTTCTAAATAACAGAATACATTATTTACCATTCATTTATATTGGGCACAAAATAATCTGAAACACAACCAAAACAAACAGCAAATGCATCCAACAAATGTATAAAGTCACAAGCTTGATGTAGTCATTGCGTGCTATGAATATGGGACCAAATGCTAAACATTTGACTACATTAATATACATATACAGTGGGGCAAAAAAGTATTTAGTCAGCCACCAGTTGTGCAAGTTCTCCCACTTAAAAAGATGAGCGAGGCCTGTAATTTTCCTCATAGGTATACTTAAACTATGACAGACAAAATGAGGAAATAAAATCCAGAAAATCACATTGTAGGATTTTTCATGAATTTATTTGCAAATTATGGTGGAAAATAACTATTTGGTCAATAACGAAAGTTTATCTCAATACTTTGTTATATACCCTTTGTTGGCAATGACAGAGGTCAAACGTTTTCTGTAAGTCTTCACAAGGTTTTCACACACTGTTGCTGGTATTTTGGCCCAGTCCTCCATGCAGATCTCCTCTAGAGCAGTGATGTTTTGGGGCTGTTGCTGGGCAACACAGACTTTCAACTCCCTCCAAAGATTTTCTATGGGGTTGAGATCTGGAGACTGGCTAGGCCACTCCAGGACCTTGAAATGCTTCTTACGAAGCCACTCCTTCGTTGCCCGGGCGGTGTGTTTGGGATCATTGTCATGCTGAAAGACCCACCCACGTTTCATCTTCAATGCCCTTGCTGATGGAAGGTTTTCACTCAAAATCTCACGATACATGGCCCCATTCAATCTTTCCTTTACACGGATCAGTGGTCCTGGTCCCTTTGCAGAAAAACAGCCCCAAAGCATGATGTTTCCACCCCCATGCTTCACAGTAGGTATGGCGTTCTTTGGATGCAACTCAGCATTCTTTGTCCTCCAAACACGACGAGTTGAGTTTTTACCAAAAAGTTATATTTTGGTTTCATCTGACCATATGACATTCTCCCAATCTTCTTCTGGATCATCCAAATGCTCTCTAGCACACTTCAGACGGGCCTGGACATGTACTGGCTTAAGCAGGGGGACACGTCTGGCACTGCAGGATTTGAGTCCCTGGCGGCGTAGTGTGTTACTGATGGTAGGCTTTGTTACTTTGGTCCCAGCTCTCTGCAGGTCATTCACTAAGTCACCCCGTGTGGTTCTGGGATTTTTGCTCACCGTTCTTGTGATTATTTTGACCCCACGGGGTGAGATCTTGCGTGGAGCCCCAGATCGAGGGAGATTATCAGTGGTCTTCTATGTCTACCATTTCCTAATAATTGCTCCCACAGTTGATTTCTTCAAACCAACCTGCTTACCTATTGCAGATTCAGTCTTCCCAGCCTGGTACAGGTCTACAATTTTGTTTCTGGTGTCCTTTGACAGCTCTTTGGTCTTGGCCATAGTGGAGTTTGGAGTGTGACTGTTTGAGGTTGTGGACAGGTGTCTTTTATACTGATAACACGTTCAAACAGGTGCAATTAATACAGGTAACGAGTGGAGGACAGAGGAGCCTCTTTAAGAAGAAGTTAGAGGTCTGTGAGAGCCAGAAATCTTGCTTGTTTGTAGGTGACCTAATACTTATTTTCCACCATAATTTGCAAATAAATTCATAAAAAAATCTTACAATGTGATTTTCTGGATTTCTTTTCTCATTTTGTCTGTCAGAGTTGCAGTGTACATATGATGAAAATTACAGGCCTCTCTCATATTTTTAAGTGGGAGAACTTGCACAATTGGTGGCTGACTAAATACTTTTTTGCCCCACTGTAAGTGAATTTGTCCCAATACTTTTGGTCCCGTAAAATGGGGGTTCTATGCACAAAAGTGCTGTAAATTCAAAGGGTTCACCCAAAATGAACAAAAATACCCTCAAATGAAAGTGTCAGTCTGCACTTTAACCACATAGCCATTGTGTAATTTCAAATCCAGAGCGAAAACAAACAAAAAAATTGTCACTGTCCCAAGTTTGTATTGGGACAGTGTATTTTTTTTTAATACAGTGTATTTAAATCCCTCACACTCCCAATCTCTGACAATGACTGTCCAAAGACAGTTGTCTTTTCTATTCATATTTTTTCCTTTTATCATTGAAGATGATATAAAAACATCTATTGATCATGCAAGGGTGTGTGGGTGAGGGCCCTCTGTCTTGGCCCTCCACTCATCCAGCAGCAGTAGGCTATTTGGAGTGGTGTACTGTACTTGAGTAAAAAATACTTTAAAGTACTACTTAAGTCGTTTTTTGGGGATTCTGTACTTTACTTTACTATTCATATATTATATATCAGTCAACTTTTACTTTTACTCATTCCTAAAGAAACAACATTTCTAAAGAAAATATGTACTTTTTACTCCCATACAGTTAGTTCCCCTGACACCAAAAAGTAGTTACAGTTCAAATGCTCAGGCAGGACAGAATTATGGTCCAATTCACACACCTATCAACCATCCCTACTATCTCTGATCTGGCAGACCCACAGAAAAATATATACTGTGGTTGTGTTGGAGTGTTCCACTGTCTGTCCATAAAAAATTCAAAATAAAATTGCTTAATATAAGGAATTTGATGTATAGCATTTTACTTTTCACAATTGTTTCATGTTCATGTTGAATACTTGTTCCACCACTGTACTTAGGTACATTTATAACTTGATACTTTTAGAATTGTACTCAAGTAGTATTTTACTGGGTGACACTTTTAGCTGAGTCATTTTCTATTAAGATATTTTACTTTTAAAGTATTAGCATTGAGTACTTTTCCCACAACTGGCTATTTGTCCCGGGCGTGCCACGTCACATTGCCTCTACATGTGGAGGAAGAGCTCTGTGAGGGGACGCTCTCTTGCCCTACAAACAAACCCTATTGTTCCTCACTCACACACACTTTCCTTCTCACCCTTTCGTTCTCTTCTTCACTCTGCTTTCCCACAATGCACAAGCATTTCCTGCCTTCTGTCACCACTACCCCCCACCCACCCAAGACACACACCCACCCCTGCCTATGAAAACATTACATGTATGACAGGCTTACGTATGTACTTTAGTAACAAATATATTCCTCAGTTTGTACCTGGTAACGTCAGACATCACTTACTTACTTATCGTGTAATTACAAGATAAATTAACTACATGGTATCTGTGATATTGTGAAGTAAAATGTAATCCACTCTATGTAATGTGATCATTTCTGTCTGTCTGTCTGTCTGTCTGTCTGTCTGTCTGTCTGTCTGTCTGTCTGTCTGTCTGTCTGTCTGTCTGTCTGTCTGTCTGTCTTTCATTTACCATGCCACAGAGATGCGTGGGTCCAGGTAGTTGAGTTTGGAGGTTCCCAGTGCGATCTGTTTGTTCTCCTCTCTGTCTGTGGCCTGCATCTGTAGCTTCATCAGCTGTTCCTCTATCCTCTGGACCGCTTTCCTCTTCACCTCCACCATCCTGAGGACACCACACAAGTCATTGATTAGCTGATTGATCCATCCCTAGTTCTACCAAATCGGATTGGGGTAAGAAATGAGTAGAAACTTCCACCTATCTGCCGGCAAGGTGAGTCTATTGTCATTTATATGCAGCACAAAGTACGTAGGGGAAGGGGCTAGCTAAGGGTTGACTTGGCATGGGGCCCTAGTCTGGTGTAGTTTCAGTAGAGCTGTACTCACTTTTTACTCCGGTCATCATGTGAGGCCTTGTGCTCTGTCTTTGCACCCTTCAGCTGTTTCCTGGTGGCCGACAGCTGCTTCTGTTTCTCATCTATCTGAGAGCATTAAACACACACACACACACACACACACACACACACACACACACACACACACACACACACACACACACACACACACACACACACACACACACACACACACACACACACACACACACACACACACACACACAGTCATTACTGTGTATACTATGTGGGTACTGTGACAGCAAAAATATACATTTCAGTGCAAGTGGACAATAGAGACTTATTCTATTCTACTGTTACCTTGGTTTGCAGGTTCTGCATGGACTTCTCAAAGGTCTTAGGTGCAGCCCTCTGGTGGTTGCACAGTATAGCCACAGCCCGGTTGGCTCTGTTGTAGGACAGGATCTTAGCAGGAATGCTCTCATCCGCTGGAGACAGACACAGATACAGTATTTACCATGCACTTTTCAAAGAAATATCTGGTAAATTGTGTAGGCTACCTCAACATAAAGTTGAACCAACTATTTGCTCACTGTTTGCTGCTGCCAATGTGATCTTTATTTAAGCTAGTAACACAGCAACAATAACATTTGCCCCGACATCAGGTTAGTAGAAGCAAACAGTGGGCAGACAACTTCATCCACTATTGGCTAGTGGACCTGTCACTCATCGTAGCAGTGTGTGTGATTGGCTGTCTGCGTGCTGTCACTCACGGCTGGTGAGCTCTTTGAGCTGCTGCTGCAGGGTGATGGAGGCATTGTACGTACGGAACACTTTGGCTGTCAACCCGTCCATCAACTCCTGGAGGTGCTTATTCAGAATAGAGGTCTAGAGAAGAGGAGGAAGAGAAGGAACAGAGAAAGATATAAAGGCAGGGGGAGAGACGTGAAGTCAGGGGAGATGAGGGAGAGAGAGAGGTGAGTTTAGGGGAGATGAGGGAAAGAGAGAGAGGTGAGTTTAGGGGAGATGATGGAGAGAGAGAGGTGAGTTTAGGGGAGATGAGGGAAAGAGAGAGAGGTGAGTTTAGGGGTGATGATGGAGAGAGAGAGGTGAGTTTAGGGGAGATGAGGGAGAGAGAGGGGAGAGGTGAGTTTAGGGGAGATGAGAGAGAGAGAGAGAGGTGAGTTTAGGGGAGATGATGGAGAGAGAGAGAGAGGTGAGTTTAGGGGAGATGATGGAGAGAGAGAGAGAGAGGGGTGAGTTTAGGGGAGATGAGGAAGAAAGAGAGAGGTGAATTTAGGGGATATGAGGGAGAGAGAGAGAGCTGAATTTAGGGGATATGAGGGAGAGAGAGAGAGGTGAGTTTAGGGAAGATGATGAGAGAGAGAGAGGTGAGTTTAGGGGAGATGATGGAGAGAGAGAGGTGAGTTTAGGGGAGATGAGGGAGAAAGAGAGAGGTGAATTTAGGGGAGATGATGGAGAGAGAGAGAGGTGAGTTTAGGGGAGATGAGGGAGAAAGAGAGAGGTGAATTTAGGGGAGATGAGGGAGAAAGAGAGTTTAGGGGAGATGATGGAGAGAGAGAGTGAGTTTAGGGGAGATGAGGGAGAAAGTGAGAGGTGAGTTTAGGGGAGTTGATGGAGAGAGAGAGGTGAGTTTAGGGGAGATGAGGGAGAGAGGGTGAGAGAGGTGAGTTTAGAAAGAGAGAGGTGAGGGAGAAAGAGAGAGGTGAATTTAGGGGAGATGATGGAGAGAGAGAGAGGTGAGTTTAGGGGAGATGAGGGAGAGAGGGTGAGAGAGGTGAGTTTAGGGGAGATTAGCAAGAGAGAGAGAGAGGTGAGTTTAGGGGAGATGATGGAGAGAGAGAGGTGAGTTTAGGGGAGATGAGGGAGAGAGAGAGAGGTTAGTTTAGGGGAGATGAGAGAGGTGAGTTTAGGGGAGATGATGGAGAGAGAGAGGTGAGTTTAGGGGAGATGAGGGAGAGAGAGAGGTGAGTAAAGGGGAGATGATGGAGAGAGAGAGAGGTGAGTTTAGGGGAGATGAGGGAGAAAGAGTTTAGGGAGATGATGAATGAGTTTAGGGGAGATGAGGGAGAAAGAGAGATGGTGAGTTTAGGGGAGATGATGGAGAGAGAGAGGTGAGTTTAGGGAGATGAGTTGGGGAGATGATGGAGAGAGAGAGGTGAGTTTAGGGGAGATGAGGGAGAGAGGGTGAGAGAGGTGAGTTTAGGGGAGATGATGAGTTTAGGGGAGATGAGGGAGAGAGGTGAGTTTAGGGGAGATGAGGGAGAGAGGTGAGTTTAGGGGAGATGATGGAGAGAGTGAGTTTAGGGGAGATGAGGGAGAGAAGGGGAGAGAGAGAGAGGTGAGTTTAGGGGAGATGATGGAGAGAGAGAGGTGAGTTTAGGGGAGATGAGAGAGAGAGGTTAGTTTAGGGGAGATGAGAGAGGTGAGTTTAGGGGAGATGATGGAGAGAGAGGTGAGTTTAGGGGAGATGAGGGAGAGAGAGAGGTGAGTAAAGGGGAGATGATGGAGAGATTTAGGGGAGATGAGGGAGAGAGAGAGATGAGTTTAGGGGAGATGAGGGAGAAAGAGTGAGTTTAGGGGAGATGATGGAGAGAGAGAGTTTAGGGGGAGATGAGGGAGAAGAGAGAGGTTTAGGGAGATGAGTTTAGGGGAGATGATGAGAGAGAGAGAGGTGAGTTTAGGGGAGATGAGGGAGAGAGAGAGGTGAGTTTAGGGGAGATGAGGGAGAGAGAGAGAGGTGAGTTTAGGGGAGATGAGGGAGAGAGAGAGAGGTGAGTTTAGGGGAGATGATGGAGAAAAAGAGGTGAGTTTAGGGGAGATGAGGGAGAGAGAGAGAGCTGAGTTTAGGGGGAGATGAGGGACAGAGAGAGAGGTGAGTTTAGGGGAGATGATGGAGAGAGAGGTGAGTTTAGGGGAGATGATGGAGAGAGAGAGGTGAGTTTAGGGGAGATGAGGGAGAGAGAGAGGTGAGTTTAGGGGAGATGATGGTTTTACGGGAGATGAGGGAGAGAGGAGGTGAGTTTAGGGGAGATGAGGGAGAGAGAGAGAGTGAGTTTAGGGGAGATGAGAGACAGAGAGGTGATGGGGGAGATGATGGAGAGAGAGGTGAGTTTAGGGGAGATGAGGGAGAGAGAGAGGTGAGTTTAGGGAGATGAGGTGAGTTTAGGGGAGATGAGGGAGAGAGAGAGGTGAGTTTAGGGGAGATGAGGAGAGAGAGAGAGGTGAGTTTAGGGGAGATGATGGAGAGAGAGAGGTGAGTTTAGGGGAGATGAGGGAGAGAGAGGTGAGTAAAGTGGAGATGAGGGAGAGAGAGAGAGGTGAGTTTAGGGGAGATGATGGAGAGAGAGAGGTGAGTTTAGGGGAGATGAGGGAGAGAGAGAGGTGAGTAAAGGGAGATGATGGAGAGAGAGAGAGGTGAGTTTAGGGGAGATGAGGGAGAAAGAGAGAGGTGAGTTTAGGGGAGATGAGGGAGAGAGAGAGAGGTGAGTTTAGGGGAGATGAGGGAGAGAGAGAGGTGGGGAGATGAGGGAGAGTTTTAGGGGAGATGATGGAGAGGTGAGTTTAGGGGAGATGAGGAGAGGTGAGTTTAGGGGAGATGAGGGAGAGAGAGAGAGAGGTGAGTTTAGGGGAGATGAGGGAGAGAGAGAGAGGTGAGTTTAGGGGAGATGATGATTTAGGAGAGAGAGAGTGAGTTTAGGGGAGATGAGAGAGAGAGGTTAGTTTAGAGATGAGAGAGAGGTGGTGAGTTTAGGGGAGATGATGAGAGAGAGAGGTGAGTTTAGGGGAGATGATGAGAAAAGAGAGGTGAGTTTAGGGGAGATGAGGGAGAGAGAGAGAGAGAGGTGAGTTTAGGGGAGATGAGGGACAGAGAGAGAGGTGAGTTTAGGGGAGATGAGGAGAGAGAGGTGAGTTTAGGGAGATGGTGGAGAGAGAGGAGGTGAGTTTAGGGGAGATGATGAGAGGGGAGATGATGGGAGATGAGGGAGAGAGAGAGGTGAGTTTAGGGGAGATGAGGGAGAAGAGAGAGAGGAGTGAGTTTAGGGGAGATGAGGGAGAGAGAGAGAGAGAGAGGTGAGTTTAGGGGAGATGATGGAGAGAGAGAGAAGAGTTTAGGGGAGATGATGGAGAGAGATAGGTGAGTTTAGGGGAGATGAGGGAGAGAGAGAGAGGTGAGTAAATGGGAGATGATGGAGAGAGAGATGAGTTTAGGGGAGATGAGGGAGAAAGAGAGAGGTGAATTTAGGGGAGATGAGGGAGAAAGAGAGAGGTGAATTTAGGGGAGATGATGGAGAGAGAGAGAGGTGAGTTTAGGGGAGATGAGGGAGAAAGAGAGGTGAATTTAGGGGAGATGATGGAGAGAGAGAGAGGTGAGTTTAGGGGAGATGAGGGAGAGAGGGTGAGAGAGGTGAGTTTAGGGGAGATTAGCAAGAGAGAGAGAGAGGTGAGTTTAGGGGAGATGATGATGGAGAGAGAGAGGTGAGTTTAGGGGAGATGAGGGAGAGAGAGAGAGGTTAGTTTAGGGGAGATGAGGGAGAGAGAGGGTGAGAGAGGTGAGTTTAGGGGAGATGATGATGGAGAGAGAGAGGTGAGTTTAGGGGAGATGAGGGAGAGAGAGAGAGGTTAGTTTAGGGGAGATGAGAGAGGTGAGTTTAGGGGAGATGATAGAGAGAGGTGAGTTTGGGGGAGATGAGGGAGAGAGAGAGGTGAGTTTAGGGGAGATGAGGGAGAGAGAGGGTGAGAGAGGTGAGTTTAGGGGAGATTCGTGAGAGAGAAGGTGAGAGAGGTGAGTTTAGAGGAGATTAGCGAGAGAGAGGGGGAGAGAGGTGAGTTTAGAGGAGATGGGGGAGTGGGACGTGAGTTTAAATGAGATGAGAGAGAGGTAGGTGAGTTTAGGGGCGATGGGTGCGAGAGGGAGGTGAGTTTAGATGAGATGGGGAGAGAGGGAGGTGAGTTTGGGGAAGATGGGGGTGAGATATGGGAGATGGGGAGAGAGGGAGATGCAGGTGAGTTTAGATGAGATGAGGGAGGTGAGTTTAGGGGAGATGAGAGGGAGAGGGAGGTGAGTTTAGAGGAGATGGGAGAGAGAGAGGTAGGTGAGCTTAGGGGAGATAGGGGAGAGGTAGGGGAGACGGGGGAGAGAGGGAGTTGAGTTTAGGGGAGATGTTGGGGAGATGGGGGAGAGAGGGAGAGGTAGGTGAGTTTAGATGAGATGGGGGAGAGATGGAGAGGGCGGTGAGTTTAGGGGAGATGGGAGAGAGAGGAGGTGAGTTTGGAGGAGATGGGGAGAGAGGGAGAGGGCGGTGAGTTTAGGGGAGATGGGGAGAGAGGGAGAGGGCGGTGAGTTTGGAGGAGATGGGGAGAGAGGGAGAGGGCGGTGAGTTTAGAGGAGATGGGGAGAGAGGGAGAGGGCGGTGAGTTTGGAGGAGATGGGGAGAGAGGGAGAGGGCGGTGAGTTTGGAGGAGATGGGGAGAGAGGGAGAGGGCGGTGAGTTTAGAGGAGATGGGGAGAGAGGGAGAGCACATTCGAGACACTGATGTAAGACCTGTTTTATATTTGACTATTAGCCCTCAGTGCCTTCATTCACCCAGTATTAAGACCATAGGTTGTCTCTCTTACATTGAGTCTGTCGAAGAGGTCATCCTCGGGCTGCTTATTCTCCAAGAACAGCTGCAGGTTCTTAAACACCTGAGATAGAATACACAGGTTCATTTAAGAGGGAGTCTTGACATGTCTTATTCCTTATAAAATACACCAGTATTCTAGTACATTCCACTTTTAGGTTTAGATAAATAACCCTGACCAGGCTGGTGATCTAGTTATTCTCTTGTAATGTCTGATTCCTGCCAGATTGAGGGTGCCGTCATTGAGCAGGTTGTGTGTGCGTGCGTGCGTGCGTGCGTGTGTGTGTGTATGCCAGTAATAGCAGGAAACAGATCTCCCCCAGAGGCAGAGCTGACGGAAAGCACTTTAGGCCTGGCTCACCTGTCTGTACAAACATCCTCCGAGCAATGTGTGTCCAAACACACACACACACACACACACACACACACACACACACACACACACACACACACACACACACACACACACACACACACACACACACACACACGCAGGTGTGCGCACACGGGCAGATCATTAGAGCATGACTAACACACGCTCTAGACATCTGTTAAACGCTCGCCCAACACAGACTAGACCACCCGATCAAATGGAAGGGATGAAATCTTAAACATCCCTTTAATTCTTAATCAATATCCTATTCTCTCCTTCCTCTTCTCTCCTCCCCCCTCCTCTGTTCTCCGTCTGTCCCCTCTCTCCTCCTCTCCTCCCCCTCTTCTCAATCTCTTCTCTCCTCCCCCCTCCTCTGTTCTCCGTCTGTCCCCTCTCTCCTCCTCTCCTCACCCTCTTCTCAATCTCTTCTCTCCTCCCCCCTCCTCTGTTCTCCGTCTGTCCCCTCTCTCCTCCTCTCCTCACCCTCTTCTCAATCTCTTCTCCTCCTCCCCCTCCTCTGTTCTCCGTCTGTCCCCTCTCTCCTCCTCTCCTCACCCTCTTCTCCATATCTTCTCTCCTCCCCCCTCCTCTGTTCTCCGTCTGTCCCCTCTCTCCTCCTCTCCTCACCCTCTTCTCCATATCTTCTCTCCTCCCCCCTCCTCTGTTCTCCGTCTGTCCCCTCTCTCCTCCTCTCCTCACCCTCTTCTCAATCTCTTCTCTCCTCCCCCCTCCTCTGTTCTCCGTCTGTCCCCTCTCTCCTCCTCTCCTCACCCTCTTCTCCATATCTTCTCTCCTCCCCCCTCCTCTGTTCTCCGTCTGTCCCCTCTCTCCTCCTCTCCTCACCCTCTTCTCCACAGGCATCTTGTTGTAGTATCTGATGGAGTCTTTTCCCAGGAAGTCAAACTCCACCACGTACTCCTGGTCGTCCATCTTGGGGTACAGCTTGATGTGTTCCACCCTCAGGGAGCAGCAGCCAACCGTATCAGCCGTCTCCCCCTCCTCCTTCTCATTCCCCGCCCTCAAGGCCAGCTATAGGACACACAGGAAGGAGGGCAGAGGTTGTGTTTGAGCATCCTCGAGTATTTAGGTATCCAACCTCAATCAAAAAGGCTTGGAGTGGTGAAAGCAGAACCTTGTTCTCAACAATCCAGTCACAGCTAATAGATGTACTGTAACGTGTATTTCCTCTCACCTTGTCTATGAAGTAGAGAGCCACAGCTCTCTGTCTGACCCTCATCTCTTTAGACTTCCAGTCCTCTCTGTACTGGGCCCTCAGGCGCTCCACACACTTCTTCAGCCTCCGGGCTGTCTCGTACTTCTGCCAGTCCTTCTCGCCCTACACACAGGCAGACACGGGACAGAGGCAGCACGGAACAGAGGCAGACACGGGACAGAGGCAGACACGGGACAGAGGCAGACACAGGACAGAGGCAGACACGGGACAGAGGCAGCACGGAACAGAGGCAGACACGGGACAGAGGCAGACACGGGACAGAGGCAGACACGGGACAGAGGCAGCACGGAACAGAGGCAGACACGGGACAGAAGCAGACACGGGACAGAGGCAGACACAGGACAGAGGCACACAGAACAGAGACAGACACGGGACAGAGGCAGACACGGGACAGAGGCAGACACGGGACAGAGGCAGACACGGGACAGAGGCACACAGAACAGAGGCAGACACGGGACAGAGGCAGACACGGGACAGAGGCAGACACGGGACAGAGGCAGACACGGGACAGAGGCAGACACAGAACAGAGACAGACACGTGACAGAGGCAGACACGGGACAGAGGCAGACACGGGACAGAGGCAGACACGGGACAGAGGCAGACACGGGACACAGGCAGACACAGAACAGAGACAGACATGGGACAGAGACAGACACGGACAAAGACAGACACGGACAGAGACAGACACGGGACAGACACGGGACAGAGACAGACAAGGACAGAGACAGATACGGGACAGAGACAGACACGGACAGAGACAGACACGGACAAAGACAGACACGGACAGAGACAGACACGGGACAGACACGGGACAGAGACAGACAAGGACAGAGACAGATACGGGACAGAGACAGACAGACAGACAGGTTACATCAGATTTAGGGTGAGTGATAAGGTCAGGATAAGGGAGTGAGGGACTCCTTTAGTAACCTCCTTTATTTGAGGTTAGGGTGAGAGGGTCATGGTTAGGAGTTAGATCTTAGAGTTACCTTGATTCTGGAGCTGAAGTAAATGTACGTGTTAGGGTTAGGAGTGAGGAGGTTTAAGGTTGTCATTACCTTGATTCTGGAACTGGGGTTGAGCATGATGTACTTAATAGAACCCTGGATGTTCTCAGTCCACGACACCAGCCATGTGACCTTGTTGTCATGACGAACCTCCTTCCAGCGCGTGCCCTGGGGCGGCTTGGGGTGCTTGGAGTCTCTGAGGAGAAGAGGAGAGGGGCAGAGA
>NC_088244.1:13455738-13483238 GCF_036934945.1 Oncorhynchus masou masou | reverse complement strand
GCAGTGTATGAACAGAGGTGAGTTAGAGAGAGAGAAAGAGAGAGGAGCAGTGTATGAACAGAGAGGAGAGAGAGAAAGAGAGAGAAGCAGTGTATGAACAGAGAGTGGACAGATGCTCTCTGTGAGGCAGACAGAGGCTCATTGACTGCCTCTGTGCTTGTG
Organism: Oncorhynchus masou masou; assembly: GCF_036934945.1. Lineage (NCBI taxonomy): Eukaryota > Metazoa > Chordata > Actinopteri > Salmoniformes > Salmonidae > Oncorhynchus > Oncorhynchus masou. The sequence continues at coordinate 13,483,076 of NC_088244.1, read as the reverse complement.
GAACAATGGCTGCAGGCCCTGGGACTAACAAAGATGGACTACTTTGATATACAACTCGACAAGTTCAAATGTCCCCACTGTGAGTGGTAAGTAGCTATGTGTGTGAACGCACAGTATGTGTCATAGAACTGCAGACATTAACTGTCAGAATCCCTCTGTGTGTGTGTGTGTATTGTCCAATACCTGGCTATCCAGGCCCAGTACCAACAGCATGAAGAAGAAGAGCGCTGCCCAGACTGGAGCCATAGGCATCAGAGTAACAGCCTTGGGATAGGCTATGAAGGCCAGGCCTGGACCTGGAGAGAGACAGAGAGGCAGAGTTAGTCAGCACTTTCACAACACCAGATGGGGAAGAGTGGACAGACGGGAAGGGAAGATGTTTTATCAGGGCACAAGCTGAAAGGGATAAGGAAGGGGTCAGGGTGAGTGCGATGAGGTCAAAGTGAGGATGAAGATATAGGGATGAATCACGGTGGGGAATTAACACCAGTCAAATGCTGGTAGATTTAGCCATTGGCTGGTAGAGTGTCTATTCTTTGAAGTCACATTGGTGGGTGGTCACAGAGTATTTGGGAACAGTTTTTTCTTTTCAATTCAAAGCCAACATGTAAAAACAAATATATATACTACCATTCAAAAGTTTGGGGTCACTTAGAAATGTCCTTGTTTAAAAATAAAATAAAAAGTCCATTAAAATAACATTAAATTGATCAAAAATACAGTGTAGACATTGTTAATGTTGTAAATGACTATTGTAGCTGGAAACAGCTACAGATTTTTAATGGAATATCTACATGGGCGTACAGAGGCCCATTATCAGCAACCATCACTCCTGTGTTCCAATGGCACGTTGTGTTAGCTAACCCAAGTCTATAATTTTAAAAGGCTAATTGATCATTATAGAACCATTTTGCAATTATGTTAGCAGAGCTGAAAACTGTTGTTCTGATTAAAGAAGCAAAAAAACTGTCCTTCTTTAGACTAGTTGAGTATCTGGAGCATCAGCATTTGTGGGTTCGATTACAGGCTCAAAATGACCAGAAACAAATAACTTTCTTCTGAAACTCATCAGTCTATTCTTGTTCTGATAAATTAAGACTATTCCATGCGAGAAATTGCCAAGAAACTGAAGATCTTGTAGAATGCTGTGTACTACTACTGTCACAGAACAATGCATTTCTAAGTGACCCCAAACTTTTGAATGGTAGTGTATATTTGAGTGTGCATGTGTTTTAATTATTTAATTTAAATTTAATTAATTTAAAAAAAATCTGAAAAAAATGTGTCTGTTAAATGTTTTTGTGTCTGGAAAAATTTGGGCATCCACCAGCCACCTGGATGAGGTACAGGAGTAGTAGTGTTTTAGGGATCTCTATCCTTACCACTCTCGGCCACCTTGCTGATGTCGACCCCCTGCTCAGCAGCCATGAAGCCCAGCACTGAGAACACCACAAATCCTGCAAAGAAACTGGTCCCACTGTTGATCATGGCTAGAACAAACGCATCTCTGCAGAGAGAGAGAGAGAGAGAGAGAGAGAGAGAGAGAGAGAGAGAGAGAGAGAGAGAGAGAGAGAGAGAGAGACTTTAAAGACGTGGTATTGATGTCAAGCAAACACACACACACACACACACACACACACGCACACAGACAGACATATGATGAAGTAGGCAACAACATAAAGAGAAAGTGAAACATGTAATAATAGAGAATGTGTAATAGTGAGAAGACGAGTGAGACTAGAAAAGAGAAGTGTGGAACGAAAGCTAAAGGCTAAAATAGAATGAAGGACGAAGGATAGAAAAAGAAAGAGAGAAATAGACATGAGGATCAGTAGGCTTTTCTCTGATAGCTGCTGTGTTGTCGGTGTAATTTGGATATCGACTCTAAAGCCACGAGAGCAAATGAGCTACTTTAAAAGACTAGGATGGCTGGAGGGCTGAAAGGGGAGTGATAGAAACCACATCCATCCAGGACAGTTAGAAGTGATACTGTACAGATCAATGCGTTGTTATCACTGTTCTTATTGATACAAATGATGCAGATCTGACAGGATTGGACAGGCGTAGGGAATAACAGCTACACTTCCACCTACTTCTACTTCCATTTACTCCATATTTGTCACACCCTGACCATAGTTTGCTTTGTATGTTTCTATGTTTTGTTTGGTCAGGGTGTGAGCTGAGTGGGCATTCCATGTTTCATGTCTAGTTTGTCTAGTTCTACGTTTGGCCTGATATGGTTCTCAATCAGAGGCAGGTGTTAGTCATTGTCTCTGATTGGGAACCATATTTAGGTAGCCTGTTTGGTGTTGGGTTTTGGGTGATTGTTCCTGTGTCTGTGTTAGTTTGCATCAGTTTAGGCTGTTTTGGTTTTCACATTATGTTTCTTGTTTTGTAGTGTTTGTGTTTATTTGTTTTCATTAAAACATGAATCTGAATAGCCACGCCGCATTTTGGTCCGACTCTCCTTCACATAAAGAAAACCGTTACAATATTTCTATCCTGTGAAACATTAGGCTAGATTGTGAATGAGGATAGAGGGGCAACTCTGTAAAACCCATGTAAAAAAAAATACTGCTACTTATTTATACACTATAGTATTCATTGTTGTGTTTTTGCAGACTTTACTGTAGTATTACTGTAGTATACTGAAGTATTTACAGGTATCTATAGTATAAATACTGTAGTGAAAGGACTATGGTATTTACTATAGTAATTAATGTGGTGTTTTTGCGGCTTGTAGTATACCGTAGTATTTACTATAGTGTTGTTGCGGACTGTAAAATACTGTAGCATTTACTGTAGTGTTCTTACAAAAATTACTGTAGTATTTTAGTTTAATTATCTTTGACATAGAAGTGGAGGCTTTCTCCTTGAGGAAACCTATTGGAGAAATACTAAAATAGCAGATTTTCCATAACCTGCAGGTAGGACTGGGGTCTGAACAGATAGTTCAGAGCTACTGCTCTTTTCTATAACCTGTACTGAACACACTATGGTCTATACTTGGCATGTAGGTTTCTCACTGATGTATAGCACAAATTGGGATATGGGAGAGGGGAATAAGCAGGGTATATGCAAATGAGGAACTGCAGTATTTACTATAGTTAAAAAAGTGTTGTTTTTGCAAACATTTTATTACAGTACTATTTACTGTAGTATTCTATGACATTCTATAGTAAGTAATACACGTCTAGTATAGTTTACTACAGAATACTACAGAATTCTATAGTAAGTACTCCATAGTACTCCATAGTAAACTGTTGTATTTTTTAACGTGGGTAGAAAAAGCCCTACCTTCCCTGTCCCATCCTCCCTGAGATGGATTAGCCTCCCTGTAGATAACACTGAGTCATACTGCCAACTCTGTCCCACCAATAAGCCCCATTGTGCCCTTATTAAGAGCCAGCTATACGAGGAGTGTGTACACAACAACATGACCTGCATACTTGAGCTTTGTAGCATTGCTGTTGCTTTATGCAACAACAGTCCAAACAGTCAGCATCCGGATTAGGGCTGTGGCGGTAACAAAAATTTGTCCGACGGTGATTGTCAAGCAAATAACTGTCGGTCTCACGGTAATTGACCGTTAATTAACCTAAACACATTTAGCATCTCCTGGCTTCCACACATAGCCTACAAGCTACTGATGCAGGCCTTTGGAACATCTACATTTTAAAAAGTCTAATAAATCCATGTAATATAGCCTACACCTTCAAAATAAATGCATTATTTATTTTACACAGGTCTAAAGAAGCATGATATGAAGAAAATGTAGTCTATTTCAGAAGAACAGAATAGCACACTCTGAGTTGTCCTTATGTCAGGTCCTGATCTGGCTATGCCAAATGGCTGTGGGCTACGCTAGTTCGTTCATTAAGCAGACAAGATTTGCTTAGAATTCCGTGGCATTATGGGGCGGCAGGGTAGCCTAGTGGTTAGAACATTGGACAAGTAACCGGAAGGTTGAAAGTTCAAACCCCCAAGCTGACAAGGTACAAATCTGTCGTTCTGCCCCTGAACAGGCAGTTATCCCACTGTTCCTAGGCCGTCATTGAAAATAAGAATTTGTTCTTAACCTGTTAAATCTATGGGGGTGCTATTTCATTTTTGGATAAAAAGACGTGCCCGTTTTAAGCGCAAAATTTTGTCACAAAAAGATGCTCGACTATGCATATAATTGATATCTTTGGAAAGAAAATACTCTGACGTTTCCAGAACTGCAAAGATATTGTCTGTGAGTGCCCCAGAACAGAAGCTACAGGCAAAACCAAGATGAAACTGCAACCAGGAAATGAGCAGGATTTTTGAGGCTCTGTTTTTCATTGTCTTCTTATATGGCTGTGAATGCGACAGGACTGAGCCTGCCCTATCTATCGTTTCCCCAAGGTGTCTGCAGCATTGTGACGTATTTGTAGGCATATCATTGGAAGATTGACCATAAGAGACTACATTTGCCAGGTGTCCGCCCGGTGTCCTCAGTCGAAATTGGTGGGTCATCTTCAACTGCATGTCTTTTTCCAAGCGATTCGCCGGAGAAAGGAGACTACCACGAACGATATATCAATGAAGAGATATGTGAAAAACACATTGAGGATTTATTCTAAACAGTGTTTGCCGTGTTTCATTCGATATTATGGAGTTAATTTGGAAAACAGTTCACCGTTTTGATGACTGAATTTTCTTTTTTTTTTGGTACCCAAACGTGATGTACAAAACGGAGCGATTTCTCCTACACAAAGAATCTTTCAGGAAAAACTGAACATTTGATATGTTAACTGAGAGTCTCCTCATTGAAAACATCCGAAGTTCTTCAAAGGTAAATGATTTTATTTGAATCCTTTTCTGTTTTTTTGTGCAAATGTTGCCCGCTAAATGCTACGCTAAATGCTACGCTAGCTATCACAAATGCTTGTTTTGCTATGGTTCAAAAGCATATTTTGAAAATCTGAGATGACAGTGTTGTTAAGAAAAGGCTAAGCTTGAGAGCTAGCACAATCATTTCATTTCATTTGCGATTTTCATAAATAGTTAACGTTACATTATGCTAATGAGCTTGAGGCTATAACTGGATACAGGTTGTTTTCATAGCCAAACGTGAACAAAACAGAGCGATTTGTCCTACACAAATAATATTTTGTTGAAAAACTGAACATTTGCTATCTAACTGAGAGTCTCCTCATTGAAAACATCTCAAAGGTAAATTATTTTATTTGAATGATTTTCTTGTTTTTGTGAAAATGTTGCTGGCTGAATTCTAGGCTTATAGCTATGCTAGCTATCAACACTCTTACACAAATGCTTGTTTAGCTATGGTTGAAAAGCATATTTTGAAAATCTGAGATGACAGTGTTGTTAACAAAAGTCTAAGCTTGAGAGCAAATATATTTATTTCATTTCATTTGCGATTTTCATGAATAGTTAACGTTGCGTTATGCTAATGAGCTTGAGGATATAAATAGAATCCCGGATCCGGGATTGCTCGACGCAAGAAGTTAACTGACTTGCCTAGTTAAATAAAGGTAAAATAAAATTAAATGATGAAGAATACAATTGAACAAAGCTGAATAAAACATAAAGGACATGTTCTCCAAACCATTTGAGGGAGTGGGCACATGCAGCTATTCTGTGTTGAGCGGTTAACAAACAAATAGGTATTTCTATATTCATTTAGAGTTATTAGTTTAGTTGTTCTACAAACGTTGGGCTATATGTTTTGATTTTTAATACATTGTAAGGCTGCATGATGAGACTCTAATGATTATTTTCAAAAAAGTCCCTTGAAAGACATTAGCTCTGCTTTGCTTTTTTTGCGCAGGCTGTACACACTACATCAGTCACTCATTCACAATTTGACAAGCACTAGATAATGCCTAGAATTTCACAGCGGCATCCCCTTTGTGTGTCCGTAATGCACCCTTAAAAAATGGCCGTTGTGCCCTTCTCCCTGAGTGCTGCGTGCTCCATCACGTGATCGGGTCTTTCTCACAGGCTACAAGTGAAGACAGACACATCGGTGACGCAACTGCACGTGTCCTTATCCAATTCAGAGGTGCTTATTGAAGATATTGGAAGAACTGTCCACATTTATTTTTCATCAGCCAACAAGATGAGTAGGTCTAACAAACAGCAAAAGCACTAGCCTATGTCAATATACTATCTCCCACAGAACAAAAGTTGACCTATTCTATTCTGAGTGAGAAATAAATATTCCAAAGTCTGGGACAGTTGTGGGATGCGATAGATCCCAAATTAATACAACCACTAGCATCCCCAAAAACATTTTTACGGAATGTGGTTGACTCAACAGATCAGAATGTTTAGCTTAACATGTTGAAAAACTATTAGGGTATTTCTTCACATTATAAGCACAGCAATGCGCACATCGTAGTAGGCTATAAGCGTGAATGTTCCATTAGCAGAAAACACCATAATCAAAAGTGACCACAAATGCAATTATGCATGTAATGGTTTTATTATAAAAGGTGCATTTTTATGGTGAAAATTATTTCCCCCAAAATTGAAACTCACATGCTACTTATGTATGTCAGTTATGCTCTACACCCCTTGTAAAGCGGATTATTGTTCTCAATATTAATAAGTTATTAGGCCACTTTAGTTGTGATACAAACCTTATTAAAACATATAGGCCCATGGGCTAGGCTACATGCGGTGTGTGACTATGATTAGAAAAAGTCACAAAAAAGGGCATTGTTTCTTATTCTGGGCATTATTCACAAGTGATAATATGTAATTCACAAGTGATAGGCTAATATTGTCACCCATCAGACTATTCTTGATTTAATATTGTCTTTACATATACTAAATAATGTACAGTACCAGTCAAAAGTTTGGACACACCTACTCATTCAAGGGTTTTTCTTTATTTTTACTCTTTTCTACATTGTAGAATAATAGTGAAGACATCAAAACTATGAAATAACTCATATGGAATCATGTAGTAACCAAAAAAAGTGTATTTATATTTTAGATTATTCAAAGTAGCTACCCTTTGCCTTGATGACAGCTTTGGACACTCTCAACCAGCTTCATGTGGAATGCTTTTCCAACGGTCTTGAAGGAGGTCCCACATATGCTGAGCACTTGGCTGCTTTTCCTCCACTCTGCGGTACAACTCACTCCAAACCAACTCAATTGGGTTGAGGTCGGGTGATTGTGGAGGCCAGGTCATCTGATGCAGCACTCCATCACTCTCCTTCTAGGTCAAATAGCCCTTACACAGCCTGGAGGTGTGTTTTGGGTAATTGTCCTGTTGATAGTCCCCCTAAGCACAAACCAGATGGGATGGTGTATCACTGCAGAATGCTGTGGTAGCCATACTGGTGTGCATTGAATTCTAAATAAATCACTGACAGTGTCACCAGCAAAGCACCCCCACACCATCACACCTCCTCCTCTATGCTTCACGGTGGGAGTGGGAATCACACATGCGAAGATCATCTGCTCACCTACTCTGCATCTCACAAATACACGGCGGTTGGAACCAAAAATCTCAAATTTGGACTCATCAGACCAAAGGACCAATTCCCATCGATCTAATGTCCATTGCTCATGTTTCTTGGCCCAAGCAAGTCTCTTATTCATATTGTTGTCCTTTAGTAGTAGTTTCTTTGCAGCAATTTACCATGAAGGCCTGATTCACACAGTCTTCTCTGAACAGTTGATGTTGAGATGTGTTACTTGAACTCTGTGAAGCATTTATTTGGGCTGCAATTTCTGAGACTGGTAACTCTAATGAACTTATCCTCTGCAGAAGAGGTAACTCTGGGTCTTTCTTTCCGGTGGCGAGGCTCATGAGATCCATGTTCTTCATAGCGCTTGATGGTTTTTGCGACTGCATTGAAAAACAATTCTAAGTTCTTGACATTTTCTGGATTGACTGACCTTCATGTCTTAAAGTAATGATGGACAGTCGTTTCTCTTTACTTATTTGAGCTGTTCTTGCCATAATATGGACTTGGTCTTTTACCACAATGGCTATCTTCTGTATACCAACCCTATCATGTCAGCACAAAACTGATTGGCTCAAACATATTAAGAAGAAAAGAAAGGAGGACACTTTTCCCCCTGGTTTATTTTCATGCCAGCTAGATAGGCTATACTCTTGTTGCAAATATAAGCAATGTGCTCAATATTAGGAAAGTTGAGAAATAAATATAGTAGGCCTAGCCTATTGAAAGCTGATAGGATCCTCATCTTTTTAGTAGAGGCCATCACTCTGTTTTCTTGCGGAATTGCATAGCCTATTGAAATGTTGCGCAATATGAGCTCATGGGCTCTCATGAAGTGCTTGATTAGGTTTTCAAATACATTTACATTGATGTCAGAGTGATTAGAGGGACAATAGAGTGCTGAGTACCAGGCAGTTAGCAAGTTTGGTAGACTACTAACGACCTGCATCAGAGCTTGGAGAAGCCTAATTACAGTGACTTAACGGTCACATGGTTTTTGACTGCCTTCATGACCGCCGGTGTAGTGGTAATACGGTCACCATAACATCCCTAATCAGGATGCATTTGGAATCATCATCATCAGAGGTCCAGATAATAGTTCATGGCTACTGTATGTTGAGAGTGATTTGTGGACAGATAGCACAACAGCAATACATGGATGAAGTGTGAAGTGTTAATTCAAGACAACCATTGAGAAACAAGTTAATGAGATCCTATAAAACTGTGAGGACAGAAGGTGGACGTGCTGATTGGTGGACAGGAGGTGAATGTGCTGATTGGTCCCTGACGATGAAGCATTGTTTTAACAGCTCCATTCATCAGCTCCGTCACCTACTAGACCTATAAACCAAATCAAAACTCAAACTCTCTCATATCCTGTTTACCCTTATTTACAGTTTATGGTTATCATATAGCCTACATCAGAGGACCATGACTAGCTAATATGAATACCGTCATAACTGAGACTGCATGTACATTTCTAACTAAGGTAAACAAAAAAGAATAGAAAAAAGTCATTGAAAGGCTACTCCTAAATGGACATTCCATAAATTCCCGCTAAGGCCTAAGATTAGTATCAAGACTTGGTATCTATTAAAAAGCGTCCATATTATTGGCAACGTCCAGAAAACTGCCATTTTAGGAAGTTGGGTTTGTTTACATTTCTGAGTCAGTCTATGCTAAACACTCAGCCAGTCAACCCAGAGCTGCTGCAGCAGTGGGACTAGTGAGGGAGCTGACTCACTCGGATTATTAGATGTTATACTCAGACACTCTTGGGAGAATAATGGACGTTCAAGACAATGCTTTTTTTTCTCTCTTACATTTTATCCAACTAAGAATAAAGATGCATAACCAATATGTGGTCATGTTTGGTAGCAGTGGTTGATGGGTTTTATGGTCGAACTATGCTTTTTTGTCATACTTACTGGTAGCAGTTGTTGTGGAAGCGGTTGTAGCTGCCAAGGGCAGTTAAAGCACCCAGACCAATGGCATAGGAGAAGAAGATCTGAGTGCCAGCATCGATCCACACCTAGGAACATAACATGAATATTTATGTTAAAACAATCCTTGCATATCCCTGTGCAACACATGCTGTCTGTACGGTACACACCATACCTGGGCTTCCCAGAGTTTGGACCAGTCTGGTTTCAGATAGTACACAATCCCATCCAGCGCTCCAGGTAAGGTTACACCATGGGCCAACAGAACCACCAGGACCAGGTAAGGAAACAGAGCTGTGAAGTACACTACCTACAGGGAAGGAAACAGAGCTGTGAAGTACACTGCCTACAGGGAAGGAAACAGAGCTGTGAAGTACACTACCTACAGGGAAGGGAACAGAGATGTGAAGTACACTACCTACAGGGAAGGGAACAGAGCTGTGAAGTACACTACCTACAGGGAAGGGAACAGAGATGTGAACTGACAGCTAGTGTTTCCTCCCACACTAGTTTATTACTTGACTTACAGACCTTATAGTATATCAATTGGTTGATTCAAACCACCTAAAACCAACTTAGGCATAAAATATGGTAATAAGAGCTAGAAAATTTATATAATTATACTTTTTTTCTCATCAATCAACACACAATACCCCATTTACATAAGTATTCAGACCCTTTACCCAGTACTTTGTTGAAGCACCTTTGGCAGCGATTACAGCCTCAAGTCTTCTTGGGTAAGAAGCTACAAGCTTGGCACACCTGTATTTGGTGAGTTTCTCCCATTCTTCTCTGCAGATCTTCTCAAGCTCTGTCAAGTTGAATGGGAAGCATCACTGCACAGCTATTTTCAGGTCTCTCCAGAGATGTTTGATCGAGTTCAAGTCCGGGCTCTGGCCGGGCCACTCAATGAGATTCAAAAACTTGTCCCAAAGCCACTCTTGTGTTTTCTTGGCCGTGTGCTTAGGGTCTTTGTCCTGTTGGAAGGTGAACCTTCACCCCAGTCTTCACCCCACCCCAGTCCTTCACCCCAGTCTACTCTCTTCTTAGAGCTGGGCGGCCAGCTCTAAGCAGATTCTTGGTGGTTCGAAACTTCTTCCATATAAGAATGATGGAGGCCACTGTGTTCTTGGGGATCTTCAATGCTGCAGAAATGTTTTGGTACCTGTGCCTTGACACAATCTTATTTCGGAGCTCTACGAACAATTCCTTTGACATCAGGGTTTTGCTATGACATGCACTGTCAACTGTGGGACCATATAGACAGATGTCTGCCTTTCCAAATCATGTGCAATCAATTGAATTTACTACAGGTGGACTCCAATCAAGTTGTAGAACAATCTCAAGGATGATCAATGGAAACAGGATGCACCTGAGCTCAATTTTGAGTCCCATAGCAAAGGGTCTGAATACTTATGTAAGTAAGATATCTGTTTTCTTTTCATTATTTGAAAGAATAAAATAAAAAAATCTGTTTTCACTTTGTCATTATGGGGTATTGTGCAGAGATTGATGAGGATTTTTTTGTATTTAATCCATTTTAGAATAAGGCTGTAACGTAACAAACGGTGTAAAAAGGAATCTGAATACTTTCAGAAAGCACTGTTAAAAAATTCACAACAACCATTCATTATTTCATCATTTCATTTAAATCAAATCAAAATCAAATTTTATTGGTCACATACACATGGTTAGCAGGTGTTAATGCGAGTGTAGCGAAATGCTTGTGCTTCTAGCCACTCAATGTTAGTGATGGCTGTTTAACAGTCTGATGGCCTTGAGATAGAAGCTGTTTTTCAGTCTCTCGGTCCCAGCTTTGGTGCACCTGTATTGACCTCGCCTTCTGGATGATAGCGGTGTGAACAGGCAGTGGCTCGGGTGGTTGTTGTCCTTGATGATCTTTATGGACTCACTGTGACATCGGGTGGTGTAGGTGTCCTGGAGGGCAGGTAGTTTGCCTCCAGTGATGGGTTGTGCAGACCTCACTACCCTCTGGAGAGCCTTACGGTTGAGGGCGGAGCAGTTGCCGTACCAGACGGTGATACAGCCCGACAGGAAGCTCTCGATTGTGCATCTGTAAAAGTTTGTGAGTGTTTTTGGTGACAAGCCAAATTTCTTCAGCCTCCTGAGGTTGAAGAGGTGCTGTTGCGCCTTCTTCACCACGCTGTCTGTGTGGGTGGAGCGTTGGACTAATCAAAAGGTTGCATGTTCGAATTCCTGAGCTGACAAGGAACAAATCTGTCGTTCTGGCCCTGAACCGGCAGTTAATCCACTGTTCCTAGGCCGTCATTGAAAATAAGAATTTGTTCTTAACTGACTTGCCGAGTTAAATAAAGGTCAATTAAAAAAATAAATACATTTTTTAGTTTGTCCGTGATTTGTACGCCGAGGAACTTAAAACTTTTCACCTTCTCCACTACTGTCCCGTCGATGTGTATAGGAGGGTGCTCCCTCTGCTGTTTCCTGAAGTTCACGATCATCTCCTTAGTTTTGTTGACGTTGAATGTGAGGTTATTTTCCTGACACCACACTCTGAGGGGCCTCACCTCCTCCATGTAGGTCGTCTTGTCGTTGTTGGTAATCAAGCTTACCACTGTAGTGTCGTCTGCAAACTTGATGATTGAGTTGGAGGCGTGCATGGCCACAAAGTCATTGGTGAACAGGGAGTACAGGAGAGGGCTGAGAACACACCCTTGTGGGGCCCCAGTGTTGAGGATCAGTGGGGTGGAGATGTTGTTTCCTACCCTCACCACCTGGGGGCGGCCCGTCAGGAAGTCGAGGACCCAGTTGCACAGGGCGGGGTCGAGACCCAGGGTCTTGAGCTTAATGACGGGTTTAGAGGGTACTATGGTGTTAAATGCTGAGCTGTAATTGATGAACAGCATTCTTACATAGGTATTCCTCTTGTCCAGATGGGTTAGGGCAGTGTGCAGTGTGGTTGCGATTGTGTCTGTGGACCTATTGGGGCTGTAAGCAAATTTTCGTGGGTCTAGGGTGTCAGGTAGGTTGGAAGTGATATGATCCATGACTAGTCTCTCGAAGCAATTCATGATGACAGAAGTGAGTGCTACGGGGCGATAGTCGTGCTACGGGACGCGGCTAGGGATGCTGTTTGGTCCAGCAGCCTTGCGAGGGTTGACACGTTTAAATGTTTTACTCATGTTGGCTGCGGTGAAGGAGAGCCCGCAGGTTTTGGTAGCAGGCCGTGTCAGTGGCACTGTATTGTCCTCAAAGCGAGCAAAAAAGTTGTTTCATTTGTCTGGGAGCAAGACATTGGTGTCCGCGACGGGCTGGTTTTCTTTTTGTAGTCCGTGATTGACTGTAGACCCTGCCACAAACGTCTCGTGTCTGAGCCGTTGAATTGCGACTCTACTTTGTCTCTATACTGACGCTTAGCTTGTTTGATTGCCTTGCGGAGGAATTAGCTATACTGCTTGTATTTGGTCATGTTTCCGGTTGCCTTGCCATGATTAAAAGCAGTGGTTCGCGCTTTCAGTTTTGCACAAATGCTGCCATCAATCACCGGTTTCTGGTTGGGGAAGGATTTAATAAGTCACCGTGGGTACCACATCCCCGGTGCACTTGTTAATAAACTCGGTCACCGAATCAGCGTATACATCAATGTTGTTGTCCGATGCTATCCGGAACATATCCCAGTCCACGTGATCGAAGCAATCTTGAAGCGTGGAATCAGATTGGTCGGATCAGCGTTGAACAGACGTGAGCACGGGTGTTTCCTGTTTAAGTTTCTGTCTATAGGCTGGGAGCAACAAAATGGAGTTGTGGTCAGATTTACCAAAAGGATGGCGGTGGGGGGGGGCTTTGTATGCGTTGCGGAAAATAGAGTAGCAATGATCCAGAGTGTTGCCAGCCAGGGTCACGCATTCGATATGCTGATAAAATTTAGGGAGCTTGTTTTCAGATTAGCCTTGCTAAAATCCCCAGCTATAATAAATGCAGCCTAAGGATATATGTGGTTTCCAGTTTACATAGAGCCCAATGAAGTTCTTTCAGGGCCGTCGAGGTGTCTGCTTGGGGGGGGGGGATATACACGGTTGTGATTATAATCGAAGAGAATTCTCTTGGTAGGTAATGCGGTCGGCATTTGATCGTAAGGAATTCTAGGTCAGGTGAACAAAAGGACTTGAGTTCCTGTATGTTGTTATAATCACACCAAGACTCGTTAATCATAAGGCATACACCCCGCCCTTCTTCTTACCAGAGAGATGTTTGTTTCTGTCGTAGCGATGTCTGAAGAAACCGGGTGGTTGTACCGACTCTGACAACATATCCCGAGTGAGCCATGTTGTGGTGGTCCAAACAGAGGATCCGCTTTGGGAAACTCGTATTCCTGGTCGTAATGTTGGTAAGTTGATGTTGCTCTTATATCCAAGAGTTCCTCCCAGCTGTATGTAATAAAACTTCAGATTTGCTGGGGTAACAGTGTAAGAAATAATACGTAAAAAATAAACTACTGCATAATTTCCTAAGAACGCGAGGCGAGGCGTCCATCTCTGTCGGCGCCAAACACTCCAACAAAACCAACAAAACAGAGAAGAACAAAACAGAGAGTTTTTCCAGAGGCGGCGACATAGGTAACAATAGCATAGGAGAAGAAGATCTGAGGGCCAGAGTCAATCCACAGCAACACCACATGAACACACACACACACACACACACACACACACACACACACACACACATGCATCCAAACCCACACACAGATTCATCTGACACAACATTAGGAACACAACATGAACACCAACATGTACGCACAGTCAAATAATACCTCCCAGGATATATGGGGAAAAACCCATGGCTCTGTTCTACTTCACAGCTCTGTTCTCTTCCCTGAAGCACATACGCAGATTTGGGATTTTGCTGAGAAAGCAACTTCCCGGTATCCTTTGCTAATCTTGTGTTAGAGCCTCCTAACCGTATTTAATAAAGTTGGGGGAAAAAATTAACATATTTGCCTTGATCTGCAGGGACCCCCCTACCCACCCCTCAAATGCACACAGAGGGGAAAGTTACTAATCGGCTTAAGTGGCCGGCTCAATTACCCTCGTTTTTTTCACCATGCTCTGTGAGCTTTGGCTATTTCTGTGGAACACATAAGCACGTTTGCATACCTACATAGACACACAATTATATGTAAAGATACATAAAACAATAGAAACAAACCCGCCTACACACATGCACATTATTCCCAAACACAGCCTCTCCTACTAGATATTTGTTTCAAAGCTGCTTCAAGTTGAGACTGTTGGTGTTTTTCAATATTTTGAAGCATGCATTGATGCAAGCTTCAATGGAAAGTATTTATAGAAAGTACTTGCACATTTATTGAAATCAATGGCGGCTATTTGAGCTGAATCGGGAGAAAATAAACTCCAATGTTGGAATGAAATGTTGCCCATTTACATCTGATACGTTGCCTGTGGTAATTTCGGCATATTTACCTGCCTACAATACCCACTGCAGTATGCGTAGATCGCAAGCCCATAGTAAGTCAATAGGGCTAACTGGCTTGCTACTACTGTTAGCTAGATAGATAGCCATAAAGAATTGTTAGCTAGCTAGCTATCCACGAAGAACGTACATCTTGTCCTGGCTGGAAGATGGTTCAGTGAATGGGAAAAACAGAAATACCTTATTAAGTCATATAGGGCTAACTCGCCAGCTAGCTAGCTAGCCACAAATAATTGATTGCTAGCGACCCACCAAAAATGTATATCTACCTTGAATAACATTAGTTTTAGGTAATTTATGCCCTTTTAACTCGCTGGATAGCTAGATTATTACGATTCACATATAGTTGATAATTAGGAATTAAAATGTTTGCTTTGTGTATACAATGCATTTAGACCCATTGACTTTTTCCACATTTCGTGTATTTTTGATTTTGTTATGGATTAAATAAAACATTGTCCTTATCAATCTACACTTATCAATACCCCATAATGACAAAGCAAACAGATTTTTTGATATTCTTGCAAATGTATTAAAAGTAAAAAACAGAAATACCTTATTTACATCAGTATTCAGACCCTTTGCTATGAGACTCGAAATTGAGCCCAGCTGCATTCTGTTTCCATTGATCATCCTTGAGATGTTTCTACAACATGATTGGAGTCCAGCTGTGGTATATTCAATTGACTGAACATAATTTAGAAAGGCAAACACCTGTCTACATAAGGTGTTTGCAGTTGACAGTTCATGTCAAAGGCAAAAACCAAGCCATGAGGTCAAAGGAATTGTCCGTAGAGCTCCGAGACAGGATTGTGTTGAGGTACCGATCTTGGGAAGTGTACAAAAAATGATGCAGCATTGAAGGTCCCCAAGAACACAGTGGCCTCCATCATTTTTTAATGGAAGAAGTTTCTAATCACCAAGACTCTTCCTAAAGCTGGCTGCCCGTCCAAACTGAGAAATTGGGGGGAGAAGGGCCTTGGTCAGGGAGGTGACCAAGAACCCGATGGTCACTCTGACAGAGCTCCAGAGTTCCTCTGTGGAGATGGGAGAACCTTTCAGAAGGACAGCCATCTCTTCAGCACTCCACCAATCAGGCCTTTATGGTAGAGTGGCCAGACGGAAGCCACTCCTCAGTAAAAGGCACATGACAGCCTGCTTGGAGTTTGCCAAAAGGCACCTAAAGGACTCTCAGACCATGAGAAACAAGATTCTCTGGTCTGATGAAACCAAGATTGAACTCTTTAGCCTGAATGCCAAGCGTCATGTCTCGAAGAAACCTCGCACCATCCTTAAGGTGAAGCCTGGGGGTGGCAGCATCATGCTTCAGAGCGCTCAGGACCTCAGACTAGGGAAGAAGGTTCATCGTCCAACAGGACAAAGACCCTAAGCACACAGCCAAGACAACGCAGAGGTGGCTTCGGGACAAGTCTATGAATTTCCTTGAGTGGCTCAGCCAAAGCCCGGACTTGAACCCGATTGAACATCTCTGGAGAGACCTGAAAATAGCTGTGCAGCAACACTCCCTATCCAACCTGACAGAGCTTGAGAGGATCTGCAGAGAAGAACGGGAGAAACTCTCCAAATACAGGTGTGCCAAGCTTGTAGTGTCATATCCAAGAAGACTTGAGGCTGTAATCACTGCCAAAAGTGCTTCAACAATGTACTGAGTAAAGCATCTGAATACTTATGTAAATGTGATATTTCAGTTTTACATTTTTAATACATTTGCTTTGTCATTATGGGGTATTGTGTGTAGTTTTTAATCCATTCTGGAAAAAGGCTGTAACATAACAAAATGGGGAAAAAGTCAATGGGTATGAATCCTTTCCAAATGCATTGTATCTTGTTTCGCTGCTATTGTTGCCATTGTCCGGGCTGGAAGAAAGTTCAGTGAATGGGGAGGTGCAGTGTAAGGTAATACAGTAGGGGGAGTGTGAGGTAATACAGTAGGGGGAGTGTGACGTAATACAGTAGGGGGAGTGTGAGGAAATACAGTAGGGGGAGTGTGAGGTAATACAGTAGGGGGAGTGTGAGGTAATACAGTAGGGGGGGGGGGGTGAGGTAATACAGTAGGGGGAGTGTGAGGTAATACAGTAGGGGGGGGGGTGAGGTAATACGGTAGGGGGAGTGTGAGTTAATACAGTAGGGGGAGTGTGAGGTAATACAGTAGGGGGAGTGTGAGGTAATACAGTAGGGGAAATGCGAATGCTTCTCAAATATAATGTTTTATGCATTCTTCACACTCTTGTCCTCACAAGAAAGTCCTCGGAGAATGCACTCAGAGCATGAGAATGTGGAGCACGGTAGTATGCATATTGAGAAACACCCTGTGTGTATGTTGCTGTGGGGACCACTAGGTAGAAGTTCATTAAAGTTCCAGTGAGAATTGAGTGTGAACTATACAAGCCAGGCATTTACGGTTCTCAACCCACACATGACAAACATAAGAGTACTTCCACACAAAGGCATCTACTAAGGCAGTGGTTCCCAAAGTCCCGTACCCCTTCAAACATTCAACCACCAGCTGCGTACCCCCTCTAGCATCAGGATCAGCAAACTCTCAAATGTTGTTTTTTGCCATCATTGTAAGCCTGCCACACACACATTACACGATACATTTATACGGCTCGTGGGAAGTGTCAAAGAGCTGTTATAGGACCAGGGCACAAATAATAATATAACAATAATCAATCATTTTGCTCTTTATTTAACCATCTTACATATAAAACCTTATTTGTCAATTGAAAATTGTGAATAACTCAAAGGTTAATGAGAAGGGTGTGCTTGAAAGAATGAACATAACTCTGCAATGTTGGGTTGTATTGGAGAGAGTCTCAGTCTTAAATCATTTTCCACACACAGTCTGTGCTTTTATTTAGTTTTCATGCTAGTGAGGGCCGAGAATCCTCTCTCACATAGGTACGTGGTTGCAAAGGGCATCAGTGTCTTAACAGTGCTATTTGCTAAGGCAGGATACTGTGAGCGCAGCCCAATCTAGAAATCTGGCAGTGGCTTCTGATTAAATTCAATTTTCACAGAACCGCTTGTTGCAATTTCAATGAGGCTCTCTTGTTCAGATATCGGTAAGTGGACTGGAGGCAGGGCATGAAACGGATAATGAATCCAGTTGTTTGTGTCATCTGTTTAGGGAAAGTACCTGCGTAATTGTGCACACAACTCACTCAGGTGCTTCGCTATATCGCATTTGACATTGTCCGTAAGCTTGAGTTCACAAAAAAAATCATACAATGATGGAAAGACCTGTGTGTTGTCCTTGTTAATGCAGACAGAGAAGAGCTCCAACTTCTTAATCATAGCCTCAATGTTGTCCCGAACATTGAATATAGTTGAGTCCATGCAATCCTAGATTCAGAAAATTCCAGCGAGAAAAAACATCACCCAGATAGGCCAGTCGTGTGAGAAACTCGTCATCATCAAGCAGTCAGACAAGTGAAAATGATGGTCAGTAAAGAAAACTTTAACCTCGTCTCTCAATTCAAAAACGTGTCAATACTTTGCCCCTTGATAACCAGCGCACTTCTGTATGTTGTAAAAGCGTTACATAGTCGCTGCCCATATCACTGCATAGTGCAGAAAATACATGAGAGTTCAGGGGCCTTGCTTTAACAAAGTTAACCATTTTCACTGTCGTGTCCAAAATGTCTTTCAAGCTGTCAGGCTTTTCCTTGGCAGCAAGAGCCTCTCGGTGGATTCTGCAGTGTATTGTACTCAAGTGGTGTCGGGAGCAACTGCTTGCACGCGCGTTACCACTCCACTATGTCTCCCTGTCATGGCTTTAGCGCCATCAGTACTGATGCCAACACATCTTGACCACCAAAGTCCATTTGATGTCACAAAGCTGTCCAGTTCTTTAAAAATATACTCTCCTGTTGTCCTGGTTTACAGTGGTTTGCAGAAGAGAATGTCTTCCTTAATTGACCAGGATCTGTGCCAGGCCCGCCACGTCTGTTGACTCATCCAGCTGTAATGCATAGAATTCACTGGCATGTATGTGAAGCAGTAATTGATTCAAAACACCTCCTGCCATGTTGCTGATGTGTCGTGAAACAGTGTTGTTTGATGAAGGCATTGTCTGTATAGTTTTTTGGGCCTTTTCCCCCAGCGTTGTCCCAGCCATATCCACGGCAGCAGGAAGAATAAAGTCCTCTACAATAGTATGGGCCTTGCCTGTCCTAGCCACTCGGTAGCTCACCATATAAGATGCTTCTAGCCCCTTCTTATTAATGGTGTCTGTTGATTTTATACATGTCTTACTACTCGAAAGACGTCTTAATTCTCGCTCAAAAAACTCCTGTGGCTTATTTTTCAAATTGGCATGTTTTGTTTCTAAATGTCTACGCATGAGTGAAGGTTTCTCCAGGTTGTGAAATAGTATATTTGCGCCTCTTCGATGGTCCAACATCACTGTCTGCTGTTCGGTTCTTTCCCGGATAAGGGTGCAGCTGTCAGTGTCCATGCTAGCTGGGCTAACATCAACATGTAGAATTACTGATGCTATCATTGGATGTGCTCGTGGAAGCAGAACAACTTGTGTTGTCAACAAGTGCAGGTGTAGTACTGTTAGAAGTAGCAGTACTACCAGTAGAGCTGTTATGTTTTTCTCTGGATGCGGGCCTTACTTTTTAAAACTATTTATCCATTTTCGAGCAAACGGAATGAGCAGCAGCTACGTTTGGCTACATATGGACCGTTAGTGGAGTTCCCCAGAGAGAGTAACGGTTAATGTGATTGGATGCTAATTATTTGACTAGGCTACCTGTATTTGACTTGGCTACCTGTATTTGACTTGGCTACCTGTATTTAACTAGGCTACCTGTATTTGACATGTTATTGAAGGTTTAATTTTATTTTTGGCAGTGAAACGAGGCTACTCAGGCGAGAAAAAAACCTCACCCAAATGTATAGCCCCGTTGGAAAATATAAATGGACTGTTTGAAAATGTGAAAAAAATTTAATAAAAAATGTTCTATATTTATATTTTAAATGTGAATCACATTTTTCTTTGGCGTACCCACGACGACATTGCGCGTGTACCCGTTTGGAAATACCTGTACTAAGGCAAAACACACACACACGCATGTTTTTCCAGTCCCACATATTAGTTGATTTTACATGTGTGCTTACAAGTGTGTCTGATTATATTTGTCAGTCTAGACATTATGATCCGTACTAAAGCTGCTTTGAGGTCAGAGGGCAAAGTGGAGAATGGACAAATCTCTAAAGCTAGACTCACAAGAACACAGAAATTCCATTCTCGTTAATGTTGCTACAGTAGCTACATGTTTTGTTTTTACTTTGTTTGGATTGAAAATACTTTTCTAGGCAGAAAAAACCCTGTATCTTACCTTAACTTAAGCTAAGCAAAGCAAAAGACATATCCTTACACCCACACTCACCCACACGTTCACTGACCTTGCCTGTGCCTTTGACTCCCTTCCAGATGCAGAAGTAAACAATAACCCAGGTGGCGATCAGACAGAGGACCATGTGAGAGCTGATGTCACCAGGCGCATCCAGACCACCAGAGAGACGGAGCACCTTACGCCTGACACACATACACACAGAGAGAGAGAGAGAGAGAGAGAGAGTGAGAGAGTGTAATGTTTACTGTTCATTTTTATTGTTTATTTCACTTTTGTATATTGTCTCCTTCACTTGCTTTGGCAATGTTAACATATGTTTCCCATGCCAATAAAGCCCTTTGAATTGAATTGAGAAAGAGAGGTCAGACAAAAAGAATAGACAACCAATAACCTATGGTTAGGTAGTCAGTCCTATGACCAACCCAACACAACAGACCACAGATCACTTACTCCCAGAACTCAATGACTGGTGAGCGCATGCCCTCTGGTTCCACGCAGCTGCCGTTGAAGAGGAGCAGAGTAGAGGATGACAGGTTGAGCGGGGAGGATACCACCGACGAGAGGAGGGAGGTGGGGATAGACGGATCGGGGGTGGAGGAGAGGAGAGGCAGGGTGCTGCGGTTGTGGCAAGCCCGGCGGAAGTTTTCGGTGCAGTTGAGGGTGTTCCAGGGGTGCCCGCAGGTAGCCCAGGGTAACGGATTGGTGAAGGAGTGAAGCAGGAAGTACAGGCCCCACACCAGGATCATGATGTAGTAGGTGTTACAGAAGAACACTATTACCATGGAGGCCAAGCCAAGACCTGTGGAGAGAGAGAGAGGGGGAATGAGAAGGAGTGGCAGATGAGGGGATGTACAGTGGAGAACATAAGGACAAACATTTAGAGGAAGGATATATGAGAAAGAAACATGGACGGGTTAGAGAACAAAAAAATAAAAAACCACACTCAGAAAAATAAATTCCATCTCCATTAAACAACATCTTTGAAGATCAGGTTCCAAAATTGTAATACTTTGTGTTTTGTGTGCCAGCACTACTAAGGTACGGGTATCTCTTTGTGGTACCTATGCCGCCTAGGGGAAGAGCTGTCAGGAAAATAGTTGTCTTCACAATAATTAAATAGATTTGAATTTTATGAAACGTTTACTTTACCAGGCAGGTCAATTAAGAACAGATGCTTATTTACAATAACCAAGGGCTGTTGAAAATACACACTTTATAAGGTTTATTAGGTACACCCATCAGGTACCGGATCAGACCCCACTTTGACTCCAGAACAGCCTGAATTATTCGAGGAATGGAAACGTTGCTTAATTGGTTTCAAGGGACCTAACGTGTGCCAGGAAAACATTCCCCACACCATTACCCACTATTACCCCACCGCCACCAGCCTGTACCGTTGACTCCAGGCAGGATGGGGCCATGGACTCATGCTGCTTATGCCAAATCCTTAACCTGCATGATGCAACAGGAACTGGGATTCGTTGGACCAGGTGATGTTTTTCTACTTCTCAACTGTCCTGTGTTGGTGATCACATGCCCACTGGAGCTGCTTCTTGTTTTTAGCTGATAGGAGCAGAACCCGGTGTGGTCGTCTGCTGCAATAGTCCATGAGTGACAAGGACAGACACCACTGTTGTACTGCGCCATTATTTGCCGGTTTGTGGCCCACCTGTTAGCTTGCATGATTCTTGCCATTCTCCTTTGATTTCTCATCAACAAGCTGTTTTCGCCCACAGGACTGCCGCTGACGGGATGTTTTCTGTTTATCGCACCATTCTCTGTAAACCCTAGACACTATCGTGCGTGAAAAGCCCAGGAGGCTGGATGTTTCTGAGATACTGGAACCAACGTGCACGGCACTGACAATCATACCACACTCAAAGTCGCTTAGATCACTTGTTTTGCCAATTCTAATGTCCAATCAAACAGTAACTGAATGCCTTGATGACCGTCTGCCTGCTTTATATAACAAGCCACGGCCACGTGACTCACTGTCTGTAGGAGCGAACCATTTTCGTGAACGGGGTGGTGTACCTAATAAACTGGCCACTGAGTGTAGGTTGGAAGTTGATGACGATGCTATGTGACAGAGGAGCTGGACTGCAAGTTACAACATAATCAACATATTCACAACAGCTCTTATGTCAAAATTTCATCAATCAAGTCTTGTTGCGAGAAGACTGTTTATTCTGACAGTTGTTTCAGTTACATAATGCCAACATCTATGCCGAAATTGGTGGTTTGAACAACCAAATGCTAGCCTATATTATAGGGGGGCGAAAGAAAGGATGTGTGAGACAGAGGGGTTGCAGAATAAAGCAAGACAAAACCTACCTCAGAAACATGTATTCACTCTTCATTAATGCATTCACATTACAGTACCTTTAAAGAGAGGGGCAATGTTCCATGCAGAGACCCCTCCTTGCTTCATGAACTGACCAAGAGCGATTTCCAGGAAGAACACGGGAATACCTCCGATGAACACAATAATCATGTAGGGGATCAGGAACACGCCTACAACACGCAACACACACATGTTAGCAACACAACTCCACACGCTACACAACACAGAGGCTATATTTCACAAACATACAACACAACACAAACTCTATTATGTGACAAATCTATCAAATACAGTCCTAGTGCATGCTTGTATAACTAGTGTTAAACTTGTAGTGGACAGATAAAAGTATCTCTCTAACAGACATGATTATATCATTTATATTTCTACATGCTCATGGGAGAGAGAGGGAGAGAGAGAGAAAGAGAGAGATAGACAGAGAAAGAGGGAAAGAAAGAGAGAGAGAGAGAGAGAGAGAGATATTGCAAGCTGAAGAACTAGAGCTGGCATTTAGGCTAAAACTTATCTAGCAAAATGTTATTGCAGTGCAGCGACAAGGGAAGAGAGAAGGAAGGACAGATTAAGTGAGTGAGAGAAAGAGAGAGAGCAGGAGG
Source organism: Oncorhynchus masou masou (assembly GCF_036934945.1). Taxonomy (NCBI): domain Eukaryota; kingdom Metazoa; phylum Chordata; class Actinopteri; order Salmoniformes; family Salmonidae; genus Oncorhynchus; species Oncorhynchus masou. The sequence continues at coordinate 13,459,847 of NC_088244.1, read as the reverse complement.
AGGAGAGGAGGGTAGACAAGGCCATAGATAAGGAGGAGGTGTATTGAGAGGGAGATAACCATATTGTTTCATTCATTTAGTGTTTGGGCATGAGTGGCTGGCATTGTCCTTTGAACAGAGAGAACGATAGAAAGTAGGAAGGAGAGAGAATGAAAGAGAATGAGAAAGAGACCGTTAGTAAAATTGAAAGTACACTAGGAGGGATTCTTGCTTGTATGTCAAATATAACCATCCTATATGTCCCTTTTACAGTACAACTGACTCAAAAGCTTGAGGTCAAATGAAACGCATACATACACTACATGACCAAAAGTATGTAGACACCTGCTCGCAGAATATCTCATTCTAAAATCATGGGCATTAATATGGAGTTGGTCCCCCCTTTGCTAATATAACAACCTCCACTCTTCTGGGAAGGCTTTCCACTAGATGTTGGAACATTACTGCAGGGACTTGCTTCCGTTCAGCCACAAGAGCAAATTAGGCCTGGCTCGCAGTCAGCATTCCGAATCATCCCAAAAGTGTTCGATAGGGGGCTCTGTGCAGGCCAGTCAAGTTCATCTACACCGATCTCTACAAACCATTTCTGTATGAACCTCGCTTTGTGCACGGAGGCATTGTCGTGCTGAAATAGGAAAGGGCCCTCCCCAAACTGTTACCACAAAGTTGGAAGCACAGAATCGTCTAGAATGTTATTGTATGCTGTAGTGTTACGATTTTCTTCACTGGAACTAAGGGGCCCGAACCATGAAAAACAGCCCCAGACCTTTATTCCTCCTCCACCAAAATGTACAGTTGGCACTAGAGGTCGACCGATGAATCGGAATGGCATTTCAAATTTTCAGAACAATCGGTAATCGGCATTTTTGGACACCTATCATGGTCGATTACATTGTACTCCACGAGGAGACTGCGTGGCAGGCTGACTACCTGTTATGCGAGTGCAGCAAGGAGCCACGGTAAAGTGCTCGCTAGCATTAAACTTATAAAAAACAATCAATCTTAACATAATCATTAGTTAACTACGCATGGTTGATGATACTATTACTAGGTTAACTAGCTTGTCCTGCATTGCATATAATCAATGCGGTGCCTGTTAATTTATCATTGAATCGCAGCCTACTTCGCCAAATGGGTGATTTAACAAGCGCTTTCATGAAAAAAAAACACTGTCGTTGCACCAATGTGTACCTAACCATAAACATCAACGCCTTTCTTAAAATCAATACACAAGTATGTATTTTTTTAAACCTGCACATTTACTTAATATTGCCTGCTAACATGAATTTATTTTAACTTGGGAAATTGTGTCACTTCTCTTGCATTCTGTGCAACAGAGTCAAAGGCTGACCACACCGCTCGCGTTGCAAAATACATTTTGAAATCTATGTTATTCAATTATTGCACCCACGTGCGCGTCAACGAGCATCTGCGTTGCCAAGGGCTAAAATAGAAGTCATTTTTTATTTCTGACGAAGATCGCGCTGCAAGTCCTGCCACTCCCATCTCCTCATTGGTTTATAGAAGCAGGTAACCACGTGCCATCTCCTCAATGGTTATAGAAGCAGGTACCCACGTGCCATCTCCTCATTGGTTATACCCACATGGGTGATTGAAAGACGAACTGTGTTGCCGGTCGGTGTAGTAATACTATGAAAGTTTAGATGCCAATCACCATATAAGTTCAAAGATGAAAAAGCCTGGAAGGAGGAAAGATGACTAGAAACGATTCAGTTGACCGTTTTATGTGTGGATTAATTGTCGGAGTAGAGGACCTTGTGCATTTCAGGAAAAATAACAACTCAATGTTTATTTCCCAGGTCAAATTAGCTAGCAACAGCAAGCTAACTAAATAGGACAAATTAGCTAGCAAGTGCAAGCTAACGAGCTAAATTGCCATAAATGTCTAATGCTTTTCGAATTTGTCTAATGCTGTTCCCAAATTAATGTAATTGGTTCAGAGTTTGTTTTGATATTTTAACCTGTGTGTCGTGGTCGCGTTTGGTGTAGGGGGACAAAATACAGTTATGCACGATGGCGCACGCGCGCAGCCGGTTTGGGTTCCGTGTCAGGGTATATGCAGCAGTTTGGGCCGCCTGGCTCGTTGCAAACTGTCTGAAGACCATTTCTTCCAAACAAAGACAGCCAACTTCACCAAACGGGGGATGATTTAACAAAAGTGCATTTGTGAAAAAAGCACAATCGTTGCACGAATGCACGACCTAACCATAAAAATCAAATCCTTTCTTAAAATCAATACACAGAAGTATATATTTTTTAAACCTGCCTATTTAGTTAAAAGAAATTAATGTTAGCAGGCAATATTAACTAGGGAAATTGTGTCACTTCTCTTGCGTTCATTGCACTCAGATTCAAGGTATATGCAACAGTTTGGCCCACCTGGCTCGTTGCCAACTAATTTGCCAGAATTGTATATAATTATGGAATAACATTGAAGGTTGTGCAATGTAACAGCAATATTTAGACTTATGGATGCCACCCATTAGATAAAATACAGAACGGTTCCGTATTTCACTGAAAGAATAAACGTTTTGTTTTCGAAATGATAGTTTCTGCATTTGACCAAATAAATGTTGTACCTTTATTTAACTAGGCAAGTCATTTAAGAACAAATTCATATTTGTTTCTTATTCAGGGCACCTTGTCAGCTCGGGGGTTTGAACTTCTGGTTACTAGTCCAACGCTCTAACCACTAGGCTACCCTGCCGCCCCTAATGACCTAAGGCTCGTATTTCTGTGTGTTATAATGTTATAATTAAGTCTATGATTTGATATTTGATAGAGCAGTCTGACTGAGCGGTGGTAGACAGCAGGCTCGTAAGCATTCATTCAAACAGCACTTTCCTGTATTTGCCAGCAGCTCTTCGCTGTGCTTCAAGCATTGCGCTGATCATGACTTCAAGCCTATCAACTCCAGAGATTAGGCTGGCAACACTAAAGTACCTATTAGAACATCCAATAGTCAAAGGTATATGAAATACAAATAGTATAGAGAGAAATAGTCCTATAATAACTACAACCTAAAACTTCTTACCTGGGAATATTGAAGACTCATGTTAAAAGGAACCACCAGCTTTCATATGTTCTGAGCAAGGAACTTAAACGTTAGCATTTTAACATGGCACATATTGCAATTTTACTTTCTTCTCCAACACTGTGTTTTTGCATTATTTAAACCAAATTAAACATGTTTCATTATTTATTTGAGACTAAATAGATTTTATTGATGTATTTTATTATGTTCAAATAAAAGTGTTCATTGTTCATTCAGTATTGTTGTAATTGTCATTATTACAAATATATATATCAAAATCTGCCTTTTTTGGTCCTCCAATAATCGGTATCGGCGTTGAAAAATCATCATCGGTCGACCTCTAGTTGACACTATGCATTAGGGCAGGTAGCGCTCTCCTGTCATCCGCCAAACCCAGAGTCATCCATCGGACTGCCAGATGGTGAAGAGTGATTCATCACTTCATAGAACGCGTTTCCACTGCTCCAGAGTCCAATGGTGGTAAGCTTTACACCACTCCAGCCGACGCATGGTGATCTTAGTCTTGTGTGTGGGTGCTCGGCCACGGAAACCCATTTCATGAAGCTCCCTGCAAACAGTTATTGTGCTAACGTTGCTTCCAGAGGCAGCTTAGAACTCGGGAGTGAATGCAACTGAGGACAGACCAATGTTGTTTATTTAATTAATTATTTGTGATATGCAATTGCGATCTTATCTCATCGCTGCAACTCCCCAACGGGATCAGGAGAGGCGAAGGTCGAGTCATGCGTCCTCCAAAACATGACCCGCCAAACCGCGCATCTTAACACCCGCCCGCTTAACCTAGAAGCCAGCCGCACCAATATGTCGGAGTAAACACTGTTCAACTGACAACCGAAGTCAGCTTGCAGGCGCCCGGCTTGCCACAAGGAGTTGCTAGAGCGCGATGGGCCAAGTAAAGCCACCTCCCGGTCAAACCCTCCCCTAACCCAGACGACACTGGGACAATTGTGTACCACCTTATGAGACTCCCAGTCACGGCCGGTTGTGACACAGCCTGGGATTGAACCCGGGTCTGTAGTGACGCCTTAAGCAC
>NC_088244.1:13410738-13450738 GCF_036934945.1 Oncorhynchus masou masou | reverse complement strand
TGTGTTTGTGTCAGTGTGACTGTGTCAGTGTGGCTGTGTCTGTGTCAGTGTGACTGTGTCAGTGTGTCTGTGTCAGTGTGTCTGTGTCAGTGTGTCTGTGTCAGTGTGTCAGTGTGACTGTGTCAGTGTGTCTGTGTCAGTGTGACTGTGTCAGTGTGTCTGTGTCAGTGTGTCTGTGTCAGTGTGACTGTGTCAGTGTGTCTGTGTCAGTATGTCTGTGTCAGTGTGTCTGTGTCAGTGTGTCTGTGTCTGTGTGTCTGTGTCAGTGTGACTGTGTAAGTGTGACTGTGTCAGTGTGTCTGTGTCAGTGTGTCTGTGTCAGTGTGTCTGTGTCAGTATGTCTGTGTCAGTGTGTCTGTGTGTCTGTGTCAGTGTGTCTGTGTCAGTGTGACTGTGTCAGTGTGTCTGTGTCAGTGTGTCTGTGTCAGTGTAACTGTGTCAGTGTGTCTGTGTCAGTGTGTCTGTGTCAGTGTGTCTGTGTCTGTGTCAGTGTGTCAGTGTGACTGTGTCAGTGTGTCTGTGTCAGTGTGACTGTGTCAGTGTGTCTGTGTCAGTGTGACTGTGTCAGTGTGTCTGTGTCAGTGTGACTGTGTAAGTGTGACTGTGTCAGTGTGACTGTGTCAGTGTGACTGTGTCAGTGTGTCTGTGTCAGTGTGTCTGTGTCAGTGTGACTGTGTCAGTGTGTCTGTGTCAGTGTCAGTGTGTCTGTGTCAGTGTGTCAGTGTCAGTGTGTCTGTGTCAGTGTGTCTGTGTCAGTGTGTCTGTGTCAGTGTGACTGTGTCAGTGTGTCTGTGTCAGTATGTCTGTGTCAGTGTGTCTGTGTCAGTGTGTCTGTGTCTGTGTGTCTGTGTCAGTGTGACTGTGTAAGTGTGACTGTGTCAGTGTGTCTGTGTCAGTGTGTCTGTGTCAGTGTGTCTGTGTCAGTATGTCTGTGTCAGTGTGTCTGTGTGTCTGTGTCAGTGTGTCTGTGTCAGTGTGACTGTGTCTGTGTCAGTGTGTCTGTGTCAGTGTAACTGTGTCAGTGTGTCTGTGTCAGTGTGTCTGTGTCAGTGTGACTGTGTCAGTGTGTCTGTGTCAGTGTGACTGTGTCAGTGTGTCTGTGTCAGTGTGACTGTGTAAGTGTGACTGTGTCAGTGTGACTGTGTCAGTGTGTCTGTGTCAGTGTGTCTGTGTCAGTGTGACTGTGTCAGTGTGACTGTGTCAGTGTGTCTGTGTCAGTGTGTCTGTGTCAGTGTGACTGTGTCAGTGTCAGTGTGTCTGTGTCAGTGTGACTGTGTCAGTGTGTCTGTGTCAGTATGGCTGTGTGCATATGCTGAGTGCAAGTATGTTGAAATGTGTTTAATTAAGTCTGAGTATGTACAGTATGTGTGTGCTGTGCACATCCTGAAGATGTGTGTGAGTATTGTGTTTGTTTGTTTGTTTGTAAGTCGCTCTGGATAAGAGCGTCTGCTAAATGACTTAAATGTAATGTAAATGTTTGTTTGTTTGTTTGTTTGTTTGTTTGTTTGTGTGTGTGTGTGTGTGTGTGTGTGTGTGTGTGTGTGTGTGTGTGTGTGTGTGTGTGTGTGTGTGTGTGTGTGTGTGTGTGTGTATACATTGTGTGTGTGTGTGAGCTCACCTCCACCGTTCTTATAGCAGAGGTAAGGGAAGCGCCACACGTTGCCCAGCCCCACAGCGAAGCCCACACAGGACATGATGAAGTCCATCTGTCTGGTCCAGGTCTCCCTCTCCACATACGGTACTGCTGTAGCCTGGACCTGAGGCTGTGTTTGGGTCTGTCCTCCCCCTCCCTCACACCCCCCTGCCCCCACCCCAACGCCAGGCACAGGGACTAGGGGGCGAGCCACACCACCCTCCTCCTCAGATGGAATCCCTGCTTCCATCTGGGAGAGCCGCACATCACCTGGGAGAGAGAGAGGGGGGGGTGGTATGGAGGAACAGTGGAGAGAGGGAGCGAGAGAGAAAGAGAGGGGTTAAAAGCTATTTGCTTGCCTTGTAAATCAACCAAGCTTTTACAGCCACATAAACATAAAGGTCCACCAATCAACAAAATGTACAAAATCAATCATAGGAGTCACAAACTCGCAAAGCTGCAGTGACTCACAGTGAATGCCAAAAAGCCCCCCCCTCCCCACATCATTAAGATGGAGTGACTATAAGCATGGTGAAACATGTAGTTATATGTATGGTAGGCTATGTCTACTGCCTCTATATTTCTAATAGAGCTGAGTGACAACTAAGAACATTGTCAGTCCTATTACACAACAATATGAAATATGTATTAAATCCTCTCTAAGCCTATGACCTCCAGACAGTGCAGTTCTTCAGTCAGCAGTCTAAGCTCAGGCCTACATTTACCACATGCTGTAAAAGAGGGAAGTACTCCTACTGTAATGTAAACTCTTACAAAAAAGGGTTCCAAAAGGGTTCTGTGTCTGTCCCCATAGGAGAACCCTTTTTGGTTGCAGGTAGAACTCTTTCGAGGAACCAAAAGGGGTTCATCAAAGGGTTATCCTATGGGGACAAACGCAGAACCCTTTTTCTAAGAGTGTAGGGTAGCTACTGGAAATGCAATTGCCTTTAATGGTCCAGATGCCTTTCTTGCATCCTCTCTCCTTGTTTATTTTTCCCTCCTTCTCAATTCGAATCAATGAGCTATTGACAAGTCAGCATACCTTACAATTAATGCCCCCCCTCTCTCTACCTCTTCCCAGTTCCCAAAAAGTGATTTTTGTGCTGGGGTACGACAAGTCTCACAACTGACTACAACAACGAGGTGTCCGTCTCACCACTGACTACGACAACACTTTAATTTACTTTCTCTCTGTCTTTCTCTTTCTCCCTCTCAAACAAACCGATTCTTCTGACAGTTCATTAATGTGCTTCTTCTATGATATCGATGTCAGCCGCTCTGATCCGGACGCACATTAGGAAAGCAGTTTTTTCCAGATCAGAGCAGTTAGGGGGAGTGTGTGAGCAGGAGAGGGAGGGCAGGAGAGAGAGAGAAAGAACCTGATGCTAATAGAATAGAATATGCTTGGATATCTGCTTTCATAGACATAGCAAGTCTGGCATGAGAGGTGGGTTGATTTGCTATAATCCTTAGTAGGCCTAGTCACTGGAGCATACTCAACCCATCAGACAGTGACTGACGGCTCTGACAGAAAGCTAGCCTGCCCTACACAATGCAGGTCTGTGTGATCGATGTCGTGTGATTAAGGAGGAGAAGTTTGAATGGATCTTGAACCAGGGAGCAAAACTGCTAACAGAGGTCCAGATCGCTTGGCAATGTTGTAGAACACTAACATGCAGGGAGGATACACTTGGTTCCTGTCTAACCAGGAATCTAAACTTTAGCCTTGGCATTAGTAAGGTGTCACTGAGACCCCAACGAACACAGTCACAGATTAATGGAGCATAGTACAGCTTCTGGGCTGCAACAAGAATCTCATGTGAGAACAGGATTGTGACCTGCCTTTTGGAGTTTTCAACAGGTGCACACTACAGTATAGTGCATTAAATCAAGAGGACTTGACGATCATGCTGCATCACATATTAGTGAGGGATGTGTCGCTAATTTGCTATAACCTTACCTGGATAGCCTAATCATCTGACAGGCAGGTGGATGTTAGCTAGGTAACTCTGGTGTAACGTTAAGGTAATTATAAAGCAAGTGAGGTCTATTCAACTCAGTCTGAAGTGACAGGTTTACAATCTATAAACGTAACATGTCATCTATCCATACTTAGCTAGTTAGATGTGCATCTGAGGTGCACAGTAGTGCCTATACCTAGCTAGCCACTATGTAGCCAAAACACTTGCTGTTGAAGCTAACGTTATACCCTAACTATAATGTTACAATAATAATAATACAATAATGTTATTACCATTGTTATTATTATATACATATATATATATGTTTATATATATATATAAATATATATATATATATTTTTTTTTAATCACTCACCTGGGGAGTTCTCTTCCACTTCTGGCGACATGTTGATTGATTAGGTTTAAATAAACCGGGTAACGTTAGGTGGGTAGAGCCAAGTGCAGCTAGCTAGTAGCTAGTGACGCTATTAAGATACTCAGTGCGCCTCAGAGGGGGAGAGAGACAGAGAGAGAAGCTATGCAGTTCTCCAGTTCTTTCCTTGGTTTCTTTTTCGCCTTCTTGTTATCAAAAAAAATGTATATTTTTTAATATATCATAACGAGTTGGTGCCCTTCAACAATAAATGCAATATTTACAAAGCGTCGCGTCAGACGTTGGGGAGAGGGAATTCAAAAGCAGTCGACGAAGCACTTGAATGATAGCCTGAAGAATCTCATGGATGACAGTAAATGAAAATGATAGCTAGCTAGCTAGCAAGCTAGTAAATCGAGAGGTTTAGGTCGCTATTCGTTTCGTTTAGTCAGAGGTCCAATAACCTAGCTAGCTAAGTGATGTTGTATGCTGGGTAGGTCCTTCACCGGGCTCTGATGAGATGAAGAATGTGATGTGAGCAGTTCCAGCTCCGTCGGTCTATCCGTTGTCCCCCCCCTCCTCCTCCCCGCGCACGGCTCTGAGATGCAATTGGCCAATATGTGCAGTGCGCGTTCTACAGTGCGTAGCAAAACCAGCACCATCACCAAGCCGCTTTTTATCATTCATACATTTGCACGGCGCACAGGATAATAAATAAATAATCAAATATCGGATAGCCTACTGAAGGTTGGCAATCGTTCTGTTTACATGGTTAAATTATTTGAGCAGCCGCATACACTGGCGTATCACCCCACCCCCCTCCTCTCGAACCCCGCAATGCTTTCGTGATGGAAAGAACATCCTTTAGGTTGTAATGAGCTCTAAAATTCGATGCATTAGCTAGTCACACTGTTGACATAGCAACGGACGCTAATCGAATCCTATTGTGACCCATGGGGGACACGAATTGACAGGTAGACGGGACAGTAGAGGAGACCGGGGTGGGTTGTCACTTTTTAATCGTGTGTATTTCTCAGCACCAGTATATTTTACCGGCTCTTTTCAAAATTAGGAGGACCCTTTTTATCCTCATATCTTATTCCAAAATTGAGTTATAAGCCATTAACACACTCTGTCCACTTGTGACAACCAGCCCCATCGTGAGGTTGGATGTCACACAGTATGGGGTTGGTTGTCACAATGTTTGCTAACAACCTTTCTTTTATCAAATGATATTACTAACAAAATGTAGCATTTTATACCATGAGAATAACATATGATATTTTCAGTAAATTTGATTTGTGTATCTTGTGTGGGTGTGTGACAGATGCAATGAAGGGAGCTCTTTATAGCACAACCACAAAAGGGATTGTGATTTGAATCAGTGATGTAGTGGTAAAAAAGAAATAGGTTGGTAAAATCTGATCGCCAGTCATGTGAAAAAAGTATACTTTTAATGCATTTTTCTGCAAAAAAGTGAGTAAAATGTATTTACTTGTGTTTACCTTCCACTACACCAGTGGTTTTTATTATAATGGAGTTGATAGAGACAACTAACCCCACATTCTATGTGACGACCATCCCCAACCCCGCCTCTTTTCAACAAACATAAATTGTTTATGGTTACTCCCATAATTCAAACATTTACAAAGAAAACACAAAGTATTTTTTTTAATGTTTTACTTTCACCAATGAAACACACAAATTCACCTCACCTTAATAACGTTTTGTCATGCTGACATGAATTGACCAGGGAGATAAGTTCTTTAATTCACACATTTGAACCTTAAAAATATTACACAGCGCCATTTAGATTGGGAATAATTAGCACTATGATAATCAACCCGTGAGAAAACCAACTCCAGTCTCCCCATTTGGCATGGCAGGCCCCAGATAGCATGTCAGGCCCCAGATAGCATGGTAACATGTAATAAAACATGGAAAGAAATCTATACAATTACAGGAAATTAGCATTAAAATTGAACAAATTTTCTCTCAGCATCATGGTAAAATGTGTAGAATAGCATGAGATTAGCTATTAATAAAATTCTCTCTGCCCCATGGCATGTATGTAAATGCATGACAATAGCTATACAACTACACATTTTTGTCTTTGCCCTATGGCAACATGTGTAAATTGCAGGAAGTTAGCCTTTTTACAAACAAAAAAATTGAATGTTTTTGTAAAAAAAATCTGATTGTTATTTTTGGTTGGGGGGAGCTGGCTTGCTCGAACCTTGGGGTGCGCGAAAAAGTACACCACTGACCCCGCACAGTAAAATCTCAGACAGCGGAGCTGGCAGCAAATTGGGCTGGATAGATAACAGCACATGTCATATTCTATTTATAATTGTCCACAAAACACAATCACATTCAATTCGTGAATGAATAAGAGTACTTTTTTTTGCAAGGTCAATCTCGTGCAAGGTCAATCTCGTGACGCACAGCAACTCCAGCGGCTCTAGCCTACAGTTGGAACAGTTTAAGAAAAACATGGACACGAATGACTTAAACATAACGAGGAGAAACTAGTCCATGGCCATCTTTACCATATCATTGGCTTAATACATGTCTTGATGATGACAATGCTGTTTTTGCACTGATCAGATTAATTAAAGCCTACTTTATGTCGATTTATAGTTTAAGGGGGCGTCCAGTATTTTATTAATCAACCTGGTAGATGACAGACTACAATAAACGATTACTCCAAGGACAACGCATACATTCACATTAGTACCATATAATAAAATTACGCAATTAACCTATTTACAGAAAAGCAATGCATCGTACTAATATATTAGTAACCAGGCCTAGTTTGTACTCTGGGGAACCTGCGTCTCTGTATTGTGTCTGTTGGTCCCATACAGCATGATGCCCGTGGTCGTCAACAAACAAACCAATACACGCACATCGCCTCTTTCCAGATCAGCCTACACTGTGCTGCAGTAGCCATACTGTCAATCTCACGTACAACAGTCACGTTTGGCACGTAGGCCTTTATGAGGAGGTTCTTAATATGTTTAGTTTAGGGGGTTGGAGAGGACGGGCCAGTCCATGTTGTGTGTACTAACAATCCATTCATTCGTGCCTTCCTGTACTTATCCGGGTATTTGAGGGCAACATCATTTACAGTTTAAATGTTTTCGTTTGCGCCTGTTTGTTTGATGGCATAAGAACGCAAACACCGAATACATTTATGTCTTCATTTAGCTACACTTTGTCTTATTCCTGGCATATGACCGTTATTTTGGCTATTTGTATTACCTCTATGTTTAATACTTTCTAATAAGAGGTGCAACACGCCAACTAAAGCCGTCCCAAAGTGCTCAAAACCAGTAGCATTGACACAGGCAAGCAATTCCATTTTGAATGGATTTGATCGCATCTACTTGTTGACCTTGGGCGACATCTAGCGGACAAGGGAATGTTGGCAGCTCAGGGGTGGCAGTGTCTGGTTGACACCACTGATGTATAAGAATCCACGCTCTCAAAGTCAGCGCGCTGTGTAGTCACGTGTGTAGCGCATCAGCCATGCTAGAAAGACAAGGGCCTTTTATAAATTAGATCTGCTCACCTCGAGTCCTCTCTCGCCACCATTTGAAAAATGTCCACGTTAATCGAGGAGAGCTAGCGAGGAGTGATCGTGGATGGAAATGCACTTTCTTGAAATGAATCCATCCTCACCACTGGCGCGTCATCAGGCAAATTACGTTCACAGTGGTGGACCCAAAATAAACGTGGAAAGTGATCCAAAAAATGTAAGTTAGTTGTGCAAGACATTTTATAGATAAAACAATAAGTAACATATTGTTTTTAAACATGTGCATGATTTTCTCCTCTGACAAAACAAAAGCTAATTCGAAGGGGGTGTGTCAGATTTCAAAACTCTTCCGCAGTAGGATACACTTCTGTCACAGATTGTGTCGAACAATGAACATTATGTTTCACCGGATGTACAAATCTGAAGCATTCGGGCTGGCGTTTCCACTCGAGAACACCGAGCAGCGATTGGAGGCTTTGTTGTAGGCACGTTATTGGGGACATGAGCAGAACCCCGGAAGGGTAAAAATGGAGTCCCCAGAGAAAGCAAGTACAAGATGGGTGTCAGGGATGGAGCAGCAGTATTATCGTGAGGAGACATGTACGTGGAAAACGGAGAATGAATGGAGGGGAAAAGAGAGGGAGAAGAGGCCTAAGAGAGTGACCTTGAGTTGGATAAAAATTGTGGAAAAAAGGGAGATGGTTTGTCAAAGAAGAATGGTAGAAAGTGTAAGCAGGGGGAGCTGAAGACAGGAGGAGAAACGGAAGTGACTGAGGGTAAAGTTATCTGAGATCAAGGAATGCACCGAGGATCAGAATGAAGAAGAGTCTGTGACAGTAGTAGTGAAGTTTATGGAAAAAGTGGACTCTTGCCTTTTGGCTGATCCATTTGTGGTTTCACAGCGGGTGAAAGAAGAGTTGGGTCATGTGGAATCGGTGAGGGTAACTAGAAGTGGTGTAGTGATCATTGCTTGTGTTTCTGTTAAGCAGAGGAAGAATGCGCTCGAAGTAAAACAGATGGGGCCATAAAGGTGAATTGTTTCGTTCTCAAGAAAAGGGCACCAATGAAAGGAGTGATCACCAGGGTAGCAGTAGATACAAACGTTGACCAGCTGAGGACAAAAATTCCCAGTGTATGTGATGCTTGTCGTTTGATGCGACGCAGACAGGGTGGCGAGAGTGGAGAAACAGAAGAGTCATTGTCTGTTCTTCTGAGTTTTGAAGTTGAGTCTTTGCCTGACAAAGTGAAGTTAGGATATATAAGTTATCCTGTAGGAACATATGTGCCGAGTACATTATGATGTTACAGGTGTCAAGCTTATGGGCATGTGACAGCAGTGCAGGAGGGAGGGTCCAAGGTGTGAGAAATGTGCAGAAGGGCATGAGAAAAAGGAATGTGTAGTATTGGGGAAGGTAGTGGAATGTGTTTATTGTAGGGGTGCCCATGGAGCTGGGGATCAGACATGTCCTGTGCAGGTTGAGGTTTCCAGGGTTAGAGTAGAGCAGAAGTTGTCATATGGTGAGAAAGTAGAGGAAGACGGGTTAAGGGGGAGGAGTGGTGAGAGTAGTAGAGACATACCAGTACAGAGGGAGAGGCCAAAAAGTGAAATAAGTTAGCATTTATTGCAATGGTTATTAATTGTACTGCAGGGATGGATCGGAAGTCTCTGAAAATTGAGATGGTGTTGGCAGCTGCAGAGAGGTATTTGGGTGTGCGAGACTTGACAGCAGCAGTTACAGGGTGTTAAGTGGTGATGTCTCATCCTTTCAGGGTGATGGCATGAGGTAGGAATAAATACATTTAATTCGTGGAGTAGGGGGGTGTTAATTTTATTTTATATAATTTTGAAATTAGTGAGTATAGTGTTAGATGGTAGGGTATTTATTCAGTACATTTTTATTTTTCAAGTAAAGTATAAGGGAGTTCTACTCCAGTCCGATAGGTGGCGGTAATGTAACAAATTGGATGCCAACCGCAGTTAAATCTCATAGAAGAACAAGAAGGTGGCATTTCCACTCACCACCAAATATGGTGACGATACGAAGCCCAGTGGCCGACAGTGGGAGAAGATCGAGTGAGATGGATTTCTCATTGATGAAACATTTGATCTCAATACAGTTTTCTGTTCCCAAAACCAGAATATGTTACGAACAGATTGGACACATTTTAGTAGACTTTACCCTTTGTCAAAGTTTCTAAAAAGTGTGTTGTTTAGGAGTGAAGGGGCGAATTGAGTTATTGCCCAATCCACTTCAGAGTTGGCGTTCCCTAACGGAAATATATGCTAGAACGAGCACTACTAGTTCTGCACACTATGATTCATTTGCTCCCATTGGAAATGACAGGCTGTGGTCTATCTTGGGTTAGTTATAAGAAATCATTGCTTGTGCTTCCCAAGGGGCCAGGGTTCCAGGGTCACAGCTAGAAAGGATCAAGCTTTTGTCAAATTAAGGTCAGATTTGACATTTCGTAGCAGGTTAGGAGAATTTATGCAACAGGTTAGGATAATTAGGTTAAGGTTAGCTAAAAGGACCGTCTCATTTCAAGCAAGCGCATTTCCATCAACGTTTACTCTCCTCAATTAACTTTGACCGTTTTCAAAAGGAGGCGAAAGAGGACGAAGAAGAGAGGACGCAGGAGGTGAGCAAATCTGATTGATAAAAGGCCTATGAATCGGCGTATGCGAACATGAGTAGATGACCTTGAAAACAACAGTCAGACATCTTGGAAGTCGTCTCCAGTTCTTATTATACCTCAGTGGTTCTTCCAAAAGGAGGCTATCGAGAAGGACCGTCTTCCATTTGCCTTTTAACCAAATGACACACTCTCCAAACACTCAACCTCGTATCGGTCACAGAGGAAAGAGGACGTAGGAACGATTTTTGCCCAAATGAGAGAACCACATGGAATGCTCCTCGGTGCCAGGCTTAGATAAAAATTCACATTCACTGGTTCACTGTAGCTACAGAAAAAAAACATACAAATTGTATTGTTTTCCATGACTTATTGTATGTATACAGTGAACAACAACTGTAATAGACTCAATGCAACATCAACCAGTCAAGTAATAATGATACATTCATCAATCACCTTATTAAGTTAATAAATAATAATAACAGATAATAAATAATCAAATACAACAAATAAATAGATAAATAAACAAATAAATAAACACATTTATCTGAATCCTGAATCAAGAAGACTTTGAAAAATAACTATTATTACAACAACAAAGAAGTTACTGTAAATCTCACCGTTTTTCTCCCTCTCAAACATCATTGCAGGTGGATATAACAGCAGGATACGTACTGCAGGTTTTTAGTTTCTTTAACCACACTGCTCAACGCACCTCACCTCCGGTTTGTCCAAACTCAAACAATAACAAAAGGTGCTGTGGACGGACAGTGGTGCTGTTTCCCCTAATGCGGGTTCCATCTTTAACAAGGAGTTGTATGAAAGGACAGCTCGTTTGAGAATGAGAGGTTCTTCATCATCCTAACACAACCACCTGACAGGAACTGTAACATAGAAACAGGATTCAAATTGTACTGGATAAAATCATCCACAGCTTGAAATGGGGCCATTAAATTCAATCCTTTTCTGTGGCGCAACTGGTTTGTACGTCAAGCAGGCGTGTTTGGAATCAGTGGACCACTGGTTCACGCCCAGGAAGAGGAAAGGGACAGTGGAGGAAGTGAGGCTGTTAGCAGCACAGACACACTGGTTACACATGGACTCTTGGTTCCCTAAATACATTGGGCTTGGCCAACGTAAATATCTAATGCTTTTGAGGTCCAGGGGCCTGGCTGGTTATTGGGCTTCCTCGAGCCCACTAGCACCCCCATCATCCCAACTCCGTTGACAAATAGTTTCAGAACATCACATCACTCATGAAAGAAACAGACAGAACTATACAGATACAATCCCACATTAAATCTGCCTGTCAGGAAGACATAGATAGATGGGTCATCTGATTATATTCTAATTTGGCTCAATTTGCTGTGAATACTACATTTAAAACAAGAATGGATCCCTCAGAACCATAACTGACTGAAAAACAGACCAATGCAACTAAAATGTCTGCATGTGTAATTAGAACTGGGTTTTGAATTCAATTAATTACACAGGTACTTTGTCTTTCCAGATATATCTGAGGGGCAAATCCTAACTGCCATTTAAGTCAAATTTTCACGACATGACTAAGCGGAAATTGTGATTTGCCCGTGTGCTTAAAGGAAGGTGTGCATCTCCCCACAGTGTGTTCCCAGTAGCCCTAGCTACAGTACTACAGGTCCTGGTGGTGGTTGCTGTGAGGGGGGGGGGGTTCCCGCTCCTCTCTGCCCGGCTCGCCCTCCTGTCTGTGGGTCACCAGTCTCTGGTAGCGGGCTTGGCGCTGGTGGTCTGGGTCCACGTTCACCCAGCTGTTGGCTACCCACTTCACCCCTCGGGTCACAGGGCAGTCCCCATGGAGGGAGTATTCATCCACCTCTCCCATCCAACCTGCGGGACAGAGGGGCGGGGATAGGGACTTTGACTAGTGGCGTACAGTGTTAACGGAGAAAACAAGTCACAGAGAATGGAGCAGTGTGTGTGCTGGAACGTACCTTTGCCATCAGAGAGATGGTTGTACCAGAGGAGAGCAGTCCCAGCTGTTGGCTTCACCCTGAGGTTTCCTCTGTTACAGCTCTGCTGTGTGTCTGTCAGATCCACACCACCCTGCACTAATGCCTGGAGGGGACACACACATGCAAACACAACAAACATGCAGCTCCTCTATGCTCCTGATATGAAGCATGACAAGTGCTTCTCAGTCAGATTCCTTGTCATTGTTCATGTTTGCAATAGCAGCACAATTCAGGAAATCAGTAGCCTTCTCATCATTCAACATGAAAGCAAAACCTCTTAGTACGGACAATGCTTATAGTATGGTCACCCACCTCCTCCTCATAGGTGCGATTGTCTGCCACAGGGAAAGTGGTCTCTCCGCCTCCCTCCACAGAGTTCAGGTAGAGTAACACAGTGATGTACCTGGGGAGAAGGAGGGAACATCCGTATATTAAGGGGACTATTCTGACTGGAATATGGGAGGATCAAAGTGCACATTTGTGCAAACGGATGGACACCATAAAAAGATGACAACCTATGAAAATTAGAGGAAGCATATGGATACACAGACACACACATAGAAAGAGACAGACCTGCAGGAGATCTCAGTGTGTGCTGAAGTGTTTCCGGCCAGGCGTGTGTGTGAGCAGGTGGTCTCTGGATGGGAGGGGCTACTGTCATGGTGGGCGTGGCTGAAGCCTCCCTGCTCGTAGCGAATCACCTGCAGCGGCTCGCTCAGCTCAACCAATGGGGAGGGCAGACGCGCTAGATGGGTCACCCTAAGGAAGGAGAGGCCGGAATAAAGCCATAAAAACAGTATGACAACGGAGTTACTATGACAACGGAGTTACTATGACAACAGAGTGCGTGTTACAACTGAGTTACTATGACAACTGAGTTAGTATGACAATGGAGTGAGAGTTACAACTGAGTTAGTATGACAACTGAGTTAATATGACAACTGAGTGAGAGTTACAACTGAGTTAGTATGACAACTGAGTTAGTATGACAACTGAGTGAGAGTTACAACTGAGTTAGTATGACAACTGAGTGAGAGTTACAACTGAGTTAGTATGACAACTGAGTGAGAGTTACAACTGAGTTAGTATGACAACTGAGTTAGTATGACAACTGAGTTAGTATGACAACTGAGTTAGTATGACAACTGAGTGAGGGTTACCTGTTCCTCAGTGCGTGTAGTATGTGGTGTGATCCTGGTCCCTGATACAGCCAGGTGTGTCGGCTCTTCCTTTTCGGTTGGCCCCGCCTTGTTCCGCCTCGCTGCTGCAAGGGATGCTGGGACATGCCGTCACACACATGCCTGAACTCCTCTAGAGTTAACACACCTGCAGGGACAACACACGGTTAGCCCCTCTCACACAAACACCCCCCTCTCTGCTGCAAAAAATGTTTCTCTCTCTCTCACTCTCCTATTAAGATGTATGTTCACATCTTCCTAATCACTCTCTCCCTGTAGGGGTGGACTACTGTATAATGTTACTCTCAGCACATCTTCCTAATCTCTCTCTCCCTGTAGGGGTGTATTACTGTATACTGTTACTCTCAGCACATCTTCCTCTTTCCTATTCTCCTCTTTCCTATTCTCCTCTTTCCTATTCTCCTCTCTCCTATTCTCTTCTCTCCTATTCTCTTCTCTCCTATTCTCCTCTTTCCTATTCTCCTCTCTCCTATTCTCCTCTCTCCTATTCTCCTCTCTCCTATTCTCCTCTCTCCTATTCTCCTCTTTCCTATTCTCCTCTCTCCTATTCTCCTCTTTCCTATTCTCCTCTCTCCTATTCTCCTCTCTCCTATTCTCCTCTTTCCTATTCTCCTCTCTCCTATTCTCCTCTCTCCTATTCTCCTCTCTCCTATTCTCCTCTCTCCTATTCTCCTCTTTCCTATTCTCCTCTCTCCTATTCTCCTCTTTCCTATTCTCCTCTTTCCTATTCTCCTCTTTCCTATTCTCCTCTTTCCTATTGTCCTCTTTCCTATTCTCCTCTCTCCTATTCTCCTCTCCTCTTTCCTATTCTCCTCTCTCCTATTCTCTCTCCTCTCTCCTATTCTCCTCTCTCCTATTCTCCTCTTTCCTATTCTCCTCTCTCCTATTCTCCTCTTTCCTATTCTCCTCTTTCCTATTATCCTCTCTCCTATTCTCCTCTCTCCTATTCTCTCTTCTCTCTCCTCTCTCCTATTCTCCTCTCTCCTATTCTCCTCTTTCCTATTCTCTCTTCTCTCTCCTCTCTCCTATTCTCTCTTCTCTCTCCTCTCTCCTATTCTCCTCTCTCCTATTCTCCTCTTTCCTATTCTCCTCTCTCCTCTTTCCTATTCTCCTCTTTCCTATTCTCTCTTCTCTCTCCTCTCTCCTATTCTCTCTTCTCTCTCCTCTCTCCTATTCTCCTCTCTCCTATTCTCCTCTTTCCTATTCTCCTCTCTCCTCTTTCCTATTCTCCTCTCTCCTCTCTCCTCTTTCCTATTCTCCTCTCTCCTCTTTCCTATTCTCCTCTTTCCTATTCTCCTCTCTCCTATTCTCCTCTCTCCTATTCTCCTCTTTCCTATTCTCCTCTCTCCTATTCTCCTCTCTCCTATTCTCCTCTCTCCTATTCTCCTCTCTCCTATTCTCCTCTTTCCTATTCTCCTCTCTCCTATTCTCCTCTTTCCTATTCTCCTCTCTCCTATTCTCCTCTCTCCTATTCTCCTCTCTCCTATTCTCCTCTTTCCTATTCTCCTCTCTCCTATTCTCCTCTTTCCTATTCTCCTCTCTCCTATTCTCCTCTTTCCTATTCTCCTCTCTCCTATTCTCCTCTCTCCTATTCTCCTCTTTCCTATTCTCCTCTCTCCTATTCTCATCTTTCCTATTCTCCTCTTTCCTATTCTCCTCTTTCCTATTCTCTTTCCTATTGTCCTCTTTCCTATTCTCCTCTCTCCTATTCTCCTCTCTCCTATTCTCCTCTCCTCTTTCCTATTCTCCTCTCTCCTATTCTCTCTCCTCTCTCCTATTCTCCTCTCTCCTATTCTCCTCTTTCCTATTCTCCTCTCTCCTATTCTCCTCTTTCCTATTCTCCTCTTTCCTATTATCCTCTCTCCTATTCTCCTCTCTCCTATTCTCTCTTCTCTCTCCTCTCTCCTATTCTCCTCTCTCCTATTCTCCTCTTTCCTATTCTCTCTTCTCTCTCCTCTCTCCTATTCTCTCTTCTCTCTCCTCTCTCCTATTCTCCTCTCTCCTATTCTCCTCTTTCCTATTCTCCTCTCTCCTCTTTCCTATTCTCCTCTTTCCTATTCTCTCTTCTCTCTCCTCTCTCCTATTCTCTCTTCTCTCTCCTCTCTCCTATTCTCCTCTTTCCTATTCTCCTCTCTCCTCTTTCCTATTCTCCTCTCTCCTCTCTCCTCTTTCCTATTCTCCTCTCTCCTATTCTCCTCTCCTCTTTCCTATTCTCCTCTCTCCTATTCTCCTCTTTCCTATTCTCCTCTTTCCTATTCTCCTCTCCTATTCTCCTCTCCTATTCTCCTCTCCTATTCTCCTCTCCTATTCTCTCTCCTCTCTCCTATTCTCTCTCCTATTCCCTATTCTCCTCTCCTATTCTCCTCTCTCCTATTGTCCTCTTTCCTATTCTCCTCTCTCCTATTCTCCTCTCTCCTATTCTCCTCTTTCCTATTCTCCTCTTTCCTATTGTCCTCTTTCCTATTCTCCTCTTTCCTATTCTCCTCTCCTATTCTCCTCTCCTATTCTCCTCTCCTATTCTCCTCTCCTATTCTCTCTCCTCTCTCCTATTCTCTCTCCTATTCCCTATTCTCCTCTCTCCTATTCTCCTCTCTCCTATTCTCCTCTTTCCTATTCTCCTCTCTATTCTCCTCTCCTATTCTCCTCTCTCCTATTCTCCTCTCTCCTATTCTCCTCTCTCCTATTCTCCTCTTTCCTATTCTCCTCTCTCCTATTCTCCTCTTTCCTATTCTCCTCTCTCCTATTCTCCTCTTTCCTATTCTCCTCTCTCCTATTCTCCTCTCTCCTATTCTCCTCTTTCCTATTCTCCTCTTTCCTATTCTCCTCTTTCCTATTCTCTTTCCTATTGTCCTCTTTCCTATTCTCCTCTCTCCTATTCTCCTCTCTCCTATTCTCCTCTCCTCTTTCCTATTCTCCTCTCTCCTATTCTCTCTCCTCTCTCCTATTCTCCTCTCTCCTATTCTCCTCTTTCCTATTCTCCTCTCTCCTATTCTCCTCTTTCCTATTCTCCTCTTTCCTATTATCCTCTCTCCTATTCTCCTCTCTCCTATTCTCTCTTCTCTCTCCTCTCTCTATTCTCCTCTCTCCTATTCTCCTCTTTCCTATTCTCTCTTCTCTCTCCTCTCTCCTATTCTCTCTTCTCTCTCCTCTCTCCTATTCTCCTCTCTCCTATTCTCCTCTTTCCTATTCTCCTCTCTCCTCTTTCCTATTCTCCTCTTTCCTATTCTCTCTTCTCTCTCCTCTCTCCTATTCTCTCTTCTCTCTCCTCTCTCTATTCTCCTCTCTCCTATTCTCCTCTCTCCTCTTTCCTATTCTCCTCTCTCCTCTCTCTCCTTTCCTATTCTCCTCTCTCCTATTCTCCTCTCCTCTTTCCTATTCTCCTCTCTCCTATTCTCCTCTTTCATATTCTCCTCTTTCCTATTCTCCTCTCCTATTCTCCTCTCCTATTCTCCTCTCCTATTCTCTCTCCTCTCTCCTATTCTCTCTCCTATTCCCTATTCTCCTCTCCTATTCTCCTCTCTCCTATTGTCCTCTTTCCTATTCTCCCCTCTCCTATTCTCCTCTCTCCTATTCTCATCTTTCCTATTCTCCTCTTTCCTATTCTCCTCTTTCCTATTGTCCTCTTTCCTATTCTCCTCTCTCCTATTCCCCTCTCTCCTATTCTCCTCTCCTCTTTCCTATTCTCCTCTCTCCTATTCTCTCTCCTCTCTCCTATTCTCCTCTCTCCTATTCTCCTCTTTCCTATTCTCCTCTCTCCTATTCTCCTCTTTCCTATTCTCCTCTTTCCTATTATCCTCTCTCCTATTCTCCTCTCTCCTATTCTCTCTTCTCTCTCCTCTCTCCTATTCTCCTCTCTCCTATTCTCCTCTTTCCTATTCTCTCTCCTCTCTCCTATTCTCTCTTCTCTCTCCTCTCTCCTATTCTCCTCTCTCCTATTCTCCTCTTTCCTATTCTCCTCTTTCCTATTCTCCTCTTTCCTATTCTCTCTTCTCTCTCCTCTCTCCTATTCTCTCTTCTCTCTCCTCTCTCCTATTCTCCTCTCTCCTATTCTCCTCTCTCCTCTTTCCTATTCTCCTCTCTCCTCTCTCCTCTTTCCTATTCTCCTCTCTCCTATTCTCCTCTCCTCTTTCCTATTCTCCTCTCTCCTATTCTCCTCTTTCCTATTCTCCTCTTTCCTATTCTCCTCTCCTATTCTCCTCTCCTATTCTCCTCTCCTATTCTCTCTCCTCTCTCCTATTCTCTCTCCTATTCCCTATTCTCCTCTCCTATTCTCCTCTCTCCTATTGTCCTCTTTCCTATTCTCCCCTCTCCTATTCTCCTCTCTCCTATTCTCCTCTTTCCTATTCTCCTCTTTCCTATTGTCCTCTTTCCTATTCTCCTCTTTCCTATTCTCCTCTCCTATTCTCCTCTCCTATTCTCCTCTCCTATTCTCCTCTCCTATTCTCTCTCCTCTCTCCTATTCTCTCTCCTATTCCCTATTCTCCTCTCCTATTCTCCTCTCTCCTATTGTCCTCTTTCCTATTCTCCTCTTTCCTATTCTCCTCTCTCCTATTCTCCTCTTTCCTATTCTCCTCTTTCCTATTCTCCTCTTTCCTATTCTCCTCTTTCCTATTATCCTCTCTCCTATTCTCCTCTCTCCTATTCTCCTCTCTCCTATTCTCCTCTTTCCTATTCTCCTCTTTCCTATTATCCTCTCCTATTCTCCTCTCTCCTATTCTCTCTCCTCTCTCCTATTCTCTCTCCCCTTTCCTATTCTCCTCTCTCCTATTCTCCTCTCTCCTATTCTCCTCTTTCCTATTCTCCTCTCTCCTATTGTCCTCTTTCCTATTCTCCTCTTTCCTATTCTCCTCTCTCCTATTCTCCTCTCTCCTATTCTCCTCTTTCCTATTCTCCTCTCTCCTATTCTCCTCTTTCCTATTCTCCTCTTTCCTATTATCCTCTCTCCTATTCTCCTCTCTCCTATTCTCTCTTCTCTCTCCTCTCTCCTATTCTCCTCTCTCCTATTCTCCTCTTTCCTATTCTCTCTTCTCTCTCCTCTCTCCTATTCTCTCTTCTCTCTCCTCTCTCCTATTCTCCTCTCTCCTATTCTCCTCTTTCCTATTCTCCTCTCTCCTCTTTCCTATTCTCCTCTCTCCTCTCTCCTCTTTCCTATTCTCCTCTCTCCTATTCTCCTCTCTCCTATTCTCTCTTCTCTCTCCTCTCTCCTATTCTCCTCTCTCCTATTCTCCTCTTTCCTATTCTCTCTTCTCTCTCCTCTCTCCTATTCTCTCTTCTCTCCTATTCTCCTCTCTCCTCTTCTCCTCTTTCCTATTCTCCTCTCTCCTCTTTCCTATTCTCCTCTTTCCTATTCTCTCTTCTCTCTCCTCTCTCCTATTCTCTCTTCTCTCTCCTCTCTCCTATTCTCCTCTCTCCTACTCTCCTCTTTCCTATTCTCCTCTCTCCTCTTTCCTATTCTCCTCTCTCCTCTCTCCTCTTTCCTATTCTCCTCTCTCCTATTCTCCTCTCCTCTTTCCTATTCTCCTCTCTCCTATTCTCCTCTTTCCTATTCTCCTCTTTCCTATTCTCCTCTCCTATTCTCCTCTCCTATTCTCTCTCCTCTCTCCTATTCTCTCTCCTATTCCCTATTCTCCTCTCCTATTCTCCTCTCTCCTATTGTCCTCTTTCCTATTCTCCTCTCTCCTATTCTCCTCTCTCCTATTCTCCTCTTTCCTATTCTCCTCTTTCCTATTGTCCTCTTTCCTATTCTCCTCTTTCCTATTCTCCTCTTCTATTCTCCTCTCCTATTCTCCTCTCCTATTCTCCTCTCCTATTCTCTCTCCTCTCTCCTATTCTCTCTCCTATTCCCTATTCTCCTCTCCTATTCTCCTCTCTCCTATTGTCCTCTTTCCTATTCTCCTCTTTCCTATTCTCCTCTCTCCTATTCTCCTCTTTCCTATTCTCCTCTTTCCTATTCTCCTCTTTCCTATTCTCCTCTTTCCTATTATCCTCTCTCCTATTCTCCTCTCTCCTATTCTCCTCTCTCCTATTCTCCTCTCTCCTATTCTCCTCTCTCCTATTCTCCTCTTTCCTATTCTCCTCTTTCCTATTATCCTCTCTCCTATTCTCCTCTCTCCTATTCTCTCTCCTCTCTCCTATTCTCTCTCCCCTTTCCTATTCTCCTCTCTCCTATTCTCCTCTTTCCTATTCTCCTCTCTCCTATTGTCCTCTTTCCTATTCTCCTCTTTCCTATTCTCCTCTCTCCTATTCTCCTCTCTCCTATTCTCCTCTTTCCTATTCTCCTCTTTCCTATTATCCTCTTTCCTATTATCCTCTCTCCTATTCTCCTCTCTCCTATTCTCTCTTCTCTCTCCTCTCTCCTATTCTCCTCTCTCCTATTCTCCTCTTTCCTATTCTCTCTTCTCTCTCCTATTCTCTCTTCTCTCCCCTCTCTCCTATTCTCCTCTCTCCTATTCTCCTCTTTCCTATTCTCCTCTCTCCTCTTTCCTATTCTCCTCTTTCCTATTCTCTCTTCTCTCTCCTCTCTCCTATTCTCTCTTCTCTCTCCTCTCTCCTATTCTCCTCTCTCCTATTCTCCTCTTTCCTATTCTCCTCTCTCCTCTTTCCTATTCTCCTCTCTCCTCTCTCCTCTTTCCTATTCTCCTCTTTCCTATTCTCCTCTTTCCTATTCTCCTCTCTCCTATTCTCTTCTCTCCTATTCTCTTCTCTCCTATTCTCTTCTCTCCTATTCTCCTCTTTCCTATTCTCCTCTTTCCTATTCTCCTCTTTCCTATTCTCCTCTCTCCTATTCTCCTCTCTCCTATTCTCCTCTTTCCTATTCTCCTCTTTCCTATTCTCCTCTTTCCTATTCTCCTCTCTCCTATTCTCCTATTCTCCTCTTTCCTATTCTCCTCTTTCCTATTATCCTCTCTCCTATTCTCCTCTCTCCTATTCTCCTCTTTCCTATTCTCCTCTTTCCTATTCTCCTCTTTCCTATTCTCCTCTCTCCTATTCTCCTCTTTCCTATTCTCCTCTTTCCTATTATCCTCTCTCCTATTCTCCTCTCTCCTATTCTCTCTTCTCTCTCCTCTCTCCTATTCTCCTCTCTCCTATTCTCCTCTTTCCTATTCTCTCTTCTCTCTCCTCTCTCCTATTCTCTCTTCTCTCTCCTCTCTCCTATTCTCCTCTCTCCTATTCTCCTCTTTCCTATTCTCCTCTCTCCTCTTTCCTATTCTCCTCTTTCCTATTCTCCTCTTTCCTATTCTCCTCTCTCCTATTCTCTTCTCTCCTATTCTCTTCTCTCCTATTCTCCTCTTTCCTATTCTCCTCTCTCCTATTCTCCTCTCTCCTATTCTCCTCTCTCCTATTCTCCTCTCTCCTATTCTCCTCTCTCCTCTCTCCTATTCTCCTCTCCTATTCTCCTCTTTCCTATTCTCCTCTCCTATTCTCTTCTCTCCTATTCTCCTCTTTCCTATTCTCCTCTTTCCTATTCTCCTCTCTCCTATTCTCCTCTCTCCTATTCTCCTCTCTCCTATTCTCCTCTTTCCTATTCTCATCTCTCCTATTCTCCTCTCTCCTATTCTCCTCTTTCCTATTCTCCTCTTTCCTATTATCCTCTCTCCTATTCTCCTCTCTCCTATTCTCTCTCCTCTCTCCTATTCTCTCTCCTCTCTCCTATTCTCCTCTTTCCTATTCTCCTCTCTCCTCTTTCCTATTCTCCTCTTTCCTATTCTCCTCTCTATTCTCCTCTTTCCTATTCTCCTCTCTCCTCTTTCCTATTCTCTTCTCTCCTATTCTATTCTCTTCTCTCCTATTCTCCTCTTTCCTATTCTCCTCTCTCCTATTCTCCTCTCTCCTATTCTCCTATTCTCCTCTTTCCTATTCTCCTCCTTCCTATTCTCCTATTCTCCTCTCTCCTATTCTCCTCTCTCCTATTCTCCTCTCTCCTATTCTCCTCTTTCCTATTCTCCTCTCTCCTATTCTCCGGTCCTTCTCATCCCAGCCATTCTCTGTATCTGTAACCCTGTATGCTGTTGCAGCTCCTCTCTTTTGCGTTTCCACTCCCTCTCTGTAACTCTCTCGCTCTCTATTACTCTCGAATGAGTGAACCTCCGGGCCCCCTTTCCCCTCGTCCCCCAATGAAGCAGAGCCCCAGACTAAACAATAGCTCTGGGGTGCAGGAGGGGAGGATGGAGCGAATAAGTGTGGGGAGGAGGAGTACAAGGGATCCGGGGGAATGTTAAGGAAGGAGGTTGGTAGGCCACAGATTTTAATGAGATGATGGGACACATCCGGACTGGGAAACGCAAACGGCGCCTGGCACAATGGCATCAGGTCACACACACCCTTGGCACGCACAAACACTCACCCCTGAATAATACTGGCAGGGAAAGCCTGGTACATCGGCTTTGGGAAAGACATACACAAACCAGGTGTAGACAGTGAAATACTTACTTATGGGTCCTTTTCCAACAATGTCCAACTCATTTGAAGGGGTGTCCACATACTTTTGTATGAATGTATGTACAGTTGAAGTCGGAATTAGAACACAAAACTCATTTTTCATCCACTCCACAAATTTCTTGTTAACAAACTATAGTTTTGGCAAGTCGGTTAGGAAATTTTTCCAACAATTGTTTACAGACAGATTATTTCACTTATAATTCACTGTATCACAATTCCAGTGGGTCAGAAGTTTACATATACTAAGTGGTCTGTGCCTTTAAACAGCTTGGAAAATTCCAGAAAATGATGTCATGGCTTTAGAAGGGTGAGGCTTGCAAGCTAAAAGAACCCTGTCCCAACCGTGAAGCACGGGTGTGGCAGCATCATGTTGTGGGGGTGCTTTGCTGCAGGAGGGACTGGTGCACTTCACAAAATAGATGGCATCCTACTTACAAAGCATATAGAGGTCTGTAATTTTTATCATAGGTAAAACAAAAATCCAGAAAATCACATTGTATGATTTTTAAGTAATTAATTTGCATTGTATTGCATGACATAAGTATTTGATACATCAGAAAAGCAGAACTTAATATTTGGTACAGAAACCTTTGTTTGCAATTACAGAGATCCTACGTTTCCTGTAGTTCTTGACCAGGTTTGCACACACTGCAGCAGGGATTTTGGCCCACTCCTCCATACAGACCTTCTCCGGATCCTTCAGGTTTCGGGGCTGTCACTGGGCAATATGGACTTTCAGCTCCCTCCAAAGATTTTCTATTGGGTTCAGGTCTGGAGACTGGCTAGGCCACTCCAGGACCTTGAGATGCTTCTTACGGAGCCACTCCTTAGTTTCCCTGGCTGTGTGTTTCGGGTCGTTGTCATGCTGGAAGACCCAGCCACGACCCATCTTCAATGCTCTTACTTGAGGGAAGGAGGTGGTTGGCCAAGATCTCACGATACATGGCCCCATCCATCCTCCTCTCAATACGGTGCAGTCATCCTGACCCCTTTGCAGAAAAGCATCCCCAAAGAATGATGTTTCCACCTCCATGCTTCACGGTTGGGATGGTGTTCTTGGGGTTGTACTCATACTTCTTCCTCCTCCAAACACGGCGAGTGGAGTTTAGACCAAAAAGCTCTATTTTTGTTTCATCAGACCACATGACCTTCTCCTATTCCTCCTCTGGATCATCCAGATGGTCATTGGCAAACTTCAGACGAGCCTGGACATGCGCTGGCTTGAGCAGGAGGACCTTGAGTGCGCTGCAGGATTTTAATCCATGACAGCGTAGTGTGTTACTAATGGTTTTCTTTGAGACTGTGGTCCCAGCTCTCTTCAGGTCATTGACCAGGTCCTGCCGTGTAGTTCTGGGCTGATCCCTCACCTTCCTCATGATCATTGATGCCCCACGAGGTGAGATCTTGCATGGAGGCCCAGACCGAGGATGATTGACCGTCATCTTGAACTTCTTTCATTTTCTAATAATTGCACCAACAGTTGTTGCCTTCTCACCAAGCTGCTTGCCTATTGTCCTGTAGCCCATCCCAGCCTTGTGCAGGTCTACAATTTCATCCCTGATGTCCTTACACAGCTCTCTGGTCTTGGTCATTGTGGAGAGGTTGGAGTCTGTTTGATTGAGTGTGTGGACAGGTGTCTTTTATACAGGTAACGAGTTCAAACAGGTGCAGTTAATACAGGTAATGAGTGGAGAACAGGAGGGCTTCTTAAAGAAAAACGAACAGGTCTATGAGAGCCAGAATTTTTACTGGTTGGTAGGTAGTCAAATACTTATGTCATGAAATAAAATGCAAATTAATTACTTAAAAATCATACAATGTGATTTTCTGGATTTTTGTTTTAGATTCTGTCTCTCACAGTTGAAGTGTACCTATGATAAAAATTACAGACCTCTACATGCTTTGCAAGTAGGAAAACCTGCAAAATCAGCAGTCTATCAAATACTTGTTCTCCCCACTGCATACACTACCATTCAAAAGTTTCTGGACACTTAGAAATGTCTCTTGTTTTTGAAAGAAATCGTTTTTTTTGTCCATTAAAATAACATCAAATTGATCAGAAATACAGTGTAGACATTGTTAATGTTGTAGATATTATTGTAGCTGGAAACGGCAGAGTTTTAATGGAATATCTACATAGGCGATACAGAGGCCAATCATCAGCAACCATCACTCTGGTGTTCCAATGGCACGCGGTGTTAGCTAATCCAAGTTTATCATTTTGAAAGGCTAATTGGATCATTAGAAAACCATTTATTTTCTAACAAGTTTGTAGAGTCACAAGCTTGATGTAATCATTGCGTGCTATGAATTTGGAGTTACTCTGTCCAGTGTCTGTTTTTTCCCCATCTTAATATTTTCTTTTTATTGGCCAGTCTGAGATATGGCTTTGCAACTCTGCCTATAAGGCCAGGATCCCAGAGTTGCCTCTTCACTGTTGACGTTGAGACTGGTGTTTTGCAGGTGCTATTTAATGAAGCTGCCAGTTGAGAACTTGTGTTGGTGTCTGTTTCTCAAATTAGACACTAATGTACTTGTCCTCTTGCTCAGTTGTGCACCAGGGCCTCCCACTCTTTCTATTCTGGTTAGAGCCAGTTTGTGCTGTTCTGTGAAGGGATTAGTATACAGCGTTGTACCAGACCTTCAGTTTCTTGGCATTTTCTCACATGGAATAGTCTTAATTTATCAGAACAAGAATAGACTGATGAGGTTCATAAGAAAGTTCTTTGTTTCTGGCCATTTTGAGCCTGTAATCGAACCCACAAATGCTGATGCTCCAGATACTCAACTAGTCTAAGGAAGGCCAGTTTTATTGCTTTTTCAATCAGAACAACAGTTTTCAGCTGTGCTAACATAATTGCAAAAGGGTTTTATAATGATCAATTAGCCTTTTAAAATTATAAACACAACGTGCCATTGGAGCACAGGAGTGATGGTTGCTGGTAATGGGCCTCTGAACACCTATGTAGATATTCCATTAAAAAAATCTGCCATTTCCAGAAACAATAGTAATTTCCAACAATAACAATGTCTACACTGTACTGTATTTCTGATCAATTTGATGTTATTTTAATGGACATTTATTTGAGCTTTTCCTTCAAAAAGGAAGTGACCGCAAACTTTTGAACGGTCGTGTATGTTTTATAGCTTTTAAACGTTTGCCATATTGTGGATTCAGAGCCATTTACCTAATACAACTGAGGGTTTTCTTTAATGGAAGATTCTCTGTCAAACCTGTAGGATGTGGTGTACCGCAGGGCAGTTCTGTAGGCCCTCTACTCTTTTCTATTTTTAGCATTGACATGCAACTGCCATTAAAACAAAGCCTGTGTGTCCATGTATCCTGATGATTCAACCATATACGTGTCAGCAACCACAGCTAATGAAGTCACTGAAACCCTTAACAAGGAGTTGCAGTCAGTTTTGGAATGAGTTGGCAATAATAAACTGGTCCTGAACATCTCTAAAACTAAGAGCATTGTATTTGGTACAAATCATTCCCTAAGCTCTAGATCTCAGCTGAATCTGGTAGCGAATGGTGTGGCTGTTGAACAAGTTGAGGAGACTAAATTACTTGGTGTTACCTTAGAATGTAAACTGTCATGAGATGTTCTGCTTTTTTGACACCACACTCCACAAAGCAAGTCCTGCAGGCCCTAAATTAGTCTGATCTTGATTATTGTCAGGCCGTGTGGTCAAGTGCTGCTAAAAAAGACCTAGTTAAACTGCAGCTGGCCCGGAACAGAGCGGCATGTCTTGCTCTTCATTGTAATCAAGAGGGCTAATATAAATACTATGTATGCCAGTCTCTCTTGGCTAAGAGTTGAGGAGAGACTGATTGCATCACTTCTTCTTGGGCACAAGGACTATGATGGTCTGCATGAATCAAGTTGGTATTACAGACTGGGTCAGGGAAAGGTTGAAAATGTCAGTGAAGACGCTTGCCAGCTGGTCAGTGCATGTTCTGAATACACGTCCTGGTATTCAGTCTGCCTTGCGAAAGTAAACCTATTTAAAGGTCTTACCTCACATTGGCTACGGAGAGCGAGATACACACACACTACAAAGTACCTGCTGGGCTGGCCTCCTGGCCGGTGAGTATCTGTCGTAAGTTCTCTGGGCTCAGCCAGGTCCCGTCCCGTGAACGAGAGTGGCTCAAGATCTGGGACAGAAACACACAACCACAAACTAATGAGCTGCCAGCCGCTCTCTATCCCTCCCTCTCACCCACCCACCTCTCCCTCCCTCATCCCCCTCTCTCTCACTTCCTGTCTCTGCAGTAGTCCGTCTTGGTCCAGGTCTAGCAGGCTGAAGGTCTCCTCGGGGCTGAGGGAGAGCAGTGGCTGCAGTTCCTCCTCCTGGTCTTCTGGTGGCACTGTGGCCTGGCTCTCCATCAGACCCTTCAGCTGGGCCAGCTGCACCACCACACCACACTCCTCCTCAGACAGGAAGCCAGGAATCTCTAACAGGAACAGAGAGAGGGGGACCCATACGTCATTGATTACCTGTACAACGTCATGCTCTGGGTAGAAGTGTAATGTATGGGCCAGGGTGACCAGGGTTTCCCACACTCATGTTTAGACAGGGCATGCTCCTATTGGCCATTATTAGTCATTATAAACTGGGTGGTTCGAGCCCTGAATGCTGATTGGCTGACAGCCGTGGTATATCAGACCGTATATCACGGGTATGACAAAACATTTATTTTTACTGCTCTACTTGAGTTGGTAACCAGTTTATAATAGCAGTAAGCCACCTCGGGGTTTGTGGTATATGGCCAATATACCACGGCTAAGGGCTGTTTCCAGGCACTCTGCGTTGTATCGTGCATAAGAACAGTCCTTAGCTGTGGTATATTGGCCATATACCACACCCCCTTGGGCCTTATTGCTTAATTATACCATGGCAATGTTGAATCGTTTCTGATTCTAGACTCTAGAATGCCCTTCAAGCCAATCAGAAACTATTCAAGCTAGGATTGATGGTTTGGTTAGGTAAACTAGCTACCTAGGACTGAAACCAGTCCTATCTGTGTAGCCATTCACTTGCTTGCCTAGGACATCAGACAGCCTAAATGAAGTTAGATAGTGTATGTGCAAATGCCACCCATCCAGACTCAACATAATGATACTGGAGTCAGTGGTGGTGTCCATGTTAGCATAACAACAAGACAACAAGCAGCCTTCAGGTGAGCCCAGGTCCATGATCAAGGATTTCCTTATCAAAAGGGCCTGAGTGCCTTGGGAGATCAGACCAGCATGATCAATGACTACAGACTTCTCTCCTATGTTGCCCTGCTGATGATGATGACTCACACATGACTGTTCTATCTAGTAGAACCAATGTTGACATGGATGGAAGACTGATTATGTTACTGGTTTACATTTATGTAACAAATAGCCTAGTAATTCCTGATTGGCTGAGGTCAGAAAACCAGAATGATGATCGCTGAGGAGTAGAGATGATTAAGACTTGGGCTACCAGTACACAGTACTTTAAATTTTAGAAGACAAACAAGTTCTTATCTTTACAGTTACAGTAGAAAACGACCCAGGCCTTCTGCACTGCAAAGAGATTGGATACTGCACTGAAAAAGCAGTAATTACTTTACAACTTGTTAAAAAATAACTTATCTAAAACAACATCTGTCTGGGTTGTGTTTGCTATAGCTTTCTCTGTGTGGTGTTTGAGCAGGTGTGTGTACACAGGGACTCTTTAGTGATTGTGGATATGGGGATAATGAGAACTCCCTGGCCCCCCGCATCACCCCCACAGGGAGCTATTTGTGGTATGGCCCGACCCATTGACAGTGCTAATGAGCCAAGGCATTGAATGTCTCCCACAGGGGGGTGACTGAGAAAGAAGCTGTATTGTGGTTCCCCTGGGTGAGAGCCGGACTGGTGGTCGCTCATATATAGTAGTTAGTATGGAGGAGTACTGGTATGTCTGTGTGAGGTTGGTAACATCATTCTCATTCAGACCCATTCACATGCATAGAGAGTGTGTGGGAGAGCAAGAAGACCACACAACACACTCACCCTGTGTGTGTATATAAAACCATGATTTACACATGGACCGTCAGAGGTGACCTAAAAGCAGTGGGCTGGACCTGTGTGTTAGTCTGAGGCTTCCTGATATGAGAGTTCACAGGACCCTCTGGTTAGCTGCACCTCTGCCTTCCCATCACCCCCTCTATCCATCCCTGCCTCTCCTAATGAAAGGCTTCCGGATGGACGCCTGCCTGTACAGTATAGACCTTGTTCCCCACAGCAGACCCTGTACTGTACTGTGGCTGATGAGATGGGGGGGGGGGGCTGATGGCTAATCCCTATTGTCCAGTCATGCATCATTAAGCTAGATGGGTGATATGAATGAAGGGGACTGGGTCTGGCCCCTCTCTCCCTCCCCCATTCTGCCTCTCTCTTTCTGTCCCTGTTACTCGGTGGAGGAAGTGACCTGCTTGTCTGGACAGGAATCAGGTCACAGCCTCACAGTGGGAGAACCCTACCACCTCTCTCTCCCACATGCATGTTGACACACACACGCTGGGGCGCTCACACACACTAAATAATAGGTTTATTACATTCCCTTAGATGTAATCAGCACACAACAGACACATATGTCAGAAATAGTACCAAGTAATCCTCATAAAAAGGTCATGAAATCAGGCATTCCTGAATCGTCTGTAAAAATCACTCGTTAGTTAGAGGGATGGGAGATGGAGAGGAGGCTCGGGGTCAGATCGGGAGATAAGGGGAAGTGGAGGGGATCCTTTGAAGAGGGACTTCAGACTGGAGGGCTTCTTGGGGACAGGAGTGCAGAAAGAGAGCAAGGGAAAGGGTTCATTTGCCTTTGAATAGAGAGAGAAAGGAAGGGAAAGGGATACCTAGTCAGTTGCACAACTGAATCATTCAACCGAAGAGAGGGGAGAGGAGGTGTTCGTGACATGAGGGGACTCTTTTCCTCATCTCAAGCTGTGGGGGCGGAATGGCAAGTCAGGCTAAGTCAGGACAACACACACACACCAAGAGAGCATAACTTCCTGAACGCACACACGCATACAGGTAACTGCCAAAATAATGGAAACACTTGAGTAAATGAGGGATACAAAGTATATTGAAAGCAGGTGTTTCTACACAGGTGTGGTTCCTGAGTTAACTAATCAATTAACATCTGAGCAGACCAAATGCTGGGCAGGCCATTCTTTTGGCTACGCCCCCATAGGATGACAATGTCCCCATCCACAGGGCACAAGTGGTCACTGAATATTTTGATGAGCATGAAAACGATGTAAACCATATACCATGGCCTTCTCAGTCACCAGATCTCAACCCAATTGAACACTTGTGGTAGATTCTGGAGCGGCGCCTGAGACAGCGTTTTCCACCATCAACAAAACACCAAATGATGGGATTTCTGGTGGAAGAACGGTATCACATATATCCAGTAGAGTTCCAGACACTTAGAGTCTATGTCAAGGTGCATTCTAGCTGTTCTGGCTGGTTGGTGTCCCAGCACCCTATTAAGACACTTTATGTTGAAGTTTCCTTTATTTTGGCAGTTATCTGTACATTCACACACAATCCTTGATATCCTTAACTCAGTCATTACTACAGAACACTCACTCATTCAATCACTCCAAACACATTGGAGCAAATGAAAGTGAGTGGGTTTCATATCTAATCCCATCTCAAGCACTGTCCCACTCCCTTGTACCCCACGCCCTCCCCCCATTGCTAACCCCCTGCTAGCCCACTCCCATCCCTTCCCCCACTACTCTCCTATTCAAATGCAGAGACAAGCCTACAGAGGTGACGTGTCACCGCCTGCCTAGTATAAATACACCAATCCCCTCCCTGTCATACAGACCATCACCACAAACACCCAGACACTCTCTCCTGTGTGGATTTCCTTTCCTCTTCCCGGGATGATGCCCGTTCCTGCACCTCATCCTTGCACCACCTCTAAGAGGACCTCTCCTCGTGCTCCTGCTCTCCTCGTGCTCCTGCTCCTCCTGCTTCCAGCTGGGCCTGGCTGGAGTGTCAGGCTGGAGGCAGGACCTGGAGCTGGGAGTGGACCAGAGGCTGGTACAGTTACCAGGACCAGGGTTAGAGCTGGCTCTAGAGTTAGGTTGGAGACTGCGGATGAGGCCGTGGCTGAAGATAGAGCTGGTGCTACCATCCTGTCCGTCAGCAGTGAAGGGCAGTGGGAGCCCCGGAGCTCCTCCCGCTGTGTGCCCATCCCGGCGGGCATGGCCCTCTGCCAGAACATCGGCTACGTCACCATGAGGATGCCCAACCTGCTGGGGCATGAGTCGCCAGGCGAGGCCGTCCAGCAAAGTGCCAGCTGGCTGCCCCTGCTCGCCCGGGAGTGCCACCCCGATGCCCGCATCTTCCTCTGCTCGCTGTTCACACCCATCTGTCTGGACAGGTAAGGAGGGGAGAGACGCTGGGAGGTTGGAACTACTAGCTTGTCTTTAGAAATGAGAAAAAGTGTTGTAGGAAAATACAAATGTATTTCTTTGTAGAGAACAGAGTGTAGAGATGTGTGTACACTAAATAGACAAGTCATTGGTGAGGATGGAGAAAGACGGGGTGTCTCTGAGAGAATGTGTAGTGTAGACTAGATAACTGGTAGAACTTTTGATGTCATTTAACATACAGTGACATTTACATTATTTTGGCCTGGGCGGTTCCAGATCTTTATCATGATTATATTACAAAGCACTTATCTACTGAGTGAGCATGATATCTTTTGGAAAGCTCTTCAAAACAAAGCAGGCATTGAGAGGAAACCTAGATGTCTCTCTCTGTTCCTCTGGGCTGAATCACAATTCCAGAGTGGGGGGCAAAGCAGTGTTCCCGGGAGCTATGCTAATCTGGGATTGCCTCACAGAAAAGGCCCTGGTTTCACACAACCTTCAGGCCATGAAAAGCCCCTCATCTTGTGTGAGTTGTGCTCAGTGGCTGACTGGCCATCTGGCATTTTGGGCAAATGCCAGATGGGCTGGTCCATTTTTCACCCAGTCTAACTTGTTTTTTTTTGGTGCAAAATGATCATTATTTGGCTAGTAATGGGGTCCTTAACCCTTTACAGTTTTGGGAATTGACCTATATAGACAGGGCTAAATTGAAATGTTTCTTACAGAAGAAATCTGAAAAGCATAACCATGGTAGCAATTGAAAGGGAACAGTTTGGAGATTATGGGAAATGTATTAGATTAAAGCTGAGGACACAACAGTTCACCTGACACAAGACTGATTATATGTGCATTACACTTTTACTCTACTTTTCGCCGCATTTGTTGATAACGAAATCTGAAAACACTCTGGATATATTCAGTAACACGATAAGAATATTCCTGGAAAATGTGAGGTAGGTGTAACATAAGACAGAAACATGACAAGGGTTTGAGTGAGAGGACTAACTGTTGTCTCTAAGTGGCCACACCATGCACTTTTATGACTCAAAGACAAGTCTTCAACTCTAAGGTACTTTGGGCTCTCCTAGTTGTGCAGTTGAGGAACTAGAACAAGCACACTTGTAGTTGTTTTGTATGCAACACAACCCTGCATCCCTACCATCACAATTACTGTTTACAGAATCTAAAACCCATCCATTATAAATCTCAATCTGGGTCAGCTGGGCATCATTTGAAAGCTTGTTCTATTACCAACATAACTAGCTAAGTTATAAAATATGATCTTACAGTGTTAAGCTTTCACAAGGCAATTGGGGGAAATAGATAAGTTTGGTGCACATAGAAAGGAGGCATGAGTGCATTCAGGTATGTGTTTTCTTCCCAGTAGAGTAACAGGCACATTGTGTTCAGAACAGCCCAGGGTACGACCACATGTCATCTTGTAACTGTACATCAAACATAGTGATCACAAACGTTGACACTGGATATGACATGAGCTTTATGAGATGGAAATGTGAAGTGCACATTTGGACTCATGGGTGTTCGGCTTGCTTGTATAATGGGCTCCCGAGTGGCGAAGTGGTCTAAGACACCGCATCTCAGCACAAGAGGCGTTACTGCAGTACCTGGTTCAAATCCAGGCTGCATCACATCCGGCTGTGATTGGGAGTCCCAATAAGAATTTGTTCTTAACTGACCTGCCTAGTTAACTAAACATCAAAGTGTAATTTTTTATAATTCTCAACATCATATTTCAAAACACATATAGTCCTCTTAAATGTATAGCATTTCCCTCATTCAGAAAATAAAAATGTTTCCCAGTTACCAGGAGGGATGGGTCTTGTCACACGAGGTGCTCAAGTTCAGAATGTTTGTCAGTATAAAACCCACACAGTACTGTGAAGCGGCAGGTAGCCTAGTGGTTAGAATGTTGGACTTGTAACTGAAAGGTTTCAAGTTCAAATCCCCAAGGTAAAAATCTGTTTTTCTGCACCTGAACAAGGCAGTTAGCCCACTGTTCCTTCATTGAAGTTAAGAATTTGTTCTGACTTGCCAGGTTAAATAAAGGTTAAAAGAGGAGGAGCCTGATGTCATGTACAGCCACAACATTTAAATGTAGGTGTTTATCAGTGCCCAAATCAGCAATTTTCAACCCGGTACAAGGGCTACGGGAACAAGGGCTACGGGTACAAGGGCTACGGGAACAAGGGCTACGGGAACAAGGGCTACGGGAACAAGGGCTACGGGAACAAGGGCTACGGGAACAAGGGCTACGGGAAAAAATGGGCTGGTGAGTTAGAAATACCAGGGCTGATTTCTGCTCTCAGTCCCCCACAGGTTGTGACATTTTTTAAAGAGGGTAAAAAATGTTTCTAAACGTTATCTCATAGGGTGTAGCATCATCTCTCTCTCCCTCCACAACTTCTCCTTTATTGATTTGGATCCATTCACTAACAACCAACTCTTTTCTTCTCCTCCTGGCTCTTTGTTCTTGCATCTATTTTGTCAACCCCTCTCTCCTGGGCAGATTCGTTTCTCCGTGTCAGAGCCTGTGCGAGTCAGTGCGGGACAGCTGCGCGCCCATCATGGGTTGCTATGGTTACCCCTGGCCAGATATCCTTCGCTGTGACCAGTTTCCTGCCAACCACCTCATGTGTATCTCCTCTGTCACCAACACCAGCACAGGAGGGCGCAGAGGTGAGACACACACACTGAAATAAGATGCTCTATTTTTATTTTATTTTTACCTTTATTTAACTAGGCAAGTCAGTTAAGAACAAATTCTTATTTTCAATGACGGCCTAGGAACAGTGGGTTTAACTGCCTGTTCAGGGGCAGAACGACACATTTGTACCTTGTCAGCTCAGGAGTTTGAACTTGCAACCCTCCAGTTACTAGTCCAACGCTCTAACCACTAAGCTACCCTGCCACCCCAGGGCAGCCTACTGCCCATGTCAGACTGAGAACTCTGACTGGACCTTTCTGTGATGATTGTTTCAGCAGTGCCCCAGGCTAGCTGTCGAGACTGTGAACTGGAGGAGGCCTCGTCTGCTAAGGACGTGCTGGAAACTTTCTGTAGGAGTGACTTTGGTAAGCAGACCTACACTCTGTTCCTTTATTATATGACTATTTTACAGAGATTGGTTCAGATGATGTATTCCAATGTTTCTCTGTCCTCCCTATTGACAATATCCAGATCAAACATTGAGATGTACCCTACCTACTCATCTTAATGCAATTCTCCGTCTCTCTGCTGCCCTCTGTGCCCCCAGCGGTGAAATTGCGTCTCACGCAGCTAAAATCCAGTCAGGTGAGTTTGGCCCAGTTCTCCCTGGCCTCTCGTCTGCAGGTTCTGAAGCACGGGCCTCTCCTGGGAGGCCAGATCCGCTCCCGCCTGCAGCTGTGGCTGGAGAGAGACGCCAGCTGTGTACGGAACATGACGCGGCGTCAGCCCCAAGGCGGGACCTTCCTGGTGACGGGCACGGTGCAGGGGGAATGGCTGGTGGTCAACAAGGCCTTTGCCTGGAACAAACACGCCAGGAACCTGATGGCTGCTGCCCGCAAGTGGAAACAGCACCGATGTAGAGGCTAGCAGGGGCTCTGGCTAGGAGCTAAACTTGAGGTCTGAAATGGATCTGAGCAGAGCTGTAGGCCTAGGTGTACAGAGTCAGGGATGTGATTAAAACACCATATGACATCAGCAGAGAGAGAGGAGGTTGTTTGGGGGAGGGTACATTTCTATGATAGACTTCCTGGATTTGAATCACATCCTTGGACAGCTGGATGTTTCAGAGAGCACCATCCTGAGCTCAGGACAGGACGCTGCAAAGGACAATACCTTCTGTGTTTCCTGCAAATGTACATATCTAGAAATTATAAGTAAATATCACTGATCTATATTTGTAAGAGGTTGACTGGAATTAAATTAGTGTTTTCAAAGTGTTGAGCTTGCATTCATTAATTCGTGATGTTATTGATGCAGTTTGGGTTGTCAGTTTTCATGGGTCTTGAAAGATGGGGGTTGTCTAACAGTGTCATCAATCATATTATTCTCGAAGCATTTGAATAACAGATATATATCCTAAACGGTATGTGTGAGGACAAAGCCTGCCCTAAAGGGTAAAATATGCTATTCTTACCAAAGAGCAGAGGCTTGAGGCTGAGAGTCTTCATTTCCTGGATACTGTCAGGCTTGAGTGACACCCTCTGGACATGACCCACCTGAGGAAACATTACATTAATATGGGAAAGCCTTGGGCATGATGAAAATGAAGTGTTTGTTAGGATGAAGTGGTCTTCGCAAACCCTCTGGCAGTATACCGTGTGGGCCTCGTCCCAAACCCTCTGGCAGTATACCGTGTGGGCCTCATCACAAACCCTCTGGCAGTATACCGTGTGGGCCTCGTCCCAAACCCTCTGGCAGTATACCGTGTGGGCCTCGTCACAAACCCTCTGGCAGTATACCGTGTGGGCCTCGTCACAAACCCTCTGGCAGTATACCGTGTGGGCCTCGTCCCAAACCCTCTGGCAGTATACCGTGTGGGCCTCGTCACAAACCCTCTGGCAGTATACCGTGTGGGCCTCGTCCCAAACCCTCTGGCAGTATACCGTGTGGGCCTCGTCCCAAACCCTCTGGCAGTATACCGTGTGGGCCTCGTCCCAAACCCTCTGTCAGTATACCGTGTGGGCCTCGTCACAAACCCTCTGGCAGTATACCGTGTGGGCCTCGTCCCAAACCCTCTGTCAGTATACCGTGTGGGCCTCGTCACAAACCCTCTGGCAGTAAACCGTGTGGGCCTCGTCACAAACCCTCTGGCAGTATACCGTGTGGGCCTCGTCACAAACCCTCTGGCAGTATACCGTGTGGGCCTCGTCACAAACCCTCTGGCAGTATACCGTGTGGGCCTCGTCACAAACCCTCTGGCAGTATACCGTGTGGGCCTCGTCACAAACCCTCTGGCAGTAAACCGTGTGGGCCTCGTCACAAACCCTCTGGCAGTATACCGTGTGGGCCTCGTCACAAACCCTCTGGCAGTATACCGTGTGGGCCTCGTCACAAACCCTCTGGCAGTATACCGTGTGGGCCTCTTCACAAACCCTCTTGAGTTCGGGCCGATAAGACTCCGGGACAGCAGAGGCCACTATGTGAGATGCAACGTGCTGCTACTACCAAGCACAGCAGTTTCTTTCAGAAATATAGCCCCGCTTCTCCCTTCACCCCCATTTACAAAGACTTTGTCATTCATAGATGGTTTGCCATAACAAACTTTAATGCGAGGTTGGTTTGTTAACTCTTGAAAACAAGAGATTTGCTACAAGCAACTATGTTTGTAGTCTAATGTATTGCACATTAAAAGAGGAATAAGGCAAAAGAGGAATAAGGCTACTAACTATCTAACAAAGTTAGCTAGCTTGCTAATAGACTGATTTGAGTTTCCAACTGTAGTAGAAGCAAAGGTAACCTAACGATAGTTAGATAAATAAACCAATGCATATGGAATATTGTACAAGCTATGCCGTGTGGCCAACAACTACAACTAACTATCTGCCGTTGAGCCTTTCCCTCATTTAAGGACGTTGCACTCATATATTTTTGACGTGCCACCACTACTACTTAGTACTAGTTATCAGAACTAGTGGACCGTCAAAACATTAAAAGTGCAATTTTGTTCGAATGAGTGAAAATGCAGATGTTCACTTTCCACCGTCGACACCTCCCACCAAACCATCCATGCCTGTTGGAGGAGTTATTCTAGCAAAGATGATCTAGTTATACATGTTGGCCTCGACTCTTCCTGGTTCTTGCCAGTTCGCAAAGTTTGAAAACTGCGATCGAACTTGGCTGACATATTATTTTTGTCTTCCGGTGGCCACTACAACTGGATGCACACCGCTCGTTTTATGATAGTAATCATATTAGGGCGTGTCGTTATCTCCTCACCCGTATCCCCTCGATGCGTGGTAGACTGAAGCTCTGACGGACATCCAGGTCAGGGTCTTGCTGAGGTGGGTCTGACGGGGACAGGCGGCTGTCAACCCCGCTGCTAGATGCCGATGTGTCCCCGTCGCCGCTGACAATATCCGCCGGACTGTTATTGTAGTGTACGTAGAACAACAGCCCAATGATGTTTATGATGTAAACGTGGAAGAAGACCATGACCACCACGAAGTAAGCCCGGGAGCAGACACTGCTCTTCTGAATCTGAAGCCGCTCTCGGCCGGGCATTGGAGGGAGGTGTGGGGGCACATACGGTGATGAGTCGCCACACGCATCCATGCTTTCCTGAGATTCATCATCCATTTCTGAATGGATATGTCGATTGCTATAATCCATGACTAGCTAAATGTCTGGCAGGATATTCGTGGAGATGTACATATGCTGGCTGTTCTGCCACTGTGTGCTAGCGTTAGCTAACGATAGCTGACAACAGCATCATACACGCAAAGATGGCTAACTATGTAGCTAGCTACTAACATTCATTTCACCCATATAACGTTAGCTTAGCTAGCATGCAAGTACAGTAGGTTAGCTAAGCGAGTGAGCCTGCCTTCTTCAGACACGACGATAGGTTGTTTTCCTTTGGATACAATAAAAGACAACACTATCTATGACCGTGTTAAATATCCGAAAGGACTGAACTTGCAATGGGATAATCCATATTTCATGTAGATGGGTTTACTGTTGACTGTACCCCTGACAACATAAACGAGAGCAGGGAGAAGAGTAGACTGCTCGCTCTGTTTTCGGAACTTATCAAAACACTATCGCCCTCTAGCGGACGACCAGAACAAAACATTCCAGATTCCGACGCAGTGAGCCTCTGTTACCAGACGATGGCACTAGAATAAAGGGAATGGCGATACTGAAATGCAACTTGGGACTGACTGTCGGCTCCTCTTGGCATTGGGGTGGTCTGGGTTGACTTATTTTTGTTTGGAGTAATGCTGCAAATACAGTTTTATCTATGGCTGTTATCAGAGCATAATCCCTCCATGCAGTCTCCATCTGCTTATCTTCTCATATGGGCTGCCTAATTGCTCTCTCAATTCACTTAAATTCAAAGGGGTTTTATTGGCATGGAAAAACATGTTTACATCTCTCTCTCTCTGTGTGCCATTAGTCACTCTGTTGAGATGCAATACCAGCTTTTAATGGTATTTAAAATAGTCTAGGTCACAAATGATTCTGACATTTGATATTAAAGGACATGTCCAGCAATGAAGAGGTGTACATAGCAGGTGCATATTGATACCATGAGTTCCACCTTAGTTTTCACATATAGTCCTCTTTAAAAGAACCAATCTCAGTCCTCTTTAAAGTGAACTCTGGGGTAAAAGAAGAGAGCAAAATATCTAATTTCTCTTTGTACTCACACAGCCACTCCCTTTGAATGAGGACTCAACTCTTTTGCCAGTTCACTTCACCTACTTTGTGGTCAGAGTCCTCTTTGCATTCCCATTGCTATGTTTTGAAAGGAACCAAGAGCTTTTTCCAACATGCACTCAGGGTTTTGACAAGGTGCAGGACAAGCCATTCAATCAGTATGTGTTATCGGGCAGCTAGATATACCTACTTACATTTTGGAAGCTAATAGATAGCATTTAATTAAAATATGAGACATAATAATTGTGATCAGAATATACACTACATGACCAAAAATATGTGGACACCCCCGCCCCTTTACTGCTTTACACCATTCCAGACAACGCTTGGCATTGCACATGGTGACCTTAGGCTTGTGTGCGGCTACTCGGCAAACCCTTAGAACTCAGTAGTCAGTGTTGCAACCGAGGACAGACGATTTTTACGCACTACGCGCTTCAGCACTCGGCGGGGGGGGGGTCCCATTCTTTGAGCTTGTGTGGTCTACCAATTCACGGCTGAGCCGTTGTTGCTCCTATATGTTTCCACTCCACAATAACAGCACTAACAGTTGACCAGGGTAGACATTTGACAAAATTATTTATTGAAAAGGTGGCATCCTATCACAGTGCTATGTTGAAAGTCACTGAGCTCTTCAGTAAGGCCATTCTACTGTCAATGTTTGTCTATGGAGATTGCATGGCTGTGTGCTCGATTTTATACACCAGTCAGCAATGGTTGTGGCTGAAATAGCCAAATCCACTAATTTGAAGGGGTGTCCACATACTTTAGTATATATAGTATACTATTAACATGTACATTTGATTGCAAACAGAATAAATAGCAGAAGAATAATTTCAGAATAAATAATGCTGTAGTTGAAAATTGTACACCTAAGGTAGGCTACTGGCCCTTTGAGAGCGATAATAGATTTTGTACCCTATGTTGTGATTCTCACCAAATAGGTTGTCCTCTCACACTATTCAAACCCCACAATCAATAAACAGTTTATTATCACAAATTAAAATCAAATAATCTGAACTAGAAACTCCACACATTTTGAAATTTCTGTGGAACCTTGACAATTTCTAATCAATATCCAAAAACAGCACACATTATTTTTCACGCCAACATGCACATCATGATCTTTTTTGTTTTTTTTGTTCGGCACTTA
Organism: Oncorhynchus masou masou; assembly: GCF_036934945.1. Taxonomy (NCBI): domain Eukaryota; kingdom Metazoa; phylum Chordata; class Actinopteri; order Salmoniformes; family Salmonidae; genus Oncorhynchus; species Oncorhynchus masou. Next base: position 13,412,008 of record NC_088244.1, on the reverse strand, counting down.
CAGTTAAGGTCGGAAGTTTACATACACCTTAACCAAATACATTTAAACTCAGTTTTTCACAATTCCTGACATGTAATCATAGTAAACAAATCCCTGTCTTAGGTCAGTTAGGATCACCACTTTATTTCAGAATGTGAAATGTCAGAATAATATTAGAGTGATTTATTTCAGCTTTTATTTCTTTCATCACATTCCCAGTGGGTCAGAGGTTTGACACAACTTTGGAAGTATGCTTGGGATCATTGTCCATTTGGAAGACCCATTTGCAACCAAGCTTTAACTTCCTGACTGATGTCTTGAGATGTTGCTTCAATATATCCACATAATTTTCCTTCCTCATGATGCCATCTATTTTGTGAAGTTCACCAGTTCCTCCTGCGGCAAAGCATCCCCACAACATGATGTTGCCACCCCCATGCTTCACGGTTGGGATGGTGTTCTTCTGCTTGCAAGCATCACAACAATGGTCATTATGGCCAAACAGTTCTATTTTTGTTCCAGAGGACATTTCTCCAAAAAGTACAACCTTTGTCCCCATGTGCAGCTGCAAACTGTAGTCTGGCTTTTTTATGGAGGTTACGGAGCAGTGGCTTCTTCCTTGCTGAGCGGCCTTTCCGGTTATGTCAATATGGGACTCGTTTTACTGTGGATTTAGATACTTTTGTACCTGTTTCCTCCAGCGTCTTCACATGGTCCTTTGCTGTTGTTCTGGGATTGATTTGCACTTTTCGCACCAGAGTATGTTAATATCTAGGACAGAATGCGTCTCCTTCCTGAGAGGTATGACGGCTGCGTGGTCCCATGATGTTTATACTTGCCTACTATTGCAGATGAATGTGGTACCTTCAGGCGTTAGGAAATTGTCCCAAGGATGAACCAGGCTTGTGGAGGTCTACAGATTTTTTTTTAGGTCTTGGCTGATTTCTTTTGATTTTCCCATGATGTCAGGCAAAGAGGCACTGAGTTTGAAGGTAGGCCTTGAAATACATCCACAGGTACACCTCCAATTGACTCAAATGATGTCAATTAGCAAGCAGAAGATTATAAAACCATGACATCATTTTCTGTAATCTTCCAAGCTGTTTAAAGGCACAGTCAACTTAGTGTATGTAAACTTCTGACCCACTGGAATTGTGATACAGTCAATTATAAGTGAAATAATCTGTTTGTAAACAATTGTTGTAAAAATTATTTGTGTCATGTACAAAGTAGATGTCTTAACCGACTTGCCAAAACTATAGTTTGTTAACAATACATTTGTGGAGTGGTT
>NC_088244.1:13368238-13405738 GCF_036934945.1 Oncorhynchus masou masou | reverse complement strand
ATTTTCCTCTCTCTTTCCTATTTTCCTCCCTATATCCTATTTTCCTCTCTCTTTCCTATTTTCCTACCTCTATCCTATTTTCCTCCCTCTATCCTATTTTCCTCTCTCTATCCTATTTTCCTCCCTCTATCCTATTTTCCTCCCTCTATCCTATTTTCCTCCCTCTATCCTATTTTCCTCTCTTTCCTATTTTCCTCCCTCTTTCCTATTTTCCTCCCTCTATCCTATTTTCCCCTCTCTTTCCTATTTTCCCCTCTCTTTCCTATTTTCCCCTCTCTTTCCTATTTTCCCCTCTCTTTCCTATTTTCCTCTCTCTTTCCTATTTTTTCCTCCTGCTATCCTCTTTCCCTGGGAAGATGTGTAGATTAAGGAGGAGGAGAGGAAAGAAACAGATGAGGAGCCCAAAGATCTAATAAAGAGAGTGGGCTGCCTTGCATGATATCACTATTGTGTGTGTGTGTGTGTGTGTGTGTGTGTGTGTGTGTGTGTGTGTGTGTGTGTGTGTGTGTGTGTGTGTGTGTGTGTGTGTGTGTCAGTGTGTGTACATCTCTGAGCTTGTGTATCTCAGTGTGTATATGTGTGTATCTCAGCATGCATGTGTGTGAGTGTTGCTGTGTGTATATGTATGTGTGTTATTGTTTGGAAGGAAAGGCCAGGAAAATGGATTCTATAGTGGGGCAGACCTGTTTACTCATTACTCATGCATCCTCAGTCAGACTGCTGCTCCAAGCAGGACTCTGAGTGGCTCTGAGTGCCCATCTCCCCTTTGCCACTAAGCCATATGTACAGTTGAAGTCGGAAGTTTACATACACTTAGGTTGGAGTCATTAAACTCGTTTTTCAACCACTCCACAAATTTCTTGTTAACAAACTATAGTTTTGGCAAGTTGGTTAGGACATCTCCTTTGTGCATGACACAAGTAATTTTACAGCAATTGTTTACAGACAGATTATTTCACTTATAATTGACTGTATCACAATTCCAGTGGGTCAGAAGTTTACATACACTAAGTTGACTGTGCCTTTAAACAGCTTGGAAAATTACAGAAAATGATGTCATGGTTTTAGAAGCTTGGAGGTGTACCTGTGGATGTCATACCAAACTCAGTGCCTCTTTGTTTGACATCATAAGAAAATCAAAAGAAACCAGCCAAGACCTCCGAAAACAAATTGTAGACCTCCACAAGTCTGGTTCATCCTTGGGAGCCATTTCCAAACGCCTGAAGGTACCATGTTCATCTGTACAAACAATAGTACGCAAGTATAAACACTATGGGATCAAGCAGACGTCATACTTCTCAGGAAGGAGACATGTTCTGTCTCCTAGAGATTAACCTACTTTGGTGCGAAAAGTGCAAATCAATCCCAGAACAACAGCAAAGGACCCTGTGAAGATGCTGGAGGAAACAGGTACAAAAGTATCAATATCCACAGTAAAACGAGTCCTATATCGACATAACCTGAAAGGCCACCCAGCAAGGAAGAAGCCACTCCTCCAAAACCATCATAAAATAGCCAGACTACGGTTTGCAACTGCACATGGGGACAAAGATCGTACTTTTTGGAGAAATGTCCTCTGGTCTGATGAAAGAAAAATAGAACTGTTTGGCCATAATGACCATCGTTATGTTTGGAGGAAAAAGGGGGATGCTTGCAAGCCGAAGAACACCATCCCAACCGTGAAGCATGGGGGTGGCAGCATTATGTTGTGGGTGTGCTTTGCCACAGGAGGAACTGGTGCACTTCATAAAATAGATGGCATCATGAGGATGGAACAATATGTGGATATATTGAAGCAACATCAGTCAGGAAGTTAAAGCTTGGTCGCAAATGGGTCTTCCAAATGGACAATGACCCCAAGCACACTTCCAAAGTTGTGGCAAAATGACTTAAGGACAACAAAGTCAAGGTATTGGAGTGGCCATCACAAAGCCCTGACCTCAATCCTATAAAAAATTTGTGGGCAGAACTGAAAAAGCATGTGCCAGCAAGGAGGCCTACAAACTTGACTCAGTTACACCATCTCTGTCAGGAGGAATGGGCCAAAATTCACCAAACTGATTGTGGGAAGCTTGTGGAAGGCTACCTGACATGTTTGACCCAAGTTAAACAGCTTAATGGCACTGCTACCAAATACAAATTGAGTGTATGTAAACTTCTGACCCACTGGGAATGTGAAGAAAGAAATAAAAGCTGAAATAAATCACTCTGCTATTATTCTGACATTTCACATTCTTAAAATAAAGTGGTGATCCTAACTGACCTAAGACAGGTAATTTTACTATGATTACATGCCAGGAACTGTGACAAACTGAGTTTAAATGTATTTGGCTAAGCTGTAACTTCTGACTTCAACTATATGTAAACACATGGCTCTGCTCTGCTACTGTGGGAGTGTGTGTGTGTGTATACATTTGTTTATGGCTGCATGTGGGCGATTCCGTGGAAAAGTCAACCTGAGCATTCCCAAATTAAACCACGTTCATAATTCTTTGTCTATATATTGTCTATATGTTGGAGTTCAGGCTTTATTTGTCATTTAAGTAAGAAAATTGCATGACTTTCGCCCATTTCAGAGTAAGAGGCCAAGTCAAAAAACAATATTTTCAGTCAGTCATAGTTCATGGCTTTTTGAAAGAGCTGACAGAAGTGGTTTCTCCACTCACAGCTGTCCTCCAGTTAGTTATGAAGATGAGATCCTAATGAAGCAATACATAACCAATTGATGAGTTTTGTTTGCTAGTTCTTCAGTCTTGTTAAGATATGGGGGGTGATTGGGACATACAATGTACATCATAAAGTTTTTTAGTATTTTCTTTTGTAAAACATGCACCTTACATCGGATCATCTTCAAACTTTCTCTGTGAAGCTAACTTTCATCAAGGTTTTATAAGGTCTATAATTGGCTTTTCTCTTTTCATTGTCAGTATCCTTAGTCAGTGTTAGGATATTCGTAACATCCATACTGGTTGTAGGATGTGATGGATTTTGAGGAGAGATGGATAATGTGACTCAGGGAGGGGTTCCGGAATGAGAACAGTGAACTCAAGTCCTTCCTCTCTCTCTGCAGCTCCCTGGCCGTAACCTAGCAACCCCAAAACTGTGTTAGGGAGTTGAAGAAATGTAACACCCAAAACTCTATTATTTTTTGCTTTATTTATCCAGCATGCTAATATGTGGAAGTCCTCCGTCTTGGGTATACACTCCCCCCAGGGTGTACTATAGACACACTGATCTTGGGTATACACTCCCCCCAGGGTGTACTATAGACACACACATCTTGGGTATACACTCCCCCCAGGGTGTACTATAGACACACACATCTTGGGTATACACTCCCCCCAGGGTGTACTATAGACACACTGATCTTGGGTATACACTCCCCCAGGGTGTACTATAGACACACACATCTTGGGTATACACTCCCCCCAGGGTGTACTATAGACACACACATCTTGGGTATACACTCCCCCCAGGGTGTACTATAGACACACTGATCTTGGGTATACACTCCCCCCAGGGTGTACTATAGACACACACATCTTGGGTATACACTCCCCCCAGGGTGTACTATAGACACACACATCTTGGGTATACACTCCCCCCAGGGTGTACTATAGACACACTGATCTTGGGTATACACTCCCCCCAGGGTGTACTATAGACACACACATCTTGGGTATACACTCCCCCCAGGGTGTACTATAGACACACACATCTTGGGTATACACTCCCCCCAGGGTGTACTATAGACACACACATCTTGGGTATACACTCCCCCCAGGGTGTACTATAGACACACACATCTTGGGTATACACTCCCCCCAGGGTGTACTATAGACACACACATCTTGGGTATACACTCCCCCAGGGTGTACTATAGACACACACATCTTGGGTATACACTCCCCCCAGGGTGTACTATAGACACACACATCTTGGGTATACACTCCCCCCAGGGTGTACTATAGACACACACATCTTGGGTATACACTCCCCCAGGGTGTACTATAGACACACACATCTTGGGTATACACTCCCCCAGGGTGTACTATAGACACACACATCTTGGGTATACACTCCCCCCAGGGTGTACTATAGACACACACATCTTGGGTATACACTCCCCCCAGGGTGTACTATAGACACACTGATCTTGGGTATACACTCCCCCCAGGGTGTACTATAGACACACTGATCTTGGGTATACACTCCCCCCAGGGTGTACTATAGACACACACATCTTGGGTATACACTCCCCCCAGGGTGTACTATAGACACAAACATCTTGGGTATACACTCCCCCCAGGGTGTACTATAGACACACTGATCTTGGGTATACACTCCCCCCAAGGTGTACTATAGACACACACATCTTGGGTATACACTCTGCCCAGGGTGTACTATAGACACACTGATCTTGGGTATACACTCCCCCAAGGTGTACTATAGACACACACATCTTGGGTATACACTCCCCCCAGGGTGTACTATAGACACACTGATCTTGGGTATACACTCCCCCAGGGTGTACTATAGACACAAACATCTTGGGTATACACTCCCCCAAGGTGTACTATAGACACACACATCTTGGGTATACACTCCCCCCAAGGTGTACTATAGACACACACATCTTGGGTATACACTCCCCCCAAGGTGTACTATAGACACACACATCTTGGGTATACACTCCCCCCAAGGTGTACTATAGACACACACATCTTGGGTATACACTCCCCCCAGGGTGTACTATAGACACAAACATCTTGGGTATACACTCCCCCCAGGGTGTACTATAGACACACTGATCTTGGGTATACACTCCCCCCAAGGTGTACTATAGACACACACATCTTGGGTATACACTCTCCCCAGGGTGTACTATAGACACACTGATCTTGGGTATACACTCCCCCCAAGGTGTACTATAGACACACACATCTTGGGTATACACTCCCCCCAGGGTGTACTATAGACACACTGATCTTGGGTATACACTCCCCCCAGGGTGTACTATAGACACAAACATCTTGGGTATACACTCCCCCCAAGGTGTACTATAGACACACACATCTTGGGTATACACTCCCCCCAAGGTGTACTATAGACACACACATCTTGGGTATACACTCCCCCAAGGTGTACTATAGACACACACATCTTGGGTATACACTCCCCCCAAGGTGTACTATAGACACACACATCTTGGGTATACACTCCCCCCAAGGTGTACTATAGACACACACATCTTGGGTATACACTCCCCCCAGGGTGTACTATAGACACACACATCTTGGGTATACACTCCCCCAAGGTGTACTATAGACACACACATCTTGGGTATACACTCCCCCCAGGGTGTACTATAGACACACTGATCTTGGGTATACACTCCCCCAGGGTGTACTATAGACACACACATCTTGGGTATACACTCCCCCAGGGTGTACTATAGACACACACATCTTGGGTATACACTCCCCCAAGGTGTACTATAGACACACACATCTTGGGTATACACTCCCCCCAAGGTGTACTATAGACACACATCTTGGGTATACACTCCCCCAGGGTGTACTATAGACACACACATCTTGGGTATACACTCCCCCCAAGGTGTACTATAGACACACACATCTTGGGTATACACTCCCCCAAGGTGTACTATAGACACACACATCTTGGGTATACACTCCCCCCAAGGTGTACTATAGACACACACATCTTGGTTATACACTCCCCCAAGGTGTACTATAGACACACACATCTTGGGTATACACTCCCCCCAGGGTGTACTATAGACACACACATCTTGGGTATACACTCTCCCTAGGGTGTACTATAGTCACACACATCTTGGGTATACACTCCCCCCAGGGTGTACTGTAGACACACACATCTTGGGTATACACTCCCCCCAGGGTGTACTATAGACACACACATCTTGGGTATACACTCCCCCAGGGTGTACTATAGACACACACATCTTGGGTATACACTCCCCCCAGGGTGTACTATAGACACACACATCTTGGGTATACACTCCCCCAAGGTGTACTATAGACACACACATCTTGGGTATACACTCCCCCCAGGGTGTTCTATAGACACACACATCTTGGGTATACACTCCCCCCAGGGTGTACTATAGACACACACATCTTGGGTATACACTCCCCCCAGGGTGTACTATAGACACACACATCTTGGGTATACACTCCCCCCAAGGTGTACTATAGACACACACATCTTGGGTATACACTCCCCCAGGGTGTACTATAGACACACACATCTTGGGTATACACTCCCCCCAGGGTGTACTATAGACACACACATCTTGGGTATACACTCCCCCAGGGTGTACTATAGACACACACATCTTGGGTATACACTCCCCCAAGGTGTACTATAGACACACACATCTTGGGTATACACTCCCCCCAGGGTGTACTATAGACACACACATCTTGGGTATACACTCCCCCCAGGGTGTACTATAGACACACACATCTTGGGTATACACTCCCCCAGGGTGTACTATAGACACACACATCTTGGGTATACACTCCCCCCAGGGTGTACTATAGACACACACATCTTGGGTATACACTCCCCCAGGGTGTACTATAGACACACACATCTTGGGTATACACTCCCCCCAGGGTGTACTATAGACACACACATCTTGGGTATACACTCCCCCAGGGTGTACTATAGACACACACATCTTGGGTATACACTCCCCCCAGGGTGTACTATAGACACACACATCTTGGGTATACACTCCCCCCAGGGTGTACTATAGACACACACATCTTGGGTATACACTCCCCCCAGGGTGTACTATAGACACACACATCTTGGGTATACACTCCCCCCAAGGTGTACTATAGACACACACATCTTGGGTATACACTCCCCCCAGGGTGTACTATAGACACACACATCTTGGGTATACACTCCCCCCAGGGTGTACTATAGACACACACATCTTGGGTATACACTCCCCCCAGGGTGTACTATAGACACACACATCTTGGGTATACACTCCCCCCAGGGTGTACTATAGACACACACATCTTGGGTATACACTCCCCCCAGGGTGTACTATAGACACACACATCTTGGGTATACACTCCCCCCAGGGTGTACTATAGACACACACATCTTGGGTATACACTCCCCCCAGGGTGTACTATAGACACACACATCTTGGGTATACACTCCCCCCAGGGTGTACTATAGACACACACATCTTGGGTATACACTCCCCCCAGGGTGTACTATAGACACACACATCTTGGGTATACACTCCCCCCAGGGTGTACTATAGACACACACATCAGACGGTTCATTTGTATTTTGTTTGTGAATTCAGTGAGAATGTAACATCCATGTTAATGTGACATCCATAATCACCCGTGTGTATGTTAGAGAAGGAGAGATAGAACATGCAGTATTGGACAGTGGAAAGCCTGTCTTCCTCTATGTATGTTTAGTTACACAGATCTGGTTCCTGATCCCAGAGAGAGTATCTGGTGTCTGATACAGGCAGCTGAGAGCTGGTGTCTGTAGAGCTGAACTCTGCTTGTCTGGTCGAGCCGGTCTGGTGAGCCTCCAGTTCTGTTCTGACTGGTCTGACTATTATTGTCCTGTGGATGGTGTGTCTGGTTCTGATGCCTGGCTCAGGCACTTGGGTCTGGCTTCTTGGTGCTTGTCTGTCTCTGTGTGCTTTCTCTTGGTCTGGCTCTTATTGGCCTGTTGGTGGTCTGTCTGTCTGTCTGTCTGTCTGTCTGTCTGTCTGTCTGTCTGTCTGTCTGTCTGTCTGGCAACTGTAGTCTGCTGCTGACTGATAGTCAGTCTGGAGTCTGTATGCCTGTCTGTCTGTCTGTCTGTCTGTCTGTCTGTCTGTCTGTCTGTCTGTCTGTCTGTCTGTCTGTCTGTCTGTCTGTCCGTCCCTCCGTCCGTCCGTCCGTCCGGCCGGCCGTCTGGCAACTGCAGTCTGCTGGTGACTGATAGTCAGTCTGGAGTCTGTATGCATGCCTGCCTGCCTGCCTGCCTGCCTGCCTGTCTGCCTGCCTGCCTGTCTGTCTGTCTGTCTGTCTGTCCGTCCGTCCGTCCGTCCGTCCGTCCGTCCGTCCGTCCGTCCGTCCGTCTGTATGCCTGCCTGCCTGTCTGTCTGTCTGTCTGTCTGTCTGTCTGTCTGTCTGTCTGTCTGTCTGTCCGTCCGTCCGTCTGGCAACTGTAGTCTGCTGGTGACTGATAGTCAGTCTGGAGTCTGTATGCCAGTGGTTCTGGGCCCTGGGTCTTGGCTGTCCCTGATGTAAAGTAGGTGTGTGTCCGTTGGCAATGTGATTGTGTGTGTGTGTGTGTGGGTGTGTGTTAGTGCGTGTGCATGTGTATGTGTGTGGGCTGGTAGCTGGTGGTTGGCAGTCGAGTCCTCGGCTCTTGCTTAGCACCGCAGTAGAGACTCTGCCAGCTTGAGTGCCAGGCAGAGGAGAGAGAGACAGAGTGAGAGAGAGAAACAGGCAGAGGAGAGATGGATAATGTGACTCAGGGAGGGGTTCCGGAATGAGAACAGTGAATTCTCAAGTCCTTCCTCTCTCTCTCTCTCTCTCTCTCTGCCACCTCTGCACTCCTTGGCCGTAACCTAGCAACCCTAAAACTGTGTTAGGGACTGGAATAAATCAGATGTGTTCCTCTCCTCCCCAGGAGTGACTGATCTAGAACTAGGAGTGAACCATTACCTCAACGCTAAAACACACACACACACACACACACACACACACACACACACACACACACACACACACACACACACACACACACACACACACACACACACACACACACACACACACACACACACACACACACACACACACACACACACACACACACACACACACAGTCAGACTGGGACTGACTGAACCCCAGAAGAAAATCTGTCTATGCCTCCGTCTATCCCCTCTTTCTCTTCATATCTTTATTGCCTTCTCCCTATAGCCCCCCTCTTCTCCCTATAGCCCCCCTCTTCTCCCTATAGCCCCCCTCTTCTCCCTATAGCCCCCTCTTCTCCCTATAGCCCCCTCTTCTCCCTATAGCCCCCTCTTCTCCCTATAGCCCCCTCTTCTCCCTATAGCCCCCTCTTCTCTCTATAGCCCCCTCTTCTCCCTATAGCCCCCTCTTCTCCCTATAGCCCCCTCTTCTCCCTATAGCCCCCTCTTCTCCCTATAGCCCCCTCTTCTCCCTATAGCCCCCTCTTCTCCCTATAGCCCCCTCTTCTCCCTATAGCCCCCTCTTCTCCCTATAGCCCCCTCTTCTCTCTATAGCCCCCTCTTCTCTCTATAGCCCCCTCTTCTCCCTATACCCCCCCTCTTCTCCCTATAGCCCCCTCTTCTCCCTATACCCCCTCTTCTCCCTATACCCCCCCCCTCTTCTCTCTATACCCCCTCTTCTCCCTATACCCCCTCTTCTCCCTATAGCCCCCTCTTCTCCCTATACCCCCTCTTCTCCCTATACCCCCTCTTCTCCCTATACCCCCTCTTCTCCCTATACCCCCCCTCTTCTCTCTATAGCCCCCTCTTCTCCCTATACCCCCCCCTCTTCTCCCTATACCCCCTCTTCTCCCTATACCCCCCTCTTCTCCCTATACCCCCTCTTCTCCCTATACCCCCCCTCTTCTCTCTATAGCCCCCTCTTCTCCCTATACCCCCCTCTTCTCCCTATACCCCACCCCTCTTCTCCCTATAGCCCCCTCTTCTCCCTATAGCCCCCCCTCTTCTCCCTATAGCCCCCTCTTCTCCCTATACCCCCTCTTCTCCCTATACCCCCCCTCTTCTCCCTATAGCCCCCTCTTCTCCCTATAACCCCCTCTTCTCCCTATACCCCCTCTTCTCCCTATAGCCCCCCTCTTCTCCCTATAGCCCCCTCTTCTCCCTATAGCCCCCTCTTCTCCCTATAGCCCCCTCTTCTCCCTATAGCCCCCTCTTCTCTCTATAGCCCCCTCTTCTCCCTATAGCCCCCTCTTCTCCCTATAGCCCCCTCTTCTCCCTATAGCCCCCTCTTCTCCCTATAGCCCCCTCTTCTCCCTATAGCCCCCTCTTCTCCCTATAGCCCCCTCTTCTCCCTATAGCCCCCTCTTCTCCCTATAGCCCCCTCTTCTCTCTATAGCCCCCTCTTCTCCCTATAGCCCCCTCTTCTCCCTATAGCCCCCTCTTCTCCCTATACCCCCTCTTCTCCCTATACCCCCTCTTCTCCCTATACCCCCCTCTTCTCTCTATAGCCCCCTCTTCTCCCTATACCCCCCTCTTCTCCCTATAGCCCCCTCTTCTCCCTATACCCCCCTCTTCTCCCTATACCCCCCTCTTCTCTCTATACCCCCTCTTCTCCCTATACCCCCCTTTCTCCCTATAGCCCCCTCTTCTCCCTATACCCCCTCTTCTCCCTATACCCCCCTCTTCTCCCTATACCCCCTCTTCTCCCTATACCCCCCTCTTCTCTCTATAGCCCCCTCTTCTCCCTATACCCCCCTCTTCTCCCTATACCCCCTCTTCTCCCTATACCCCCCTCTTCTCCCTATACCCCCTCTTCTCCCTATACCCCCCCCTCTTCTCTCTATAGCCCCCTCTTCTCCCTATACCCCCCCCTCTTCTCCCTATACCCCACCCCTCTTCTCCCTATAGCCCCCCTCTTCTCCCTATAGCCCCCTCTTCTCCCTATAGCCCCCTCTTCTCCCTATACCCCCTCTTCTCCCTATACCCCCCTCTTCTCCCTATAGCCCCCTCTTCTCCCTATAACCCCCTCTTCTCCCTATACCCCCTCTTCTCCCTATAGCCCCCCTCTTCTCCCTATAGCCCCCTCTTCTCCCTATAGCCCCCCCTCTTCTCCCTATAGCCCCCTCTTCTCCCTATACCCCCCTCTTCTCCCTATACCCCCCCCCCTCTTCTCCCTATAGCCCCCTCTTCTCCCTATAACCCCCTCTTCTCCCTATACCCCCTCTTCTCCCTATAGCCCCCTCTTCTCCCTATAGCCCCCTCTTCTCCCTATAGCCCCCCCTCTTCTCCCTATAGCCCCCCTTTCTCCCTATAACCCCCTCTTCTCCCTATACCCCCCTCTTCTCCCTATAGCCCCACTCTTCTCCCTATAGCCCCCCCTTCTCCCTATAGCCCCCTCTTCTCCCTATACCCCCCTCTTCTCCCTATAACCCCCTCTTCTCCCTATACCCCCCCCCTCTTCTCCCTATAGCCCCACTCTTCTCCCTATAGCCCCCCTCTTCTCCCTATAGCCCCCTCTTCTCCCTATACCCCCCCTCTTCTCCCTATACCCCCTCTTCTCCCTATAGCCCCCCCTCTTCTCCCTATAGCCCCCTCTTCTCCCTATACCCCCCCCTCTTCTCCCTATACCCCCTCTTCTCCCTATACCCCCCCCTCTCTTCTCCCTATACCCCCCTCTTCTCCCTATAGCCCCCCTCTTCTCCCTATACCCCCTCTTCTCCCTATACCCCCTCTTCTCCCTATACCCCCTCTTCTCCCTATAGCCCCCCCTCTTCTCCCTATAGCCCCCTCTTCTCCCTATAGCCCCCCCTCTTCTCCCTATAGCCCCCCCTCTTCTCCCTATAACCCCCCTCTTCTCCCTATACCCCCCCCTCTTCTCCCTATAGCCCCACTCTTCTCCCTATAGCCCCCCCTCTTCTCCCTATAGCCCCCCTCTTCTCCCTATACCCCCCCCTCTTCTCCCTATACCCCACTCTTCTCCCTATAGCCCCCTCTTCTCCCTATAGCCCCACTCTTCTCCCTATACCCCCCCTCTTCTCCCTATACCCCCTTTCTCCCTATAACCCCCTCTTCTCCCTATACCCCCCTCTTCTCCCTATAGCCCCACTCTTCTCCCTATAGCCCCCCTCTTCTCCCTACAGCCCCCTCTTCTCCCTATAACCCCCTCTTCTCCCTATAACCCCCTCTTCTCCCTATAGCCCCCTCTTCTCCCTATAGCCCCCCTCTTCTCCCTATAGCCCCACTCTTCTCCCTATAGCCCCCCTCTTCTCCCTATAGCCCCCTCTTCTCCCTATACCCCCCTCTTCTCCCTATAGCCCCCTCTTCTCCCTATAGCCCCACTCTTCTCCCTATAGCCCCACTCTTCTCCCTATAGCCACATTCTTCTCCCTATAGCCCCCTCTTTCTCCCTATAGCCCCACTCTTCTCCCTATACCCCCCCCTCTTCTCCCTATAGCCCCACTCTTCTCCCTATAGCCCCCTCTTCTCCCTATACCCCCTCTTCTCCCTATACCCCCCTCTTCTCTCTATACCCCCTCTTCTCCCTATACCCCCCTCTTCTCCCTATAGCCCCCTCTTCTCCCTATACCCCCTCTTCTCCCTATACCCCCCTCTTCTCCCTATACCCCCTCTTCTCCCTATACCCCCCTCTTCTCTCTATAGCCCCCCTCTTCTCCCTATACCCCCCCCCTCTTCTCCCTATACCCCCTCTTCTCCCTATACCCCCCCCTCTTCTCCCTATACCCCCTCTTCTCCCTATACCCCCCTTCTTCTCTCTATAGCCCCCTCTTCTCCCTATACCCCCCCTCTTCTCCCTATACCCCACCCCTCTTCTCCCTATAGCCCCCTCTTCTCCCTATAGCCCCCTCTTCTCCCTATAGCCCCTCTTCTCCCTATACCCCCTCTTCTCCCTATACCCCCCTCTTCTCCCTATAGCCCCCTCTTCTCCCTATAACCCCCTCTTCTCCCTATACCCCCTCTTCTCCCTATAGCCCCCCTCTTCTCCCTATAGCCCCCTCCCCTATAGCCCCCTCTTCTCCCTATAGCCCCCTCTTCTCCCTATACCCCCTCTTCTCCCTATAGCCCCCTCTTCTCCCTATAGCCCCCTCTTCTCCCTATAACCCCCTTCTCTTCTCCCTATAGCCCCCCTCTTCTCCCTATAGCCCCCTCTTCTCCCTATAGCCCCCCCCCTCTTCTCCCTATAGCCCCCTCTTCTCCCTATAGCCCCCCCTCTTCTCCCTATACCCCCCCTCTTCTCCCTATAGCCCCCTCTTCTCCCTATAGCCCCCCTCTTCTCCCTATAGCCCCCCTCTTCTCCCTATAGCCCCCTCTTCTCCCTATAACCCCCTCTTCTCCCTATACCCCCCCCTCTTCTCCCTATAGCCCCCTCTTCTCCCTATAGCCCCCCTCTTCTCCCTATAGCCCCCTCTTCTCCCTATAGCCCCCCTCTTCTCCCTATACCCCCTCTTCTCCCTATACCCCCCTCTTCTCCCTATAGCCCCCTCTTCTCCCTATAGCCCCCTCTTCTCCCTATACCCCCCTCTTCTCCCTATACCCCCCTCTTCTCCCTATACCCCCCCCTCTTCTCCCTCCCCCCTCTTCTCCCTATAGCCCCCCCTCTTCTCCCTATACCCCCTCTTCTCCCTATACCCCCTCTTCTCCCTATACCCCCCTCTTCTCCCTATAGCCCCCCTCTTCTCCCTATAGCCCCCTCTTCTCCCTATAGCCCCCTCTTCTCCCTATAGCCCCCCTCTTCTCCCTATAACCCCCTCTTCTCCCTATACCCCCCCCTCTTCTCCCTATAGCCCCACTCTTCTCCCTATAGCCCCCCTCTTCTCCCTATAGCCCCCTCTTCTCCCTATACCCCCCTCTTCTCCCTATACCCCACTCTTCTCCCTATAGCCCCCTCTTCTCCCTATAGCCCCACTCTTCTCCCTATACCCCCCCCCTCTTCTCCCTATACCCCCTCTTCTCCCTATAACCCCCTCTTCTCCCTATACCCCCCTCTTCTCCCTATAGCCCCACTCTTCTCCCTATAGCCCCCTCTTCTCCCTATAGCCCCCCTCTTCTCCCTATAACCCCCTCTTCTCCCTATAACCCCCTCTTCTCCCTATAGCCCCCTCTTCTCCCTATAGCCCCCTCTTCTCCCTATAGCCCCACTCTTCTCCCTATAGCCCCCCTCTTCTCCCTATAGCCCCCCTCTTCTCCCTATACCCCCCCCCTCTTCTCCCTATAGCCCCCTCTTCTCCCTATAGCCCCACTCTTCTCCCTATAGCCCCACTCTTCTCCCTATAGCCACATTCTTCTCCCTATAGCCCCCTCTCTTCTCCCTATAGCCCCACTCTTCTCCCTATACCCCCCCTCTTCTCCCTATAGCCCCACTCTTCTCCCTATAGCCCCACTCTTCTCCCTATAGCCCCACTCTTCTCCCTATAGCCCCACTCTTCTCCCTATAGCCCCACTCTTCTCCCTATAGCCCCACTCTTCTCCCTATAGCCCCCCTCTCTTCTCCCTATAGCCCCACTCTTCTCCCTATACCCCCCCCCCTCTTCTCCCTATAGCCCCACTCTTCTCCCTATAGCCCCCCTCTTCTCCCTATAGCCCCACTCTTCTCCCTATAGCCACACTCTTCTCCCTATAGCCCCCTCTCTTCTCCCTATAGCCCCACTCTTCTCCCTATTCCCCCCCCTCTTCTCCCTATAGCCCCACTCTTCTCCCTATAACCCCACTCTTCTCCCTATAGCCCCACTCTTCTCCCTATAGCCCCACTCTTCTCCCTATAGCCCCACTCTTCTCCCTATAGCCCCACTCTTCTCCCTATAGCCCCACTCTTCTCCCTATAGCCCCACTCTTCTCCCTATAGACCCCCTTTTCTCCCTATAGCCCCACTCTTCTCCCTATAGCCCCACTCTTCTCCCTATAGCCCCACTCTTCTCCCTATAGCCCCCCTTTTCTCCCTATAGCCCCACTCTTCTCCCTATAGCCCCACTCCTCTCCCTATACCCCCTCTTCTCCCTATAGCCCCACTCTTCTCCCTATAGCCCCACTCTTCTCCCTATAGCCCCACTCTTCTCCCTATAGCCCCCTCTTCTCCCTATAGCCCCACTCTTCTCCCTATAGCCCCACTCTTCTCCCTATAGCCCCACTCTTCTCCCTATACCCCCCCCTCTTCTCCCTATAGCCCCACTCTTCTCCCTATAGCCCCCTCTTCTCCCTATAGCCCCCTCTTCTCCCTATAGCCCCACTCTTCTCCCTATACCCCCCCCTCTTCTCCCTATAGCCCCACTCTTCTCCCTATAGCCCCACTCTTCTCCCTATAGCCCCACTCTTCTCCCTATAGCCCCCTTTTCTCCCTATAGCCCCACTCTTCTCCCTATAGCCCCACTCTTCTCCCTATAGCCCCCCTTTTCTCCCTATAGCCCCCTCTTCCCCCTATAGCCCCACTCTTCTCCCTATACCCCCCCTCTTCTCCCTATAGCCCCACTCTTCTCCCTATAGCCCCACTCTTCTCCCTATAGCCCCACTCTTCTCCCTATAGCCCCCTCTTCTCCCTATAGCCCCACTCTTCTCCCTATAGCCCCACTCTTCTCCCTATAGCCCCACTCTTCTCCCTATAGCCCCACTCTTCTCCCTATAGCCCCACTCTTCTCCCTATAGCCCCACTCTTCTCCCTATAACCCCCTATTCTCCCTATAGCCCCACTCTTCTCCCTATAGCCCCCTCTTCTCCCTATAGCCCCACTCTTCTCCCTATAGCCCCACTCTTCTCCCTATAGCCCCACTCTTCTCCCTATAGCCCCACTCTTCTCCCTATAACCCCCTATTCTCCCTATAGCCCCACTCTTCTCCCTATAGCCCCCTCTTCTCCCTATAGCCCCACTCTTCTCCCTATAGCCCCACTCTTCTCCCTATACCCCCCTCTTCTCCCTATAGCCCCACTCTTCTCCCTATAACCCCTATTCTCCCTATAGCCCCACTCTTCTCCCTATAGCCCCACTCTTCTCCCTATACCCCCTCTTCTCCCTATAGCCCCACTCTTCTCCCTATAGCCCCACTCTTCTCCCTATACCCCCCCCTCTTCTCCCTATAGCCCCACTCTTCTCCCTATAGCCCCACTCTTCTCCCTATAACCCCCTATTCTCCCTATAGCCCCACTCTTCTCCCTATAGCCCCACTCTTCTCCCTATAGCCCCACTCTTCTCCCTATAGCCCCACTCTTCTCCCTATAGCCCCACTCTTCTCCCTATAGCCCCCTCTTCTCCCTATACCCCCCCCTCTTCTGCCTATAGCCCCACTCTTCTCCCTATAGCCCCACTCTTCTCCCTATAACCCCCTCTTCTCCCTATAGCCCCACTCTTCTCCCTATAGCCCCACTCTTCTCCCTATAACCCACTCTTCTCCCTATAGCCCCACTCTTCTCCCTATAGCCCCACTCTTCTCCCTATAGCCCCACTCTTCTCCCTATACCCCCCCTCTTCTCCCTATAGCCCCACTCTTCTCCCTACAGCCCCCCTCTTCTCCCTATAGCCCCACTCTTCTCCCTATAACCCCCTATTCTCCCTATAGCCCCCCTCTTCTCCCTATAACCCCCTATTCTCCCTATAGCCCCACTCTTCTCCCTATAGCCCCACTCTTCTCCCTATACCCCCCCTTCTCCCTATAGCCCCACTCTTCTCCCTATAGCCCCCTCTTCTCCCTATAGCCCCCCTCTTCTCCCTATAGCCCCACTCTTCTCCCTATAACCCCCTATTCTCCCTATAGCCCCACTCTTCTCCCTATAGCCCCACTCTTCTCCCTATAACCCCACTCTTCTCCCTATAGCCCCACTCTTCTCCCTATAACCCCCTATTCTCCCTATAGCCCCACTCTTCTCCCTATAGCCCCACTCTTCTCCCTATAACCCCCTATTCTCCCTATAGCCCCCTCTTCTCCCTATAGCCCCACTCTTCTCCCTATAGCCCCACTCTTCTCCCTATAGCCCCACTCTTCTCCCTATAGCCCCACTCTTCTCCCTATACCCCCCACTCTTCTCCCTATAGCCCCACTCTTCTCCCTATAGCCCCACTCTTCTCCCTATAGCCCCACTCTTCTCCCTATAGCCCCCCTTTCTCCCTTAAGCCCCCTTCTTCTCTCTATATCCCCCTCTTCTCTCTATAGCCCCCATCTTCTCTCTATAGCCCCCCTTTTCTCTCTATAGCTCCCCTTTTCTCTCTATAGCTCCCCTTTTCTCAATTAAATTCAATTCAATGTGCTTTATTGGCATGGGAAACATATGTTAACATTGCCAAAGCAAGTGAAGTAGAGAATATACAAAAATAAAATAAACATTTCAAATGAACAGTAAACATTACACCAAAATAATAAAGACATTACAAATGTCATAGTATGTCTATATACAGTGTTGTAATGATGTACAAATGGTTAAAGTACCAAAGGGAAAATAAATAATCAGAAATATGGGTTGTGTCAGGACCCGGTTTCGAACCTGGGTCTCCGGAGTGAGAAACAGTCACTTAACCAACTGAGCCACGAATAGACAGCAGAACCCAGAAGATGAGGCAGACACAGCAGTACTTAAGACGGTGTATTTAATAAAGAAAAAATCCTAAAATACAAAAAATGGCAAATCCAAAAGGTGGTAGGAAAAACACAAAAAGACCTCAAAAGAAAATCACCAAAAATAAACAAAAAAGAATACCACAAGAACTTCACCCGGAATCGACAAGAGCACACAGAACACTAGGGCAGGGTGCTAACATACAAACACAGAGCACAGAACTGAGGGAAACAAAGGGTTTAAATACAATCAGGGGAAACGAGACACAGGTGCAAATAATAATGGGGATCAAGGGAAAAACATAGGGACAAAAAGCACAATGGGGACATCTACTGACCAAAACCCGGAACAACCCTGGCCAAATCCTGACAGAATCCCCCCTAGGAACGGCTCCTGACGTTCCTACCAGCTCTCTCAGGGTGGAGGACCCTGAACTGACGAATGAGGTCAGGGTCCAGGATGTCTTTGGCAGGAACCCAGGAGCGCTCCTCAGGACCGTAGCCTTCCCAGTCCACCAGATACTGCCAGGACCGCTGCACCCGGCGGGAATCCAGTATCCGGTGGACGGTATAAGCCGGCTGGCCTCCAATGACACGAGGCGGAGGGGGAGGTCTGTCTGCCGGGACAAGGGGAGAAAAAACAACAGGTTTTAACAATGACACGTGAAATGTGGGATTAATCTTAAGGGATCTGGGTAAGTGTAGGCGATAAGAAACTGGGTTAACTCTCCTGGCAACCTTGAAGGGACCGATGTATTTTTGGGACAGCTTGCGAGACTCCACCCGTAGAGGTAAGTCTCTTGTGGAAAGCCAGACTCTCTGGCCGGGGCGCAGGGTAGGCCCGGGAACAATGGAGGAGCATAGCCAAACTGACACTCGTGCGGGGACATACCAGTGGAGGAGGAGCGCAAGGTGTTGTGCGCGTATTCGGCCCAAACAATAAAGGATGACCATGTGGACAGGTTGTCACCAGTCATACATCGGAGGGTGGTTTCCAGCTCTTGATTCATCCTCTCTGTTTGGCCGTTGGACTCCGGATGGTACCCTGAAGATAGACTGGCAGAAGCCCCCATGAGTTGGCAGAAGGCCTTCCAAAACCTTGAGGCGAACTGGGGACCTCTGTCAGAAACCACATCTTGAGGAATGCCGAAGACTCGGAACACATGATTAATTACCAACTCAGCCGTTTCCTTGGCAGAAGGTAACTTAGTCAGAGGGACGAACCTGGCCGCCTTTGAAAACCTGTCGATTATGACTAGGATAGTAGTATTGCCATGGGATGGAGGAAGTCCAGTAATAAAGTCCAATGAGATATGGGACCAGGGTCTGTGGGGAACAGGTAAAGGGTGAAGGAGTCCTTGAGGGCGGAGGTGAGAAGATTTGCCCTGGCAGCACACGGGGCAGGCATTGACGAAAGTGGCAACGTCTTCTCTTATGGTAGGCCACCAGAACTTACGCTGGATGAACTCCAAGGTGCGACCTACGCCCGGATGACAGGTGAGGCGAGAGGAGTGCCCCCACAGAAGGACCTGAGTCCTCACTGCCTTGGGGACAAACAACCGATTGGCAGGGCCTCCTTTAGGGTCCGGTTCGCTAGCTTGAGCACGTCTCACGGTATCCTCAACTTGCCACGAGATCGGAGCCACAATCTTAGCAGCAGGAAGGACAGGCATGTCCGTGTCATCTCGAATGGCAGGAGCGTAGACTCGGGACAGGGCATCCGGTTTGAGATTCTTCGACCCGGGCCGATAGGTGAGGATAAACTGGAATCGATTGAAGAAAAGAGACCATCTAGCTTGTCTAGAGTTCAATCGCTTCGCCTGCTGGATATACTCCAGATTTTTGTGGTCCGTAAGCACTTGAAACGGGTGAGAAGCCCCCTCGAGCCAGTGTCTCCATTCCTTCAATGCCATCTTAACCGCTAGGAGTTCACGATCCCCCACATCGTAGTTCCTCTCAGTCGGGGTAAGCCGGTGTGAGAAGAAAGCGCACGGATGAAGCTTCTTGTCTTCACCCCTCTGAGACAGGACAGCTCCAACACCAACCTCTGATGCGTCTACCTCCACCACAAATGGTTCATCCGTAGTCGGTAGTATCAGGATGGGAGCAGAGAGGACGCGCTGCTTGAGTCCTTGGAAGGCCGTCTCAGCTTCTCTTCCCCACACAAACCTTGCATTGCCACCTTTGGTTAAAGCTGAGAGAGGAGCTGCCACCAAACTGAAGTTCTTGATGAACTTGCGGTAAAAGTTTGTGAAGCCCAGGAAACGCTGAACATCCTTAACGGATTTGGGGGTGGGCCAATCCGCTACCGCCCCTACCTTCCTAGGGTCCATTTGGACTCGACCGGGTTCCACTACAAATCCCAGGAATTGTACTCGGGATGAATGGAATTCACATTTTTCCGGCTTAACGTACAGATGGCTGTCCAGGAGGCGTTTGAGTACTTGTCTGACATGCTTAGTGTGTTCTTGAAGGGAGCTCGAAAAGATGAGGATGTCATCCAAGTAAACGAACACAAATATGTTAAGCATATCCCTAAGCACATCGTTTATGAGCGCTTGGAACACCGCTGGGGCGTTGGTCAGGCCGAAGGGCATCACCAAGTATTCATAGTGACCAGTAGGCGTGTTGAAAGCGGTCTTCCACTCGTCACCAGGTCTGATCCGCACAAGATGGTATGCGTTCCGCAGGTCAAGCTTAGTGAAAACAACTGCTTCCTGGAGCAGCTCGAAGGCTGTGGCCATAAGGGGTAGCGGGTAACGGTTACGGACGGTTATGTCATTGAGTCCCCGGTAGTCGATGCAAGGACGTAATCCACCATCTTTCTTGGCCACAAAGAAAAACCCTGCTCCCGCCGGGGAGGTTGATGGACGCATGAGGCCTGCTTCCAGAGAGTCCTTGATGTAGGTATCCATAGCAGCTCGTTCGGGTGGAGATAGGGAAAAGATCCGACCCCTGGGGGGCAAGTGCCCGGAAACAGGTCGATGGGGCAATCGTAAGATCTATGGGGTGGTAGCATGGTGGCCCTCTGTTTGCTAAACACCAGTTTGAGGTCATGGTAACACTCGGGAACTCGGGTCAGGTCGATGGATTCTAAAGACTCGGGAGTAGAACTCGGGAATTCTGGAAAATACAAGTAGCTTGGCACGTAGGACCCCACTGCTTGATAGTGCCCACAGACCAGTCGATGTGAGGGTTATGGCTGTGAAGCCAGGGGTATCCAAGGACGAGAGGGAACTCGGAACAGGAGATCAAATGAAAGTTCATCAATTCCTGGTGTTGTGAAACTGAAAGTCTCAAGGAGGTAGTGACATGAGTGACAAGTCCAGATCCCAAAGGGCTTCCATCCAATGTAGTAACCCTCATGGGGTCACTTAGAGGTTCAGAGGGAACGCCATTCTCCTTCGCCCAGACACCATCCATGAAGTTACCTGCGGCTCCAGAGTCTACCAAGGCTTGAAGGTGAAGCTTGTGGTTGTCCCAGGAGAGGGTGACTGGAATGAGCAGACGGGAGTTGGACGGATGGGAGGAGGTTATGTTTCCCGTTACAGTTCCCCCGGTCTGTAAGGGACAGAGCGTTTCCCTGGAGCCCGGGACACGTGGAACGGAAATGGCCCGGTTTGCCGCAATATAGACAGCGTCGCTCCCTCATCCGGCGGTCTCTCTCAGCCTGGGAGATGCGTCCAATCTGCATGGGTTCCGGTGGAGCCAGCGATGATAAAGGTGGGGACTCGGAGCTGGGACTGATAGGGGCTAGAGGTCTACGGTTGAGTTCTCTCTCTCTCAGACGCTGGTCAATGCGTGAGGCCAACTTGATCAGGGACTCGAGATTGTCCGGTGGTTCCCGAGTAGCCAGTTCATCTTGGATAGTGTCGGAAAGGCCTTTCAGAAAGCACACCGTGAGCGCCTCGTTGTTCCAACCACTCGCTGCTGCCACCGTGCGGAACTGGATGGCATAGTCCGTCACGCTGCGCCAACCTTGATGGAGAGTCAGGAGCTGTTTGGCTGAGTCAGAACCACTGCTTGGGCCTTGAAACACTCGTTTGAATTCCTCAGCAAAGGCAGAGTAGCTGGCACAGCAGGAACTATGGGCATCCCACACAGCAGTAGCCCAGGCCAGGGCTTTTTCCGACAGCAGCGTAATGATATATGCGATCTTAGACCGGTCGGTGGGAAACGACGAGGGTTGCAGCTCAAAGGAGAGAGAACATTGAGTGAGAAAGCCTTTACAAGCACTTGGATCACCTGAGAACCGTTGGGGAGGTGGAAGACGAGGTTCAGCCAGGGGTTAACTGCCATGGGTACGTGAACCTGAGGTACTGGGACGGAAACTGTTGCCGGGGTAAGTCGATCAGATATTTGCTTAATGGAAGTCAGCATCTCCGACAGAAGATGAGAATGTCTAGCCATTAAGGCCTCTTGCTGAACCAGGGCAGCTTCGTGGCGTTGGACAGTCTCCTGGTGGTGGGACAGCGTGGCAAAAAGGTCCTGGGAACTGGCTGCCTCTGGGTTCATTTTTGGCTCTGTGTTTCTGTCAGGACCCGGTTTCGAACCTGGGTCCCCGGAGTGAGAAACAGTCACTTAACCAACTGAGCCACGAATAGACAGCAGAACCCAGAAGATGAGGCAGACACAGCAGTACTTAAGACGGTGTATTTAATAAAGAAAAAAATCCTAAAATACAAAAAATGGCAAATCCAAAAGGTGGTAGGAAAAACACAAAAAGACCTCAAAAGAAAATCACCAAAAATAAACAAAAACAAAAAAGAATACCACAAGAACTTCACCCGGAATCGACAAGAGCACACAGAACACTAGGGCAGGGTGCTAACATACAAACACAGAGCACAGAACTGAGGGAAACAAAGGGTTTAAATACAATCAGGGTAAACGAGACACAGGTGCAAATAATAATGGGGATCAAGGGAAAAACATAGGGACAAAAAGCACAATGGGGACATCTACTGACCAAAACCCGGAACAACCCTGGCCAAATCCTGACAGGTTGTATTTACAATGGTGTTTGTTCTTCACTGGTTGCCCTTTTCTTGTGGCAACAGGTCACAAATCTTGCTGCTGTGATGGCACACTGTGGTAATTCTCCCAGTAGATATAGGAGTTTTCAAATTCTTTGTGGATCTGTGTAATCTGAGGGAAGTATGTGTTTCTAATATGGTCATACATTTGGCAGGAGGTTAGGAAGTGCTGCTCAGTTTCCACCTCATGTTGTGGGCCGTGTGCACATAGCCTGTCTTCTCTTGAGAGCCAGGTCTGCCTACGGCGGCCTTTCTCAATAGCAAGGTTATGCTCACTGAGTCTGTACAAAGTCAAAACTTTCCTTAAGTTTGGGTCAGTCACAGTGGTCAGGTATTTTGCCACTGTGTCCTCTCTGTTTAGGGCCAAATAGCATCCTAGTTTGCCTTGTTTGCAATGTGTCAAGTAATTGCTTTGGGGACTCTTCTCCAGGTTCATCTCTCTGTAGGTGATGGCTTTGTTATGGAAGGTTTGGGAATCACTTCCTTTTTGGTGGTTGTAGAATTTAAGGATTTTGATAATTAGCGGGTATCGGCCTAATTCTGCTCTGCGTGCATTATTTGGTGTTTTACGTTGTACACAGATGATATTTTTGCAGAATTCTGCATGCAGATTCTCAATTTGGTATTTGTCCCATTTGATGGATTATTGGTTGTTAAGCAGACCCCAGGCCTCACAACCATAAAGGGCACTGGGTTCTATAACTGATTCAATTACTTCTCTCTATAGACCCTCTCTTCTCTCTCTCTGTCTGTAGGGTTGTACTCAGTGATTTTAGAATCGTAATCAATACCTCTTGAACATAAGTGTGTATGAAGTGGCTTCACTCTAGGGAAATGTATGCCTGCCAGTAGGCCTTATACTAACCAGTCAGTAGGCCTGATACTAACCAGTCAGTAGGCCTTATACTAACCAGCCAGTAGGCCTTATACTAACCAGTCAGTTGGTCCTGATACTAACCAGCCAGTAGGCCTGATACTAACCAGCCAGTAGGCCTTATACTAACCAGCCAGTAGGCCTGATACTAACCAGTCAGTATACTAACCAGTCAGTAGGCCTAATACTGACCAGCCAATAGGCCTTATACTAACCAGTCAGTAGACCTGATACTAACCAGCCAGTAGGCCTTATACTAACCAGTCAGTAGGCCTGATACTAACCAGCCAGTAGGCCTTATACTAACCAGCCAGTAGGCCTGATACTAACCAGCCAGTAGGCCTGATACTAACCAGCCAGTAGGCCTGATACTAACCAGCCAGTAGGCCTTATACTAACCAGCCAGTAGGCCTGATACTAACCAGCCAGTAGGCCTGATACTAACCAGCCAGTAGGCCTTATACTAACCAGCCAGTAGGCCTGATACTAACCAGCCAGCAGGCCTTATACTAACCAGTCAGTAGGCCTGATACTAACCAGCCAGTAGGTCTTATACTAACCAGTCAGTAGGCCTGATACTAACCAGCCAGTAGGCCCTATACTAACCAGCCAGTAGGCCCTATACTAACCAGCCAGTAGGCCTTATACTAACCAGACAGTAGGCCTGATTCTAACCAGTCAGTAGGCCTTATACTAACCAGACAGTAGGCCTGATACTAACCAGTCAGTAGGCCTGATACTAACCAGTCAGTAGGCCCTATACTAACTAGCCAGTAGGCCTTATACTAACCAGACAGTAGGCCCTATACTAACCAGTCAGTAGGTCTGATTCTAACCAGTCAGTAGGCCCTATACTAACCAGACAGTAGGCCTGATACTAACCAGTCAGTAGGCCTGATACTAACCAGACAGTAGGCCCTATACTAACCAGACAGTAGGCCTTATACTAACCAGTCAGTAGGCCTGATACTAACCAGTCAGTAGGTCTGATTCTAACCAGTCAGTAGGCCCTATACTAACCAGACAGTAGGCCTGATACTAACCAGTCAGTAGGTCTGATTCTAACCAGTCAGT
The DNA here is from genome assembly GCF_036934945.1 of Oncorhynchus masou masou. Classification (NCBI taxonomy): domain Eukaryota; kingdom Metazoa; phylum Chordata; class Actinopteri; order Salmoniformes; family Salmonidae; genus Oncorhynchus; species Oncorhynchus masou. The sequence goes on along the minus strand of NC_088244.1, from coordinate 13,381,422 downwards.
AGATCTGATTCTAACCAGTCAGTAGGCCTGATACTAACCTGTGTAACTATAATTTGAATAATCTATGTAATTACACGTTAGCGTAGTAAGTACATGCCATTGTGTAGAAATGATCACTTTTATTCACATTTTGCATTTAGTTGGAAAGCAACATTTACGGTGGTACCAGTGGACTACGTAGCACAAGGTCGGTCTATTCCATGTAGTGAGTGTAATGCTCACAGGGCCACACTCTGTGACTGCTAGGCCTCTGCTGTGAGTCAATGTGCTCGTTCAAATTTACAGCCGACTTCAAAGACCAGTTGAGACAGACTGATCTACAATTACCTTACATCATAAATAACTACTCAATATTATTTGTAGATCTATCAGTCAGTCACAGTTTACTCATGATACATCACGGTTTTGAAGCTGTTGAATACAGCCAGTGTGTTGGATAACCTGAGTCATGTGGGGTCAGCAGCAGAACATGTCATAGCCCACATTTTCTGGCACACTTCTGCCAAATGCTTCCTGGTACCAAGTCCATCTGGGAGAGATGATGTCATAGCAGGAAGCACAGACCTTATCTGGCAAAGTCGAGCAGCTATAGACTGGTCAGCATCTATAATCTGAGAAAGGTTTACATAATATATTAGCTAAAGATAAGAATGTGTACAGGGTATGTGAACATGGGACTTTTAATATGTCCAAAGGTTTTTGTTCCAAAGTAATTAAACAGGGTTGTGTTGTTTGGAACACAGCTTTGAGTTTTAGGTCTGAAGTGGCAGAGATGGACGGTGTTACAACGACACAGGCTGGTGTGGAAGCATCCTGTTAGACCAGGGGATAGTGCTTGTAACACTCAAACAGTTCCCCATAGGCAACCCCCCGAAAAAGGCTGTGTTTTCCTCTTCCAATGGTTAATGATATTCACATGGCATCACTGCTCATGGTAATTCAACAGAGATAAGACCAGCCTGGTGAAACCATTCATTATTGTGTGTGTGTTTGCATTAGCATGTGTACCCAACATCTCTTTCTTCTCTTAATTCCTGGATGACGATAGGTCACAGAGTTCACATAGGAAATTTATCCAATCAGCCAATCGTATGCTTATCTCCTTATGGACTCTGGGAAACATGCAAATGAGAGGGTGATTTATTCACTGCAGATAATTCAGAGTTGGATGGACTGAAATGAAAACCTCTTTCTCCCCCTTTCCTTGTCTCTCTCTCTCCGGGAGTCTCAATGGGCAGGCAGACAATACCACATTCTCCTCTTGCTGTGAGAGAGTGTGTATGAATTAGTGTCAAGTTCATCATGGTTTTTTTTGTTGCATAGAGTTACATGAATTCAAATTCACATTCATAGCACAAGGTTTGTCTTACTGAGTAAGTTTCAAGATCCAGATTTTGATATAGCGTTGTGTGTGAATACGTCACTGTGAGACATCCATGTGCCTCTATAGCGCTGAAAGACAGACTGAAAGGATGAATGGCTTTTGTTGAAACGTCTAAGGTTGGACACACAAAGAGCAGGGTGCCGAGAGAGAGAGAGTCCCGAGCCCTATGGGGCAGGGAAGTGGAGCAGAGACAGAAATACTCAGCCATGGTTGCCTCTCCCTTCAGGCCAGCAGAGAGGAGGGGGGGGGGGGGGCAGGAACAAGAGACAGAGAAACATAACATACAGATTGAGTGACTCACACACACACACACACACACACACACACACACACACACACACACACACACACACACACACACACACACACACACACACACACACACACACACACACACACACACACACACACACACACACACACACACACACACACACACACGCCAAAGACACACACACTCTGTGACTCAAACTCAAAAAGCTTGCACACATATTTTTGGGGGACATATTAATCCCAAACATACACTCATAAACACACACCCATGCACAAAGACACACAGTATACATTCTATACTGTATGTATGCCAGTGATTGTGTTGAATGCTGTAGTTAATGAGTAGTGTTTATATCATGGCACAGCTGGCTCAGCTGCCATGGAGCCAACAGGGGGTCTCCTCTGCATATAGTCAGGCTTTGTTGGGTTGCTTTCTTTGTGTGTTTGTGGGCTTATGTATTCCTCATGTGTGTGTGTATCTACAGTATCTTGCAATAGTATTCAGATTTATTGTGCTAGAAAGTGGGATTAAAATGGATTTAATTGTAATTTTATTTATGTATTATATTAGGTTAAAATAAAAGTGTTCATTGTTCATCCAGAATTGTTAAAATTGTCATTATTACAACATTTTATTTACATTTTTCATTTGTAGCACTGGTGCTCCCAACTTAAAAAAGTTAGGAACACAACATAAAATATAACCAGAAAATGTATTTTTAAAATCGATTGATTGTACCGTAAAAACACATATGTAAAACTGTAAAGACATTTGTTAATTATAAAAAGCTTTAATGTTGATACAAATACCTGTAATTGAAATAAAACAATTAATTTGTAGAATGTTAGTGCTTTTACATAATGTAGAAACCTATTTTCCTATTGAGATACACTGAAAATTGTGCACTGTCCTTTTAAGAACATGAAGTTTGTGAGAATGACATGCAAAAGATCAGTCATAAAACCCGCCTTTACTCGATCCCAGGCTGTGTCACAAATGACCTTGACCTGCAGTCCCATAGTGCAACGCACAGTTGGCCCAGCGTCATCCGGATTAGGGGAGGGGTTAGCAAGTGGGGGCTTTACTTGGTTCATCTCGCCCCAGCGACTCCTAGTTCCGGGCCAGGCTGACATCGGTCATCAGTTGAACGGTGTTTCCTCTGACGCAATGGTGCGGATGGCTTCCGGGTTAAGTGGGCGGGTGTTAAGAAGCGCTGCTTGGCGGGTCATGTTTCAGAGGACGCATCACTCGACCTTCACCTCTCCCTAGCCCGTTGGGGGAGTTGCAGCGATGAGACAAGACCGTAATTGGATATCATGAAATTGGGGAGCAAAAAGGGGTAAACATCCCCCCCCCCAAAAAAATATTTTTTTAAAGCAGGAAGTACCAGTGACTCGCTCAATATGGAAGTGGTCAGATGACACAGATGCTAAGCTACAGGACTGTTTTGTTAGCACAGAATGGTGTTCCGGGATGTTCCGAGATTCTTCTGATGGCATTGAGGAGTACACCACAACAGTCACAGTGACCATACAGTGAGAGAAAAAGGTATTTGATCCCTTGCTGATTTTGTACGTTTGCCCCCTGACAAAGAAATGATCAGTCTATAATTTTAATGGTAGGTTTATTTGAACAGTGAGAGACAGAATAACAACAAAAGAATACAGAAAAAAGCATGTCAAAAATGTTATAAATTGATTTCCATTTTAATGAGAGATATAAGTATTTGACCCCTCTGCAAAACATGACTTGGTGGCAAAACCCTTGTTGGCAATCCCAGAGGTCAGACCATTCTTGTAGTTGGCCACCAGGTTTGCAAACATCTCAGGAGGGATTTTGTCCCACTCCTCTTTGCAGATCTTCTCCAAGTCATTAAGGTTTCGAGGCTGACGTTTGGCAACTCGAACCTTCACCTCCCTCCACAGATGTTCTATGGGATTAAGGTCTGGAGACTGGCTAGGCCAATCCAGGACCTTAATGTGCTTCTTCTTGTGCCACTCCCTTGTTTCCTTGGCCGTGTGTTTTGGGTCATTGTCATGCTGGAATACCCATCCACGACCCATTTTCAATGCCCTGGCTGAGGGAAGGAGGTTCTCACCCAAGATTTGACGATACATGGCCCCGTCCATCGTCCCTTTGATGCGGTGAAGTTGTCCTGTCCCCTTAGCAGAAAAACACCCCCAAAGCATCATTTTTCCACCTCCATGTTTGAAGTTGGGGATGGTGTTCTTGGTGTCATAGGCAGCATTCCTCCTCCTCCAAACACGGCGAGTTGAGTTGATGCCAAATAGCTCCATTTTGGTCTCATCTGACCACAACACTTTCACCCAGTTGTCCTCAGAATCATTCAGATGTTCATTGGCAAACTTCAGACGGGCATGTATATGTGCTTTCTTGAGCAGGGGGACCTTGCGGGCGCTGCAAGATTTCAGTCCTTCATGGCGTAGTGTGTTACCAATTGTTTTCTTGGTGACTATGGTCCCAGCTGCCTCGAGATCATTGACAAGATCCTCCCGTGTAGTTCTGGGTTGATTCCTCACCGTTCTCATGATCATTGCAACTCCACAAGGTGAGATCTTGCATGGAGCCCCAGGCCGAGGGAGATTGACAGTTATTTTGTGTTGCTTCCATTTGCGAATAATCGCATCAACTGTTGTCACCTTCTCACCAAGCTGCTTGGCGATGGACTTGTAGCCCATTACAGCCTTGTGTAGGTCTACAATCTTGTCCCTGACATCCTTGGAGAGCTCTTTGGTCTTGGCCATGGTGGAGAGTTTGGAATCTGATTGATTGATTGCTTCTGTGGACAGGTGTCTTTTATACAGGTAACAAACTGAGATTAGGAGCACTCCCTTTCAGAGTGTGCTCCTAATCTCAGCTCGTTACCTGTATAAACGACACCTGGGAGCCAGAAATCTTTCTGTTGAGAGGGGGTCAAATACTTATTTCCCCCATTAAAATGCAAATCAATTTATAACATTTTTGACATGCGTTTTTTTTATTTTTGTTGTTGTTATTCTGTCTCTGTTCAAATAAACCTACCATTAAAATTATAGACTGATCATTTCTTTGTCAGTGGGCAAACGTAAAAAATCAGCAGGGGATCAAATACTTTTTTCTCTCACTGTATGTGCATATTCCAACCAGAAGCCATGGATTACAGGCAACATCCGCACTGAGCTAAATGGTAAAGCTGCCTTTTTTCAAGGAGCAGGACACTAACCCGGACGCTTACAAGATATCCTGCTATGCCCTCTGACGAACCATCAAACAGGCAAAGCATCAATACAGGACTAAGATTGAATCCTATTACACCGGCTTTGACGCTCGTCGGGCTTGCAAAGTATTATGAACTACAAAATGAAGCCCAGCCAATAGCTGCCCAGTGACACGAGCCTACCAGACGAGCTAAATTACTTCTATGCACTTCAAGGCAAGCAATACTGAAGCATGCATAAGAGCACCAGCTGTTCCGGCCGACCTTGTGATCACGCTCTCCGTAGCCGATGTGAGTAAGACTTTTTAACAGGTCAAGATTCACAAGGCTGCAGGGCCAGAAAAATTACCAAGACGTGTACACAGAGCATGCGTTGACCAACTGGCAAGTGTGTTCACTGACAGTTTCAACCTGTCCCTGACCGAGTCTGTACTACCTACATGTTTCAAGCAGACTACCATAGTCCCTGTGCCCAAGAACGCAAAGGTAACCTGCCTAAATGACTACCGACCCTTAGCACTCATGTCTGTAGCCATGAAAGGTTCAAAGCTCACATCAACACCATCATCCCAGAAACCCTAGACCCACTTCAATTCGCATACCGCCCCAACAGATCCACAGATGATGCAATCTCTATTGCACTCCACACTGCCCTTTCACACCTGGACAACAGGAACATGTGAGAATGCTGTTAATTGACTACAGCTCAGCGTTCAACACCATAGTGCCCTCAAAGCTCATCACTAAGCTAAGGACGCTGGGACTAAACACCTCCCTATGCAACTGGATCCTGAACTTCCTGACAGCCCTCCCCCAGGTGGTAAGTGTTGGCAACAACACTGCTACGCTGATCCTCAATGCAGGGGCCCTCAGGGCGTGAGTGCTTAGTTCCCTCCTGTAATCCCTGTTCACCCATGATTCTAAAACCATCATTAAGGTTGCCGACGATACAACAGTGGTTGGCCTGATCACCGACAACGATGAGACAGCCTATAGGGAGGAGGTCAGAGACAGGACAACAACCTCTTCTTCAACATGATCAAGACAAAGGAGCTGATTGTGGACTACAGGAAAAGGAGGGCTGTGCACACCCCCAGTGTGACTGAAAAGATTTGGCTCAGGTCCTCAGAGATGGGTCCTCAGATCCTCAAAGGTTTCTACAGCTTTTACCATCAAGAGCATCCTGACTGGTTGCATCAACACCTGGTATGGAAACTGCTCGGCATACAGAGGGTAGTGAGTACGGCCCAGTACATCACCGGGACCAAGCTTCCTGTTATCCAGGACCTCTATACCAGGCGGTGTCAGAGGAAGGCCCTAAAAATGGTCATGTCTCCAGCCAACCTATACTGTTCTCTCTGCTACCACATTGCAAGTGGTACCGGAGCACCAAGTCGAGGTCCAAAAGGCTCCTTAACAGCTTGTACCCCTCATAAGAGTAAGACTGCTGAACAGCTAATCAAATGCCTACCCGCTGACCCGGACTATTTGCATTGATCCCCCCCATCTTTTTTTACGGTGCTGCTACTCGCTATTTATTATCTAGTCACTTTACCCCACCTACATCACCTTAATTACCTCAACTAACCTGTATATATCCTCATTATTGTTATTTTATTGTGTTACTTTTTTAAATGTATTTTTATTTCTGTAAAAAACAAGTCAATATTTATACTGCGCCGTTGGTTAAGGGCTTGTAAGTCAGCATTTCACTGTAAGGTCTACACCTGTTGTATTCAGCATTTCACTGTAAGGTCTACTACACCTGTTGTATTCAGCATTTCACTGTAAGGTCTACTACACCTGTTGTATTCAGCATTTCACTGTAAGGTCTACGACACATGTTGTATTCAGCATTTCACTGTAAGGTCTACTACACCTGTTGTATTCAGCATTTCACTGTGAGGTCTACTACACCTGTTGTAATTCAGCATTTCACTGTAAGGTCTACTGCACCTGTTGTATTCAGCATTTCACTGTAAGGTCTACTACACCTGTTGTATTCAGCATTTCACTGTAAGGTCTACACCTGGTGTATTCAGCATTTCACTGTAAGGTCTACTACACCTGGTGTATTCAGCATTTCACTGTAAGGTCTACTACACCTGTTGTATTCAGCATTTCACTGTAAGGTCTACTACACCTGTTGTATTCAGCATTTCACTGTGAGGTCTACTACACCTGTTGTATTCAGCATTTCACTGTAAGGTTTACTACACCTGTTGTATTCAGCATTTCACTGTAAGGTCTACTACACCTGTTGTATTCAGCATTTCACTGTAAGGTCTACTACACCTGTTGTATTCAGCATTTCACTGTAAGGTCTACTGCACCTGTTGTATTCAGCATTTCACTGTAAGGTCTACTACACCTGGTGTATTCAGCATTTCACTGTAAGGTCTACTACACCTGGTGTATTCAGCATTTCACTGTAAGGTCTACACCTGGTGTATTCAGCATTTCACTGTGAGGTCTACTACACCTGGTGTATTCAGCATTTCACTGTAAGGTGTACTACACCTGTTGTATTCAGCATTTCACTGTAAGGTCTACTACACCTGGTGTATTCAGAATTTCACTGTAAGGTTACTACACCTGATGTATTCAGCATTTCACTGTAAGGTCTACACCTGGTGTAGTCAGCATTTCACTGTAAGGTCTACAACACCTGTTGTATTCAGCATTTCACTGTAAGGTCTACACCTGGTGTATTCAGCATTTCACTGTAAGGTCTACTACACCTGTTGTATTCAGCATTTCACTGTAAGGTCTACACCTGGTGTAGTCAGCATTTCACTGTAAGGTCTACTACACCTGGTGTATTCAGCATTTCACTGTAAGGTCTACTACACCTGTTGTATTCAGCATTTCACTGTAAGGTCTACTACAACTGTTGTATTCATCATTTCACTGTAAGGTCTACTAAACCTGTTGTATTCAGCATTTCACTGTAAGGTCTACTACACCTGGTGTATTCAGCATTTCACTGTAAGGTCTACTGCACCTGTTGTATTCAGCATTTCACTGTAAGGTCTACTACACCTGTTGTATTCAGCATTTCACTGTAAGGACTACTACACCTGGTGTATTCAGCATTTCACTGTACGGTCTACTACACCTGTTGTATTCAGCATTTCACTGTAAGGTCTACTACACTTGTTGTATTCAGCATTTCACTGTAAGGTGTACTACACCTGTTGTATTCAGCATTTCACTGTAAGGTCTACTACACCTGTTGTATTCAGCATTTCACTGTAAGGTCTACTACACCTGTTGTATTCAGCATTTCACTGTAAGGTCTACTACACCTGGTGTATTCAGCATTTCACTGTAAGGTCTACTACACCTGTTGTATTCAGCATTTCACTGTAAGGTCTACTACACCTGTTGTATTCAGCATTTCACTGTAAGGTCTACTACACCTGTTGTATTCAGCATTTCACTGTAAGGTCTACTACACCTGTTTTATTCAGCATTTCACTGTAAGGTCTACTACACCTGGCGTATTCAGCATTTCACTGTAAGGTCTACTACACCTGGCGTATTCAGCATTTCACTGTAAGGTCTACTACACCTGTTGTATTCAGCATTTCACTGTAAGGTCTACTACACCTGTTGTATTCAGCATTTCACTGTAAGGTCTACTACACCTGTTGTATTCAGCATTTCACTGTAAGGTCTACTACACCTGTTGTATTCAGCATTTCACTGTAAGGTCTACTACACCTGGTGTATTCAGCATTTCACTGTAAGGTCTACTACACCTGGTGTATTCAGCATTTCACTGTAAGGTCTACTACACCTGGTGTATTCAGCATTTCACTGTAAGGTCTACTACACCTGTTGTATTCAGCATTTCACTGTAAGGTCTACTACACCTGGTGTATTCAGCATTTCACTGTAAGGTCTACGACACCTGGTGTATTCAGCATTTCACTGTAAGGTCTACTACACCTGGTGTATTTGGCGCATGTGACAAATAACGGCCCGCGAGTAGTTTTAGAATGGCCAGCGACATGCTTTATGAAGGTAAAATGCGACCCCCCCCCCCAATCCACCATGGGAAGAGAAACAGTGCTCTGGTAAGATGGGATCTTTTGAACAGTTTCGAGCTAGAATCAAGCACTTTCTGCTGTAGTAATGAGGCTTCTGGTGCAGCCATGAGGTGAATGAATCTGCGCTCGGGATCAATGGTGCAGCAAAACATCACAACAACAATTATTATCTGGGGGAGTTATTTTCCCAGGGTGCACTGGTGCTCCTACATGAAAACTCCAAAATGGTTGCACTTTAGAACTCTGAATACAGTGCAGGTCCCGTATGAGAATCTGAATGTATTATTAATGATGATGATGGTGAAGACGATGACTTCAAGTAGATTTGAGGATTGAATGTGTTATCATTGTGTCTCTCCCCACCAGGCCGTGGGCCCCTGGCTGTGTGAGATGGACAGGATGAAGATCATCAAACGGAGGCTGTCCATGTCCCTCCGCAGCACCCGGCCCGTAGACGACTCCCTGTCTGAACTGGCCGAGCAGATGACTCTGGACGAGCCCTCTGCAGCCAGAGAAAACGGTGAGACACACACACACACGAACGCGCGCACATGCACACACGCACGCACACACACACATGCACGCACACACACACACACAAATAAATAGACTAATATGCACAAAGGGGACATAAACCGACAAAATTGTGAACAATCCTGCATGTTTGGCAGAGATGGAACGGACTGCACTACACCCTAACACCTTCCTCAACCTCACCCTCATCTTCATCGTCATCATCCTCACTGTGCATTGTGTGGAGTGGTGTGGAGTGGTGAGGGGAGGGGGATGTATTGGAAGCCAGTCATTGCTATCTGACCAGTGTACTCCTAGTTAGGAGCATTTACAGTACAGTGGTGGTGATTGCTTTGTGTTACAGTGATACATGCAGCTCATCAGTCAGTCAGGCTGAGCAGATTGTACTGTATTGATAAGGACTCCTCCCTGCAGACTGCCTCTGTCTGGCCCTATCCCATCCTGCAGGAGTCAGCACTCATCAAAGTGGAAGTAGGACAGTACTGCACTGAGCTGGGGTTGTGGTGTCTTATACCACCTGGTGGGGAGACAGCAGTACTGCAGGTCATTGCGGTCAGTGTTGTGGGCTGCTTCACCAGTGTGTGTGTGTGTGTGTGTGTGTGTGTGTGTGTGTGTGTGTGTCTCCTCACTACAGACCAAAAGCTGGTCAGAACACAGAGCATCAGCTGTTCCAGAGAGGGAGTATCGTTACAACACTGTATATAGACATAATATGACATTTGAAATGTCTTTATTCTTTTGGAGCTTCTGTGAGTGTAATGGGGAGGGGGGGGTCAGAAAAGGAGGAGGAAGGAGAAAGCAGCATGTCATTCATCTAGGATTTAGATTATTGTATTATTGGTACTCTCTCTCATACCCTAGCAGTAATGTTATTTAGGATGCAGTTTGGATGCTCCTCTGCCCAGACATCATATCTCTCTCTGCTGCTACCTTCTTCATTCCATAGCAGCACTACCTACATCACTTTCACTCCTATTTTTACCTCCCTCTCTCCTTCTCTCTCCCGTCCGTCTATATTATCCAGGGTTATGACAGTTAACTTCCCATGGGACATGAGACAGAGTGAGGGAGGGAAGTAATGATAAAATGAGAGGGTGGGTGTGAGAGAGCCCTCTCTCTCTTTCTCTCTCTCTCTCCCTCTCTCTCTCTCTCCCTCTCCCTCTGTCACTCAGTCACTCTCTCTCTCTTTCTCTCTTCCTCTTTCTCTCTCTCTCCCTCTTTCTCTCTCTCTCTCTCTCCCTCTCCCTCTCCCTCTCCCTCTCCCTCTGTCACTCAGTCACTCTCTCTCTATGTCACTCCCCTTCTCATTCTCTCTCTCTCTCTCTCTCTCTCTGTCTCTCTCTCTCTCGCCCTCTCTCTCTCTCTCTCTCTCTCTATCGCCCTCTCTCTCTGTCACTCCCCTTCTCATTCTCTCTCTCTCTCTCCCCCTCTCTCTCTCTCTCTCTCTCTCTCTCTCTCTCTCTCTCCCTCTCTCTTTCTTTATGTACCTGTCAACATGTTAGAAAGCTCTAACACTGAATCTGTTGTACATGTTCACCCAATCTGCCATGGTGTTAATTGGACTCACAGACAGTCTGAGTGCTCACCGCTCTAACGGCTGATCTGGGATGTGTTCTCTCGCCCTGCTGAATCAGGCTTCAGATCTGGCTCAGTGGAGTACAGGCTGTTCTAGGAGCAGTGATAACAGTGAATGCTTAGAGTCAGGGATAAATTGGGCCAATGCAGAGGGAAATCAAAGCCCTGGTTTAAGGGTATATTTAGGGGTTTAAGAAGCAGTGGAATTAGGGATGAATTGAAAAAGAGCAGACACCCACACAGTTCTTTTTTGTTGTTGTTAAGTTTTTTCATCTCCATCCTCATTGGTCATTGGTCCACCCACAGCATGATAAGTATATAGTTTTTAGTGCAATCTCTCAGCATTGATGTAGTGGTAAAGAAATAGGGGGGTAAACTCTGATCGCCGGTCGTGGTGAAAAGAGTAACACTCCCTATACTGTCAATGCATTGTTTCACAAAAGGTGGGTAAACTGTGTTTACTTGCGTTTACCCATCACTATATATCACTGGTTCCCAGTGGTCAGTTGGTTGATTGCCTCTGCCATTTCATCAATGGATGTCCCTCAGTCTGTCTCTGCCTGTCCCATCCCCTGCCTGTATTTGCTTGCTGTGTTCTTTGTCCCCTCTTCATCAGATTATACCTGTCACTGCCAATCTGTCTGTCCTGAGCAGTCCACACCTGTCTCCTTGAGGCCTCTCTTCCTCCATGCTCTGCCTGTCTCCGTGAGGCCTCTCTTCCTCCATGCTCTGCCTGTCTCCTTGAGGCCTCTCTTCCTCCATGCTCTGCCTGTCTCCTTGAGGCCTCTCTTCCTCCATGCTCTGCCTGTCTCCTTGAGGCCTCTCTTCCTCCATGCTCTGCCTGTCTCCTTGAGGCCTCTCTTCCTCCATGCTCTGCCTTTCTCCTTGAGACCTCTCTTCCTCCATGCTCTGCCTGTCTCCGTGAGGCCTCTCTTCCTCCATGCTCTGCCTGTCTCCTTGAGGCCTCTCTTCCTCCATGCTCTGCCTGTCTCCTTGAGGCCTCTCTTCCTTCATGCTCTGCCTATCTCCTTGGGGCCTCTCTTCCTCCATGCTCTGCCTGTCTCCTTGGGGCCTCTCTTCCTCCATGCTCTGCCTGTCTCCTTGAGGCCTCTCTTCCTCCATGCTCTGCCTGTCTCCTTGGGGCCTCTCTTCCTCCATGCTCTGCCTGTCTCCTTGAGGCCTCTCTTCCTCCATGCTCTGCCTGTCTCCTTGAGGCCTCTCTTGCTCCATGCTCTGCCTGTCTCCATATCTCTGCTGTCAGTCAGCTCCCTCTGCTAACATGACTACTGCTTCTGTCCATATCTCTGCTGTCAGTCAGCTCCCTCTGCTAACATGACTACTGCTTCTATCCATATCTCTGCTGTCAGCTCCCTCTGCTAACATGACTACTGCTTCTGTCCATATCTCTGCTGTCAGCTCCTTCTGCCTGGTCTTTATCTGTCCCCTCTTTTCTCCCTTTCTCTCCCTCTTCTCTCATTTTCTTCTTGTCCTCCTTCCTTCCTCCTCCCTCTCTCTCTACCCTTCCCTCTCTCCCTCCTCCCTCTCTCTCTACCCTTCCCTCTCTCCCTCCTCCCTCTCTCTCTACCCTTCCCTCTCTCCCTCCTCTCTCTACCCTTCCCTCTCTCCCTTCTCCCTCTCTCTCTACCCTTCCCTCTCTCCCTCCTCCCTCTCTCTCTCTACCCTTCCCTCTCTCCCTCCTCCCTCTCTCTCTACCCTTCCCTCTCTCCCTCCTCCCTCTCTCTCTACCCTTCCCTCTCTCCCTTCTCCCTCTCTCTCTACCCTTCCCTCTCCCCCTCCCCCTCTCTCTCTACCCTTCCCTCTCTCCCTCCTACCCCTCTCTCTACTCTTCTCTCTCTACCCTTCCCTCTCCCCCTCCTCCCTCTCTCTCTACCCTTCCCTCTCTCCCTCCTTCTCTCTCTCTACCCTTCCCTCTCTCCCTCCACCCTTCCCTCTTTCCCTCCTCCCTCTCCCTCCTCCCTTACCTCTCTCCCTCCTCCCTCTCCCTCCACCCTTCCCTCTTTCCCTCATCTCTCTCCCTCCTCCCTCCCCTCCTCCCTCCCCTCCTCCCTTACCTCTCTCCCTCCTCCCTCTCCCTCCACCCTTCCCTCTTTCCCTCCTCCCTCTCCCTCCTCCCTTACCTCTCTC
>NC_088244.1:13343238-13363238 GCF_036934945.1 Oncorhynchus masou masou | reverse complement strand
TACAGCTAGGACCTGTAGTCTGGTACAGCTAGGACCTGTAGTCTGGTACAGCTAGGACCTGTAGTTCGGTACAGCTAGGACCTGTAACCTGGTATAGCTAGGACCTGTAGTCTGGTACACCTAGGACCTGTAGTCTGGTACAGCTAGGACCTGTAGTTCGGTACAGCTTGGACCTGTAACCTGGTACAGCTAGGACCTGTAGTCTGGTACAGCTAGGACCTGTAGTCTGGTACAGCTAGGACCTGTAGTCTTGTACAGCTAGGACCTGTAGTCTGGTACAGCTAGGACCTGTAGTCTGGTACAGCTAGGACCTGTAGTCTGGTACAGCTAGGACCTGTAGTCTGGTACAGCTAGGACCTGTAGTTCGGTACAGCTTGGACCTGTAACCTGGTACAGCTAGGACCTGTAGTCTGGTACAGCTAGGACCTGTAGTCTGGTACAGCTAGGACCTGTAGTTCGGTACAGCTTGGACCTGTAACCTGGTACAGCTAGGACCTGTAGTCTGGTACAGCTTGGACCTGTAACCTGGTACAGCTAGGACCTGTAGTTCGGTACAGCTTGGACCTGTAGTTCGGTACAGCTTGGACCTGTAACCTGGTACAGCTAGGACCTGTAGTCTGGTACAGCTTGGACCTGTAGTTCGGTACAGCTAGGACCTGTAACCTGGTACAGCTAGGACCTGTAACCTGGTACAGCTAGGACCTGTAGTCTGGTACAGCTAGGACCTGTAACCTGGTACAGCTAGGACCTGTAACCTGGTACAGCTAGGACCTGTAGTCTGGTACAGCTAGGACCTGTAACCTGGTACAGCTAGGACCTGTAGTCTGGTACAGCTTGGACCTGTAGTTCGGTACAGCTAGGACCTGTAACCTGGTACAGCTTGGACCTGTAACCTGGTACAGCTAGGACCTGTAGTCTGGTACAGCTAGGACCTGTAACCTGGTACAGCTAGGACCTGTAACCTGGTACAGCTAGGACCTGTAGTCTGGTACAGCTAGGACCTGTAACCTGGTACAGCTAGGACCTGTAGTCTGGTACAGCTTGGACCTGTTATCTGGTACAGCTAGGACCTGTAGTCTGGTACAGCTTGGACCTGTAACCTGGTACAGCTAGGACCTGTAGTCTGGTACAGCTAGGACCTGTAACCTGGTACAGCTAGGACCTGTAACCTGGTACAGCTAGGACCTGTAACCTGGTACAGCTAGGACCTGTAGTCTGGTACAGCTTGGACCTGTAACCTGGTACAGCTAGGACCTGTAACCTGGTACAGCTAGGACGTGTAACCTGGTACAGCTAGGACCTGTAACCTGGTACAGCTAGGACCTGTAGTCTGGTACAGCTAGGACCTGTAGTCTGGTACAGCTAGGACCTGTAGTCTTGTACAGCTTGGACCTGTAGTCTGGTACAGCTAGGACCTGTAGTCTGGTACAGCTAGGACCTGTAGTCTGGTACAGCTAGGACCTGTAACCTGGTACAGCTAGGACCTGTAGTCTGGTACAGCTAGGACCTGTAGTCTGGTACAGCTAGGACCTGTAGTCTGGTACAGCTAGGACCTGTAGTCTGGTACAGCTAGGACCTGTAGTCTGGTACAGCTTGGACCTGTAGTCTGGTACAGCTAGGACCTGTAGTCTGGTACAGCTAGGACCTGTAGTCTGGTACAGCTAGGACCTGTAGTCTGGTACAGCTAGGACCTGTAGTCTGGTACAGCTAGGACCTGTAGTCTGGTACAGCTAGGACCTGTAGTCTGGTACAGCTAGGACCTGTAGTCTTGTACAGCTAGGACCTGTAGTCTGGTACAGCTAGGACCTGTAGTCTATTACAGCTGGGACCTGTAGTCTGGTACAGCTGGGACCTGTAGTCTGGTACAGCTAGGACCTGTAACCTGGTACAGCTAGGACCTGTAGTCTTGTACAGCTAGGACCTGTAGTCTGGTACAGCTAGGACCTGTAGTCTATTACAGCTGGGACCTGTAGTCTGGTACAGCTGGGACCTGTAGTCTGGTACAGCTAGGACCTGTAACCTGGTACAGCTAGGACCTGTAGTCTGGTACAGCTAGGACCTGTAGCCTGGTACAGCTAGGACCTGTAGTCTGGTACAGTTAGGACCTGTAGTCTGGTACAGCTAGGACCTGTAGTCTGGTACAGCTGGGACCTGTAGTCTGGTACAGCTAGGACCTGTAGTCTGGTACAGCTAGGACCTGTAACCTGGTACAGCTAGGACCTGTAACCTGGTACAGTTAGGACCTGTAGTCTGGTACAGCTAGGACCTGTAACCTGGTACACCTAGGACCTGTAACCTGGTACAGTTAGGACCTGTAGTCTGGTACAGCTAGGACCTGTAGTCTGGTACAGCTAGGACCTGTAACCTGGTACACCTAGGACCTGTAACCTGGTACAGCTAGGACCTGTAGTCTGGTACAGCTAGGACCTGTAGTCTGGTACAGCTAGGACCTGTAGTCTGGTACAGCTAGGACCTGTAGTCTGGTACAGCTAGGACCTGTAGTCTGGTACAGCTAGGACCTGTAGTCTGGTACAGCTATGACCTGTAGTCTGGTACAGCTAGGACCTGTAGTTCGGTACAGCTTGGACCTGTAACCTGGTATAGCTAGGACCTGTAGTCTGGTACACCTAGGACCTGTAGTCTGGTACAGCTAGGACCTGTAGTTCGGTACAGCTTGGACCTGTAACCTGGTACAGCTAGGACCTGTAGTCTGGTACAGCTAGGACCTGTAGTCTGGTACAGCTAGGACCTGTAGTCTGGTACAGCTAGGACCTGTAGTCTGGTACAGCTAGGACCTGTAGTCTGGTACAGCTAGGACCTGTAGTCTGGTACAGCTAGGACCTGTAGTTCGGTACAGCTTGGACCTGTAACCTGGTACAGCTAGGACCTGTAGTCTGGTACAGCTAGGACCTGTAGTCTGGTACAGCTAGGACCTGTAGTTCGGTACAGCTTGGACCTGTAACCTGGTACAGCTAGGACCTGTAGTCTGGTACAGCTTGGACCTGTAACCTGGTACAGCTAGGACCTGTAGTTCGGTACAGCTTGGACCTGTAGTTCGGTACAGCTTGGACCTGTAACCTGGTACAGCTAGGACCTGTAGTCTGGTACAGCTTGGACCTGTAGTTCGGTACAGCTAGGACCTGTAACCTGGTACAGCTAGGACCTGTAACCTGGTACAGCTAGGACCTGTAGTCTGGTACAGCTAGGACCTGTAACCTGGTACAGCTAGGACCTGTAACCTGGTACAGCTAGGACCTGTAGTCTGGTACAGCTAGGACCTGTAACCTGGTACAGCTAGGACCTGTAGTCTGGTACAGCTTGGACCTGTAGTTCGGTACAGCTAGGACCTGTAACCTGGTACAGCTTGGACCTGTAACCTGGTACAGCTAGGACCTGTAGTCTGGTACAGCTAGGACCTGTAACCTGGTACAGCTAGGACCTGTAACCTGGTACAGCTAGGACCTGTAGTCTGGTACAGCTAGGACCTGTAACCTGGTACAGCTAGGACCTGTAGTCTGGTACAGCTTGGACCTGTTATCTGGTACAGCTAGGACCTGTAGTCTGGTACAGCTTGGACCTGTAACCTGGTACAGCTAGGACCTGTAGTCTGGTACAGCTAGGACCTGTAACCTGGTACAGCTAGGACCTGTAACCTGGTACAGCTAGGACCTGTAACCTGGTACAGCTAGGACCTGTAACCTGGTACAGCTAGGACCTGTAGTCTGGTACAGCTTGGACCTGTAACCTGGTACAGCTAGGACCTGTAACCTGGTACAGCTAGGACGTGTAACCTGGTACAGCTAGGACCTGTAACCTGGTACAGCTAGGACCTGTAGTCTGGTACAGCTAGGACCTGTAGTCTGGTACAGCTAGGACCTGTAGTCTGGTACAGCTTGGACCTGTAGTCTGGTACAGCTAGGACCTGTAGTCTGGTACAGCTAGGACCTGTAGTCTGGTACAGCTAGGACCTGTAACCTGGTACAGCTAGGACCTGTAGTCTGGTACAGCTAGGACCTGTAGTCTGGTACAGCTAGGACCTGTAGTCTGGTACAGCTAGGACCTGTAGTCTGGTACAGCTAGGACCTGTAGTCTGGTACAGCTTGGACCTGTAGTCTGGTACAGCTAGGACCTGTAGTCTGGTACAGCTAGGACCTGTAGTCTGGTACAGCTAGGACCTGTAGTCTGGTACAGCTAGGACCTGTAGTCTGGTACAGCTAGGACCTGTAGTCTGGTACAGCTAGGACCTGTAGTCTGGTACAGCTAGGACCTGTAGTCTTGTACAGCTAGGACCTGTAGTCTGGTACAGCTAGGACCTGTAGTCTATTACAGCTGGGACCTGTAGTCTGGTACAGCTGGGACCTGTAGTCTGGTACAGCTAGGACCTGTAACCTGGTACAGCTAGGACCTGTAGTCTTGTACAGCTAGGACCTGTAGTCTGGTACAGCTAGGACCTGTAGTCTATTACAGCTGGGACCTGTAGTCTGGTACAGCTGGGACCTGTAGTCTGGTACAGCTAGGACCTGTAACCTGGTACAGCTAGGACCTGTAGTCTGGTACAGCTAGGACCTGTAGCCTGGTACAGCTAGGACCTGTAGTCTGGTACAGTTAGGACCTGTAGTCTGGTACAGCTAGGACCTGTAGTCTGGTACAGCTGGGACCTGTAGTCTGGTACAGCTAGGACCTGTAGTCTGGTACAGCTGGGACCTGTAGTCTGGTACAGCTAGGACCTGTAGTCTGGTACAGCTAGGACCTGTAGTCTGGTACAGCTAGGACCTGTAACCTGTTACAGCTGGGACCTGTAGTCTGGTACAGCTGGGACCTGTAGTCTGGTACAGCTAGGACCTGTAGTCTGGTACAGCTAGGACCTGTAGTCTGGTACAGCTAGGACCTGTAACCTGTTACAGCTGGGACCTGTAGTCTGGTACAGCTAGGACCTGTAGTCTGGTACAGCTAGGACCTGTAGTCTGGTACAGCTAGGACCTGTAGTCTGGTACAGCTAGGACCTCTAGCCTGGTACAGCTAGGACCTGTAGTCTTGTACAGCTAGGACCTGTAGTCTGGTACAGCTAGGACCTGTAGTCTGGTACAGCTAGGACTTGTAGTCTGGTACAGCTAGGACCTGTAGTCTGGTACAGCTAGGACCTGTAGCCTGGTACAGCTAGGACCTCTAGCCTGGTACAGCTAGGACCTGTAGTCTTGTACAGCTAGGACCTGTAGTCTGGTACAGCTAGGACCTGTAGTCTGGTACAGCTAGGACCTGTAGTCTGGTACAGCTAGGACTTGTAGTCTGGTACAGCTAGGACCTGTAGTCTGGTACAGCTAGGACCTGTAGCCTGGTACAGCTAGGACCTCTAGCCTGGTACAGCTAGGACCTGTAGTCTTGTACAGCTAGGACCTGTAGTCTGGTACAGCTAGGACCTGTAGTCTGGCTGCACTACTATTACTGACAGGTTCAGCAATATAATGCTTTTATCTCTTTATAGGTCAGCGTTAATGTGTGTGTGTGCGTGTGTGTGTGTACATGTACATGTACATGTGTGGTCTTGCTGATTCACTGTGTCCTACTCTGCAGCCTGACCACGTCTACATCTAATGGAGCAACATTAGGAGATTACTCTTCTCCTTCTCTCTCTCTCTCTCTCTCTCTCTCTCTCTCTCTCTTTCTTTCTTTGTTTCTTTCTGTCTGTCTCTCTCTCTCTCTCTCTCTCTCCTTCTCGCTCACTCTCTCTCCCTCCCTCTCCCTCTCTCTCTCTCTCTCTCTCTCTCTCTCTCTCTCCTTCTCGCTCACTCTCTCTCTCTCTCCCTCCCTCTCCCTCTCTCTCTCTCTCTCTCTCTCTCTCTCTCTCTCTCTCTCCCTTCTCGCTCACTCTCTCTCTCTCCCTCCCTCCCTCTCCCTCTCTCTCTCTCTCTCTCTCCCCTCCCTCTCCCCCTCTCTCTCTCTCTCTCTCTCTCTCTCCCTCCCTATCCCTCTCTCTCCCTCCCTCTCCCTCTCTCTCTCTCTCTCTCTCTCTCTCTCTCTCCCTCTCTCTTTATCCCATTCTTCACCCTCTTTTTCTCCATCCCTGCATCTCAAATTCTCACCCTCTATGGCCACTCCACTATGCCAGGGTTTTAATGTAATACATTAACACTGCATTAAGCTCCCTCCCTCCCTCCCTCCCTCCCTCCCTCCCTCCCTCCCTCCCTCCCTCCCTCCCTCCCTCCCTCCCTCCCTCCCTCCCTCCCTCCTCCCTCCTCCCTCCCTCCCTCCCTCACTCCCTGCCTCCCTCCTAAGTACCATGGAGTGTTACATCACTCATGTAGTTAGTTTCTGTTGGGCTGGAGGAGGGATGCTTCTGAAGAATGGACAATAGTGACCATTTCAGACAGGCAGAGAGTGATATAAAGAAGCAATCAAGAGAGATGAGAGAGAGAGAGGCAGGGAGTTGGAGTCAGAGAGAGTTAGAAGCAGGATAGTGGTACAGGCTAATGCTCTGGGGCCTGTGGTCTCTCACTAATTGAATAATCAGATTCCTCAGACACAGATAAAAGGTTTAGATGTAATTACTGGAGCCTAGGCACTCACTCTCCCTCAGTTTTCTGTCTGTGTATACATCAGGGACATCTTCTTTCCCTGTTTTTAAAGATTCCCTCTCTGTGTGTCCTGTGCTCTACAGCCAGATGGCTCTGTTCAATATTGTATGTATATGTTTTTTTCCTCTGAAGGTTTTACTCTGTAATAGACAGAGAGAGAGAGAGCAAGAAATAGAGAGTGAGAGAGAGAGAAATAGAGAGTGTGAGAGAGAGAAATAGAGAGTGAGAGAGAGAGAAATACATGTTAACACATGTTTCCCATGCCAATAAAGCCCTTGAATTGAATTGTATTGAAATAGAGAGTGAGTGAGAGAGAGAGAGAGAGAGAGAGAGAGAAGAGAGAAATAGAGAGTGAGAGAAGAGAGAGAGAGAAATAGAGTGAGAAAGAGAGAAATAGAGAGTGTGTGAGAGAGAGAGAGAGAAAAATAGAGAGTGAGAGAGAGAGAGAAATAGAGAGTGAGAGAGAAATAGAGAGAGAGAGAGAAATAGAGAGTGAGAGAGAGAAAAATAGAGAGTGAGACAAGAGAGAGAGAGAGAAATAGAGAGTGAGAGAGAGAGAGAAATAGAGAGTGAGAGAGAAATAGAGAGAGAGAGAGAAATAGAGAGTGAGAGAGAAATAGAGAAATAGAGAGAGAGAGAGAGAAATAGAGAGTGAGAGAGAAATAGAGAGAGAGAGAGAGAGAGAGAGAGAAATAGAGAGTGAGAGAAGAGAGAGGGAGAGAGAGAGAGAGAGAAATAGAGAGTGAGAGAGAAATAGAGAGTGAGAGAGAAATAGAGAAATAGAGAGAGAGAGAGAGAGAGAGAGATAGAGAAATAGAGAGTGAGAGAGAAATAGAGAGAGAGAGAGAGAGAGAGCGAGAGAGAGAAATAGAGAGTGAGAGAAGAGAGAGGGAGAGAGAGAGAGAGAGAGAAATAGAGAGAGAGAAATAGAGAAATAGAGAGTGAGAGAGAAATAGAGAAATAGAGAGAGAGAGAGAGAGAGATAGAGAAATAGAGAGTGAGAGAGAAATAGAGAGAGAGAGAGAGAGAGAGAGAGAGAGAGAAATAGAGAGTGAGAGAAGAGAGAGGGAGAGAGAGAGAGAGAGAAATAGAGAGAGAGAGCGAGAGAGAGAAATAGAGAGTGAGAGAAGAGAGAGGGAGAGAGAGGTGTGCAGCATAAGTACAGTAGCACTTGTGTTGATGGAGAGGGTGTGAAGGATGGAGGGTGAGGTTGGAAAGGAGGGATGATGGGAGGGATCAAGGTTAAGGCTGGGAAAGTTTGAGTCCTTTTGACTCGTCTCATATTCAAAGGCTTTTAAACATCCTGAAGATCAAGGATGCAGCCGTTTCTGCATCAGCATGTGTTAACCTCCTGGTTATAATTTACCATGTTGATAATGAATTGAATGGAGACTGTGTGTGGGATTGTCCCTTACAGAAAAAAAATGAATTTCACATATGTAAAAGTGTGACATGTAATCACTTGAAACTACACATGAAAACATGCGACAACATGGGGATGCAAAATCTCAACATGTGAAAATGCAATTCCACATGTGAGAGTTAGATTTTCACATGAACGTTTTTCACTGAGAGTGCAAATCGGATTTTCATGTAAAAGGTTTTCACATGTGAAAATCAAAAATGTGATTTTCATGTGAAGGTTTTCTTCAGTTCACATGTTAGGTGAAACATGTTGTTCTCCTCATGTGAAAAGGAGTTGTTCACATGTGAACTCCAAATGTAATATGTGTCTCTCTTTTTTTGACGTGAAATTTCCAGCTCAACATGTGAAAACAGCTATTTCAAATGTGAAATCACAAATTTCATGTGTTTTTTTGTAAGGACATTAAATTATATGGGATTTAAAGTAAGTGGTATGCAGTTCAGCTAAAACAGTGTAAAAATCTGTAGTTCATGAAAATATGATCACATTGGACCTTAATCACTTCAATATGACCCCACCTGGGATTTGAGGTCACAACCTCTGGATTTGGGGTACAATGATTTTTCTGCTGCGCTGCAGAGTCTGTACCATTCCTCTACACATTCATTACCTATAATACTGTCATTACCTATAATATACACATTCATTACCTATAATACTGTCATTACCTATAATATACACATTCATTACCTATAATACTGTACATTACCTATGATATATACATTCATTACCTATAATACTGTACATGACCTATGATATATACATTCATTACCTATAATACTGTACATTACCTATAATATACACATTCATTACCTATAATATACCCATTCATTACCTATAATACTGTACATGACCTATGATATACACATTCATTACCTATAATACTGTCATTACCTATAATATACACATTCATTACCTATAATATACACACTCATTACCTATAATACTGTCATTACCTATAATATACACATTCATTACCTATAATACTGTACATTACCTATGATATATACATTCATTACCTATAATACTGTACATTACCTATAATATACACATTCATTACCTATAATACTGTACATTACCTATAATATACACATTCATTACCTATAATATACCCATTCATTACCTATAATACTGTACATGACCTATGATATACACATTCATTACCTATAATACTGTCATTACCTATAATATACACATTCATTACCTATAATATACCCATTCATTACCTATAATACTGTACATGACCTATGATATACACATTCATTACCTATAATACTGTCATTACCTATAATATACACATTCATTACCTATAATATACACACTCATTACCTATAATACTGTCATTACCTATAATATACACATTCATTACCTATAATACTGTCATTACCTATAATATACACATTCATTACCTATAATATACACACTCATTACCTATAATACTGTCATTACCTATAATATACACATTCATTACCTATAATACTGTACATGACCTATGATATATACACTCATTACCTATAATACTGTAAATTACCTATAATATACACATTCATTACCTACAATATACACATTCATTACCTATAATACCGTACATTACCTATAATATACACATTCATTACCTATAATACTGTACATTACCTATGATATATACATTCATTACCTATAATACTGTACATTACCTATAATATACACATTCATTACCTATAATATACACATTCATTACCTATAATACTGTACATTACCTATGATATATACATTCATTACCTATAATACTGTACATTACCTATAATATACACATTCATTACCTATAATATACACATTCATTACCTATAATACCGTACATTACCTATAATATACACATTCATTACCTATAATACTGTACATTACCTATGATATATACATTCATTTCCTATAATACTGTACATTACCTATGATATATACATGCATTACCTATAATACTGTACATTACCTATAATATACACACTCATTACCTATAATACTGTACATTACCTACAATATACACACTCATTATCTATAATACTGTACATTACCTATAATATACACATTCATTACCTATAATACTGTACATTACCTATGATATATACATTCATTACCTATAATACTGTACATTACCTATAATATACACATTCATTACTTATTATACTGTACATTACCTATAATATATGCATTCATTACCTATAATACTGTACATTACCTATAATATGTACATTCATTACCTATAATACATTACCTATAATAAAAGTGTGCCCTCTGCACATCAGTTAATCTGACTATTCTCTCATTATTGATTTAATTTACTTACACTACCGTTCAAAAGTTTGGGTTTGCTTAGAAATTTCCTTGTTTTTGTAAGAAAAGTAAAAAAAATTGGTCCATTAAAATAACATCACATTTATCAGAAATACAGTGTAGACATTGTTAATGTTGTAAATGACTATTGTAGCTGGAAATGGCTGATTTCTGGAAACTGGCTCTAACCAGAATAGAAAGAGGAGTGGGAGGCCCCGGTGCACAACTGAGCAATAGGACAAGTACATTAGAGTGTATAGTTTGAGAAACAGATGCCTCACAAGTCCTCAACTGGCAGCTTCATTAAATAGTGCCCTCAAAACACCAGTCTCAACGTCAACAGTGAAGAGGACAGTGAACCAAGAAGTGAGTTCAAATCCCAGGTGGGGGCATTTATGTATAAATAAATACAATTTTATTGGTCACATACACATGCTTAAATAAACATACACAATGTTATCATTTGTGCCAAATGTCTATGTTGAAAACTCTATGTTAAAAGCACTGTTTGTGTGTGTATCCTAACGGCTAGTTTTTGTTTCCAGGGCACTACCTGTGAAATCACATTTGAAGAATGTTCACATGTGAAAACGTAAATCCACACTGGGGATCTGGGGCAGACACACGTATATTATGATAGACAGTAAGAAGCTGTAAAAACAAAATTACATCTCTCTAATCATGCACAAATGATATGCAAGTATATCGGTCGCCAGTGATTTCATCAGCTGGTATAGCCTGCCTGCTGCAAGCTAGCTTCACTGACAAACACAGGGATGGAATTTTAGCTAGTGCTACTGTAGCTAAGGACGTTGGGCACTGCGCTGATAAACAGTGTGTAGTTTGTCACTTAATTACGATAGTTTGACAGCTTATTGAAGAAGTTGTAGCCATGTTCCCAGCATTGTCAGTCCATACAGCATCTTTCCAGAGCCTTGCGGTCGGGGGTGGGGCAGTTGCCATACCAGGCAGTGATTCAACCAGTCAGGATGCTCTCGATGGTGCAGCTGTAGAACCTTTTGAGGATCTGGGGACCCAAGCCAAATCTTTTCAGTCTCCTGAGGGGGAATAGGCTTTGTCGTGCCTTCTTCACAACTGTCCTATTGTGCTACGTTGTAATGTTGGGTCAGCTAAATGCACACCGCAGCAGCAGACTCGATACTGTACAGACTCGGGGAAGAGCAGGCTGTTTCCTGCTTCATTGAAATTTTACTACAGTAGCTAGCTAACTAGCTAGCGTATGGATGGACCATTGCATCTTCTCTTTGGTTTTGTATGAAGTGACAGGCTCAGGCTTAGCTAGCATGCTAATAATGGAAATATACTCCTGGAAATATACTCCTTAGCTAGATGTAAAATTGCACGACTAAGACCTTCTCTAAATCAAACTTCTAAATGAACTACAGATTTCTTGATTTATTCTGACTATTTTTGAAGGCGACGTATTGACTCAATCGAGTCGTGAATGTGAATAAGAAAAAAAGTGCTCAAAGTGTTTAGTTTGTCAGCCATGATTTCACAAGATTTTTCCTAAAAGATGCACCATGCCATAAATGGCTTCACTATTTCCTGGTTGCTAAAACTGTAGTCTTTTGCCTAATATCAGTTTACGTGACAAAACAAGCAGGTATAGTGTAGAGAATCATTGTACCATCTAAACCGCTGTGAAATATGTTTTCAATTACCACAAATCTTGTATTTTCAGCTGTTTGAAGCTGGTGTACAAAACCACAAGTAAAAGATGCAAAAACTACACTTAAGAACAGGAAGTATAGAAATAGCTGACATATAACATATAACCGCTTCTTAGACTTTCTTTCAATGAGAATGACATATCCTCAACTCACATTTCTATGTGAATTTGGTCAGGTCCCCAGAAAGTTACATATTGCAGCTTTAAGGATTGTGTGTGTGAAGTGTTCCAAAAACACATAGTTTCACATGATTATAAAATGTCACGTGAAAAACATGGACATTTGCCATGTGAAATCATTTGTTTTTTCATAAAGGTTTGTGTGTGTGTGAGAAAGAGAGAGTGTATATGCATAGCCGTGGGGAGTAGGGGTGCTGCAGCAGCTCCTGAAAAATCTAAAATCTTTTATAAATTATACCCCAATTTTTTATTTTTTTATTTACTTAGATAATTTTCCCCCCAGAAATAGTGCTCTGGGCTTTTAATAGTCCTGTAATATTATTATTTAAAAAATAGTGCTGTATTAATTAATAGTCCTGTCATAGTGAGGTATTAATTAATAGTCCTGTCATAGTGAGGTATTAATTAATAGTCCTGTCATAGTGAGGTATTAATTAATAGTCCTGTCATAGTGATTAATTAATAGGTATTAATTAATAGTCCTGTCATAGTGAGGTATTAATTAATAGTCCTGATAGTCCTGTCATAGTGAGGTATTAATTAATAGTCCTGTCATAGTGCTGTATTAATTAATAGTCCTGTCATAGTGCTGTATTAATTAATAGTCCTGTCATAGTGAGGTATTAATTAATAGTCCTGTCAGTCCTGTCATAGTGCTGTATTAATTAATAGTCCTGTCATAGTGAGGTATTAATTAATAGTCCTGTCATAGTGCTGTATTAATTAATAGTCCTGTCATAGTGCTGTATTAATTAATAGTCCTGTCATAGTGCTGTGTCCTGTCATAGTGAGGTATTAATTAATAGTCCTGTCATAGTGCTGTATTAATTAATAGTCCTGTCATAGTGAGGTATTAATTAATAGTCCTGTCATAGTCTGTATTAATTAATAGTCCTGTCATAGTGAGGTATTAATTAATAGTCCTGTCATAGTGCTGTATTAATTAATAGTATTAATTAATAGTCCTGTCATAGTGAGGTATTAATTAATAGTCCTGTCATAGTCCTGTCATAGTGAGGTATTAATTAATAGTCCTGTCATAGTGAGGTATTAATTAATAGTCCTGTCATAGTGCTGTATTAATTAATAGTCCTGTCATAGTGCTGTATTAATTAATAGTCCTGTCATAGTGTCCTGTCATAGTATTAATTAATAGTCCTGTCATAGTGCTGTATTAATTAATAGTCCTGTCATAGTGAGGTATTATTAATAGTCCTGTCATAGTGAGGTATTAATTAATAGTCCTGTCATAGTGAGGTATTAATATTAATTAATAGTCCTGTCATAGTGAGGTATTAATTAATAGTCATAGTGAGGTATTAATTAATAGTCCTGTCATAGTGCTGTATTAATTAATAGTCCTGTCATAGTGCTGTATTAATTAATAGTCCTGTCATAGTGCTGTATTATTAATAGTCCTGTCATAGTGCTGTATTAATTAATAGTCCTGTCATAGTGAGGTATTAATTAATAGTCCTGTCATAGTGCTGTATTAATTAATAGTCCTGTCATTAAATTAATAGTCCTGTCATAGTGCTGTATTAATTAATAGTCCTGTCATAGTGAGGTATTAATTAATAGTGCTGTCCTGTCATAGTGTCCTGTATTAATTAATAGTCCTGTCATAGTGCTGTATTAATTAATAGTCCTGTCATAGTGGTATTAATTAATAGTGAGGTATTAATTAATAGTCCTGTCATAGTGAGGTATTAATTAATAGTCCTGTCATAGTGAGGTATTAATTAATAGTCCTGTCATAGTGCTGTATTAATTAATAGTCCTGTCATAGTGCTGTATTAATTAATAGTCCTGTCATAGTGCTGTATTAATTAATAGTCCTGTCATAGTGCTGTATTAATTAATAGTCCTGTCATAGTGCTGTATTAATTAATAGTCCTGTCATAGTGCTGTATTAATTAATAGTCCTGTCATAGTGCTGTATTAATTAATAGTCCTGTCATAGTAAATTAATAGTCCTGTCATAGTGAGGTATTAATTAATAGTCCTGTCATAGTGCTGTATTAATTAATAGTCCTGTCATAGTGCTGTATTAATTAATAGTCCTGTCATAGTGTGCCTGTATAGTGAGGTATTATTAATAGTCCTGTCATAGTGCTGTATTAATTAATAGTCCTGTCTGTATAGTCCTGTCATGTGTATTAATTAATAGTCCTGTCATAGTGCTGTATTAATTAATAGTCCTGTCATAGTGCTGTATTAATTAATAGTCCTGTCATAGTGCTGTATTAATTAATAGTCCTGTCATAGTGAGGTATTAATTAATAGTCCTGTCATAGTGCTGTATTAATTAATAGTCCTGTCATAGTGAGGTATTAATAGTCCTGTCATAGTGCTGTATTAATTAATAGTCCTGTCATAGTGCTGTATTAATTAATAGTCCTGTCATAGTGAGGTATTAATTAATAGTCCTGTCATAGTGTCATTAATTAATTAATAGTCCTGTCATAGTGCTGTATAGTGAGGTATTAATTAATAGTCCTGTCATATTAATTAATTAATAGTCCTGTCATAGTGAGGTATTAATTAATAGTCCTGTCATAGTGAGGTATTAATTAATAGTCCTGTCATAGTGCTGTATTAATTAATAGTCCTGTCATAGTGAGGTATTAATTAATAGTCCTGTCATAGTGAGGTATTAATTAATAGTCCTGTCATAGTGAGGTATTAATTAATAGTCCTGTCATAGTGCTGTATTAATTAATAGTCCTGTATTAATTAATAGTCCTGTCATAGTGAGGTATTAATTAATAGTCCTGTCATAGTGCTGTATTATTAATAGTCCTGTCATCGTGCTGTATTAATTAATAGTCCTGTCATAGTGCTGTATTAATTAATAGTCCTGTCATAGTGAGGTATTAATTAATAGTCCTGTCATAGTGCTGTATTAATTAATAGTCCTGTCATAGTGCTGTATTAGTCCTGTCATAGTATTAATTAATTAGTCCTGTCATAGTGCTGTATTAATTAATAGTCCTGTCATAGTGAGGTATTAATTAATAGTCCTGTCATAGTATTATTAATAGTCCTGTCATAGTGCTGTATTATTAATAGTCCTGTCATAGTGCTGTATTAATTAATAGTCCTGTCATTAATAGTCCTGTCATAGTGCTGTATTAATTAATATAGTCCTGTCATAGTGAGGTATTAATTAATAGTCCTGTCATAGTGCTGTATTAATTAATAGTCCTGTCATAGTGCTGTATTAATTAATAGTCCTGTCATGTGCATTAATTAATAGTCCTGTCATAGTGTATTAATTAATAGTCCTGTCATAGTGCTGTATTAATTAATAGTCCTGTATTATTATTAATAGTCCTGTCATAGTGCTGTATTAATTAATAGTCCTGTCATAGTGAGGTATTAATTAATAGTCCTGTCATTAATTAATTAATAGTCCTGTCATAGTGCTGTATTAATTAATAGTCCTGTCATAGTGAGGTATTAATTAATAGTCCTGTCAATATTAATTAATAGTCCTGTCATAGTGCTGTATTAATTAATAGTCCTGTCATAGTGCTGTATTAATTAATAGTCCTGTCATAGTGCTGTATTAATTAATAGTCCTGTCATAGTGCTGTATTAATTAATAGTCCTGTCATAGTGCTGTATTAATTAATAGTCCTGTCATAGTGCTGTATTAATTAATAGTCCTGTCATAGTGCTGTATTAATTAATAGTCCTGTCATAGTGCTGTATTAATTAATAGTCCTGTCATAGTGCTGTATTAATTAATAGTCCTGTCATAGTGCTGTATTAATTAATAGTCCTGTCATAGTGCCTGTATAGTGCTGTATTATTAATAGTCCTGTCATAGTGCCCTGTCATAGTGCTGTATTAATTAATAGTCCTGTCATAGTGCTGTATTAATTAATAGTCCTGTCATAGTGAGGTATTAATTAATAGTCCTGTCATAGTGCTGTATTAATTAATAGTCCTGTCATAGTGCTGTATTAGTCCTGTCATAGTGCTGTATTAATTAATAGTCCTGTCATAGTGCTGTATTAATTAATAGTCCTGTCATAGTGCTGTATAGTCCTGTCATAGTGCTGTATTAATTAATAGTCCTGTCATAGTGAGGTATTAATTAATAGTCCTGTCATAGTGCTGTATTAATTAATAGTCCTGTCATAGTGAGGTATTAATTAATAGTCCTGTCATAGTGCTGTATTATTAATAGTCCTGTCATAGTGAGGTATTAATTAATAGTCCTGTCATAGTGCTGTATTAATTAATAGTCCTGTCATAGTGCTGTATTAATTAATAGTCCTGTCATAGTGCTGTATTAATTAATAGTCCTGTCATAGTGAGGTATTAATTAATAGTCCTGTCATAGTGAGGTATTAATTAATAGTCCTGTCATAGTGCTGTATTAATTAATAGTCCTGTCATAGTGCTGTATTAATTAATAGTCCTGTCATAATTAATAGTCCTGTCATAGTGAGGTATTAATTAATAGTCCTGTCATAGTGCTGTATTAATTAATAGTCCTGTCATAGTGCTGTATTAATTAATAGTGCTGTATTAATTAATAGTCCTGTCATAGTGCTGTATTAATTAATAGTCCTGTCATAGTGAGGTATTAATTAATAGTCCTGTCATAGTGAGGTCATTAATTAATAGTCCTGTCATAGTGAGGTATTAATTAATAGTCCTGTCATAGTGTGCCTGTCATAGTGCTATTAATTAATAGTCCTGTCATTAGTGAGTGTATTAATTAATAGTCCTGTCATAGTGAGGTATTAATTAATAGTCCTGTCATAGTCTGTATAGTCCTGTCATAGTATTAATTAATAGTCCTGTCATAGTGTCTGTCATAGTATTAATTAATAGTCCTGTCATAGTGCTGTATTAATTAATAGTCCTGTCATAGTGAGGTATTAATTAATAGTCCTGTCATAGTGCTGTATTATTAATAGTCCTGTCATAGTGAGGTATTAATTAATAGTCCTGTCATAGTGCTGTATTAATTAATAGTCCTGTCATAGTGCTGTATTAATTAATAGTCCTGTCATAGTGCCTTAATAGTCCTGTCATAGTGAGGTATTAATTAATAGTCCTGTCATAGTGCTGTATTAATTAATAGTCCTGTCATAGTGCTGTATTAATTAATAGTCCTGTCATAGTGAGGTATTAATTAATAGTCCTGTCATAGTGCTGTATTAATTAATAGTCCTGTCATAGTGCTGTATTAATTAATAGTCCTGTCATAGTGCTGTATTAATTAATAGTCCTGTCATAGTGCTGTATTAATTAATAGTCCTGTCATAGTGCTGTATTAATTAATAGTCCTGTCATAGTGCTAGTATTAATTAATAGTCCTGTCATAGCTGTATTATTAATAGTCCTGTCATTGCTGTATTAATTAATAGTCCTGTCATAGTGCTGTATTAATTAATAGTCCTGTCATAGTGCTGTATTAATAGTCCTGTCATAGTGAGTATTAATTAATAGTCCTGTCATAGTGCTGTATTAATTAATAGTCCTGTCATAGTGCTGTATTAATTAATAGTCCTGTCATAGTGCTGTATTAATTAATAGTCCTGTCATAGTGCTGTATTAATTAATAGTCCTGTCATAGTGTCATAGTGCTGTATTAATTAATAGTCCTGTCATAGTGCTGTATTAATTAATAGTCCTGTCATAGTGCTGTATTAATTAATAGTCCTGTCATAGTGCTGTATTAATTAATAGTCCTGTCATTGCTGTAATTAATAGTCCTGTCATAGTGCTGTATTAATTAATAGTCCTGTCATAGTGCTGTATTAATTAATAGTCCTGTCATAGTGAGGTATTAATTAATAGTCCTGTCATAGTGAGGTATTAATTAATAGTCCTGTCATAGTGAGGTATTAATTAATAGTCCTGTATTGCTGTATTATTAATAGTCCTGTCATGTCATAGTGCTGTATTAATTAATAGTCCTGTCATAGTGAGGTATTAATTAATTAATAGTCCTGTCATAGTGAGGTATTAATTAATAGTCCTGTCATAGTGCTGTATTAATTAATAGTCCTGTCATAGTGCTGTATTAATTAATAGTCCTGTATAGTATTAATTAATAGTCCTGTCATAGTGAGTCCTGTATTAATTAATAGTCCTGTCATAGTGCTGTATTAATTAATAGTCCTGTCATTAATTAATAGTCCTGTCCTGTCATAGTGAGGTATTAATTAATAGTGCCTGTCATAGTGCTGTATTAATTAATAGTCCTGTCATAGTGAGGTATTAATTAATAGTCCTGTCATAGTGAGGTATTAATTAATAGTCCTGTCATAGTGAGGTATTAATTAATAGTCCTGTCATAGTGCTGTATTATTAATAGTCCTGTCATCGTGCTGTATTAATTAATAGTCCTGTCATAGTGCTGTATTAATTAATAGTCCTGTCATAGTGAGGTATTAATTAATAGTCCTGTCATAGTGCTGTATTATTAATAGTCCTGTCATAGTGAGGTATTATTAATAGTCCTGTCATAGTGCTGTATTAATTAATAGTCCTGTCATAGTGCTGTATTAATTAATAGTCCTGTCATAGTGCTGTATTATTAATAGTCCTGTCATAGTGCTGTATTAATTAATAGTCCTGTCATAGTGCTGTATTAATTAATAGTCCTGTCATAGTGCTGTATTAATTAATAGTCCTGTCATAGTGAGGTATTAATTAATAGTCCTGTCATAGTGCTGTATTAATTAATAGTCCTGTCATAGTGAGGTATTAATTAATAGTCCTGTCATAGTGAGGTATTAATTAATAGTCCTGTCATAGTGAGGTATTAATTAATAGCCCTGTCATAGTGCTGTATTATTAATAGTCCTGTCATAGTGAGGTATTAATTAATAGTCCTGTCATAGTGAGGTATTAATTAATAGTCCTCATAGTGAGGTATTAATTAATAGTCCTGTCATATTATTAATAGTGCTGTATTAATTAATAGTCCTGTCATAGTGAGGTATTAATTAATAGTCCTGTCATAGTGAGGTATTAATTAATAGTCCTGTCATAGTGAGGTATTAATTAATAGTCCTGTCATAGTGCTGTATTAATTAATAGTCCTGTAATAGTGCTGTATTAATTAATAGTCCTGTAATAGTGCTGTATTATTAATAGTCCTGTCATAGTGAGGTATTAATTAATAGTCCTGTGTATTAATTAATAGTATTAATTAATGTCAGTCCTGTCATAGTGAGGTATTAATTAATAGTCCTGTCATAGTGAGGTATTAATTAATAGTCCTGTCATAGTGCTGTATAGTGATTAATTAATAGTCCTGTCATAGTGCTGTATTAATTAATAGTCCTGTCATAGTGAGGTATTAATTAATAGTCCTGTCATAGTGAGGTATTAATTAATAGTCCTGTCATAGTGCTGTATTAGTTGACTTATATAACTGTCTGCAGAGAGGGCAAAAAGTTTTTGCAGCACCCCCACCTCCAAACTGCAATACATCCCATGGCTATGTGTATACAGTATGTGTGTGTGTGTTGCTGCAGAGAAGTGTGTACAGGAGAGGATAGATATTGATCTGTCTGAGAGCACCTCTCCTGTCACAGATACGGAGACCTAGGGGTGGGAGACTCTGACAGTACATGTGTGTGTGTAGGCTAAGTGTGTGTGTGTGTGTGTGTGCGTGTGTGTGTGCGTGCGTGTGTGTGTGCCTGTGTGCGTGCGTGCGTGCGTGTGTGCGTGCGTGCGTGCGTGCGTGTGTGTGTGTGTGCGTGCGTGCGTGCGTGTGTGCGTGCGCGTGCGTGCGTGTGTGTGTGTGTGTGCGTGCGTGCGTGTGTGTGTGTGTGTGTGTGTTTAA